>NC_138202.1:302023444-302385726 GCF_964194415.1 Vipera berus | reverse complement strand
GGGCTTTGGTTCGGCTCCGAGTTTGCGGTCTGGCCTTGTATTCATGGCGTGTGTCAGTTTGCTTGTGGCGGTCGGGGGGGGTGCAGCAGCTGGAGATGTCGCCGTGGTTTAGCTTCTGGATGGTGGTTGCATTTCGTCTATGGGGTGGGTTTGGGTTTGAGTCTGGTGAGGATGATTGGTGGTGGCGTCCTGTGTTGTTGTGGGTCCGGTGTCGGTTTTCGTGGCTGGGACTCGTTTGTTGACTAGGGCTAGTTTCCAGATGTCTGGTAGGCAGGAGGTATCGTCACATTTATTCATGTTGTGGGGGTGTTTCTGTATTTCGATGGCTTCCATAATTATTCTCTTGTTGTAGTGTTCAGTTTGGGAGATTAATTTCGTTCCTTCAAAGTCAATTTCATGTCCTGTTGCTTTAAGGTGCTGGAAAAGGGAGGAAGTTTTTTCTTCTTTTCTGACTGCATTCTTGCGTTCTGCGATGCGTGCATTTATTCTCCTATTAGTTTGTCCAATGTATGTGGCTGGGCAGATTTTGCATGGTATTTCATAGACTCCTTGGTTTTCAAGCTGGATCTTGTCTTTGGGGTTTCTTAAGATGTTGGCTATTTTTTGGTCAGTGCCGAAGGCTGTCTTGATGTTGTGTTTGTGGAGAATTTTGCTGATTTTATCTGTGGTGCCTTTAATGTAGGGGAGAAGGGCAATGCCATTGTCCTGTTCTGTGTCTTAGTTCTTGTGGGGTGTCTCTGGATTAGGTTGGTAATTGTGTTTCTTTGTAATCTGTTGGAAATTAATACGTTTGTGAGAGTGTGTAATTCGGTTTTCAGGTGGTCTTTGTCGGCTAGGCATTTGGTTCTGGAGATGAGGGTCTTGGCTACGGAGTTGATCTGTGCTGGGTGGTGATGGGATTGTGCGTTTAAGTAGCGGTTGGTGTGTGTTTTTTTCCGGTAGATGGAGTGTCCTAGGGAACTATTGGTTTTTTTTGTAGATTAGGACGTCCAGAAAGGGGAGTTGGTTGTTAGCTTCTATTTCCATAGTAAAAATCTACGAAAACGTGTATGTATGTGTGTGTGTGTGTGTGTGTGTGTGTGTATATATATATATATATATATATATGTTTAAGTATTTGTCAAGGCTTTTTGAATGGACCTTGCTAATTAACTCTTTCATTCCTGTTTTGGCCTGGCTCAGGGCTTATCCACAGGAACTAGTCAACTTATGACAGCTCATTATTTGTGCAAATTATTCAAATTGCTAATAAAGAATTTGGGAGGCTAAGATGATCATTTCGAACTCATTTATGTTCTCATCAGTTAGTCATACCCTTTATCTGAGATTCGAACCCGGGCTGATTGTATATCAGGCAGTGTTTTAACCTCCTGAGCCACGGGGTTCTTTCTCTCTTATATTAGCTGGAAGGCAAGGCAAATGTATGTTTAAGTATTTGTCAAGGCTTTTTGAATGGACCTTGCTAATTAACTCTTTCATTCCTGTTTTGGCCCGGCTCAGGGCTTATCCACAGGAACTAGTCAACTTATGACAGCTCATTATTTGTGCAAATTATTCAAATTGCTAATAAAGAATTTGGGAGGCTAAGATGATCATTTCGAACTCATTTATGTTCTCATCAGTTAGTCATACCCTTTATCTGAGATTCGAACCCGGGCTGATTGTATATCAGGCAGTGTTTTAACCTCCTGAGCCACGGGGTTCTTTCTCTCTTATATTAGCTGGAAGGCAAGGCAAATGTATGTTTAAGTATTTGTCAAGGCTTTTTGAATGGACCTTGCTAATTAACTCTTTCATTCCTGTTTTGGCCCGGCTCAGGGCTTATCCACAGGAACTAGTCAACTTATGACAGCTCATTATTTGTGCAAATTATTCAAATTGCTAATAAAGAATTTGGGAGGCTAAGATGATCATTTCGAACTCATTTATGTTCTCATCAGTTAGTCATACCCTTTATCTGAGATTCGAACCCGGGCTGATTGTATATCAGGCAGTGTTTTAACCTCCTGAGCCACGGGGTTCTTTCTCTCTTATATTAGCTGGAAGGCAAGGCAAATGTATGTTTAAGTATTTGTCAAGGCTTTTTGAATGGACCTTGCTAATTAACTCTTTCATTCCTGTTTTGGCCCGGCTCAGGGCTTATCCACAGGAACTAGTCAAGAAAGAGTTAATTAGCAAGGTCCATTCAAAAAGCCTTGACAAATACTTAAACATACATTTGCCTTGCCTTCCAGCTAATATAAGAGAGAAAGAACCCCGTGGCTCAGGAGGTTAAAACACTGCCTGATATACAATCAGCCCGGGTTCGAATCTCAGATAAAGGGTATGACTAACTGATGAGAACATAAATGAGTTCGAAATGATCATCTTAGCCTCCCAAATTCTTTATTAGCAATTTGAATAATTTGCACACACACACACACACACACACACATATATATATATATATATATATATATATATATATATATATATATATATATATATATATATATATATATATATATGTATATATATGTATGTCAAATACTTAACTATTTAGATTACCTTGCTAGGCCCCAAACATGGGGCAAATCTTTATTTCCTGTTTCAGCCTATCTTGAAGGCCATCGAACAGGCAGTAGTCACACCGGACAGCTCATATATATTTATGTAAATTACTACTCCCTTAACTCTTTGTTAGTAATTTACATATATATATGTAAATATATATATATATATATATATTTCGAGGTATGAAAGAATTATGAGCATACAACATTAGCCAAATAAAAAGTAATGATGAAAGTCAATTGAGATGTAAGCTGATGACGCAATGGTTGTTGGCCCATCTTAAAAAGTTGAGAGGAAATTTTGAGTTTAAATAAAAGTTGCAACTAAAATGAGAGTGGGAGAAGAAATTGACATTTAAAGGAGCCTTTCTTGTCCCACAGTGACCCCCAGATTGGTATGAATTACTGATGTGTGTATGTCTGTATGTGGTGTACATGTGTTTAGGTAAGCTGTTATAAATGTTTATTATACCTGAAAATTGATTTATCCTAGCTGTCATTTCCAGGTTACACAGTCTCTCTATTTTCCAAAGAGGTGAGGTGGTTGTTTGTAGTATTAGCTATTTCCATGGCAGTAGACTGTGATGCCATCAGTGGAAGAGTAAAATGTTCCATTGGGCATGGGCAATTAAAAATCAGGAGATAAGGCTCACATTTACCAAACTCCTTGGCATTATAGCCTACATGAAGCTGAGAAACTATTGCTTAATTCTTAAGGGACTGAGTATGGGTAAGGGAATAAATATGTTTGTGTTGTTCGATCCCAGCAAGAAAATTATTGCATTTAAAAGAAAACAAAATTAGCCACTTGAAATGGCTTTCTGTATGGTGATGGAAAGAACAAATATACGTTCAAGAATAATAACTATTGTTAGGCATCGAATTTCCTAGAGTTTTTTTCTATTGCTGTGCAGCACTTTAGAGCACTGCAATTTGCCTGTCAGATAGTGCTGATTTTTCCCACACATTAAAAAAACCTAAAATATCTTTAAGTGAGGTTTTCTCTCAAAAATGTTTGTGATTTTAGTCTTCATTTAGAGGTTTTTAGAAGTGTTTTTACTCATCATTGATAAACCTTTAGCAATAAAATCAGCAAGCCTTGTTCTATTCAAAGTAATACTTGATTAGCCAGTTACAAGCAGCAGAAATCTCCAGCCAATCATGGAGAAGGTGATTTTCTTTAAATAATATTTAGTATAATTTTAAATAATATTTAGTATTTCTACAAATACTAAAATAAAGTGGTGCCTAACAAAGTAACAGCGGGGGAGACTACTGCTGAGCTATCCCTTCATTTTATGCCCATTTTCTATTTGAAAGGCCTAAGACTTTAAAAATATGATGCTGCATCATAGTCTCAAGCTATCCCTTTGCATAAATGGATAAATTTTAACAAAACATTAGATTTCAGCAGTGCTTTTTTGTAAAAAAAAAAAGTGCCAGAATTCAACATCATACAACCTGCCTTGCCTACCCTACAAGGTTTACCTTTGTAGTTGAAAAAAAACACCCTTCAATTTTTAGTGTATCTAAAAGACTAGGATTTTGTTCAAGGTAAGTTAATACTATTAATGTTACCATGCACTGTGTGGCTTTAAATTACAAGAAGGCATTTTATTAATCTTTTGGGACCTTTACCACTGGCATACCCATTTAGTTTAATGAGTAGAAATGTCAGTTTTATATGTGGAATGAAATTGGCCCAATAAAATTTGGTTGCTTGTAAAAGATTGAATTGAGGGACGCGGTGGCTCAGTGGGTTAGGACGCTGAGCTTGTTTGGAGGGTCGAATCCCGAGTGCCGCGTAACAGAGTGAGCGCCTGTTACTCGTCCCAGCTTCTGCCAACCTAGCAGTTCGAAAGCACATAAAAATGCAAGTAGAAAAATAGGGACCACTACGGTGGGAAGGTAACAGCGTTCCGTGCGCCTTTGGCGTCTAGTCATGCTGGCCACATGACCATGGAGACGTCCTTGGACAAGCGCTGGCTCTTCGGCTTTGAAACGGAGATGAGCACCGGCCCCTAGAGTCGGAAACGACTAGCACACATGTGCGGGGGAACCTTTACCTTTAAAAGACTGAATTGTTTTTAAGACGTTGTCAAACAAGGTGGAAAAATTTACATTTGGAGTTTAATATGGATATTGATTTGAAACAAATTAAAGTTGAAACTTTGTCAGTGAACAGATTATTTTTAATTTACCTTTAAGTTAAACCCAATTTAATAAATAGATCTGATTAAACCTCATACTGTAGGTCTACCTTTACATCTGACCAATACATAATTAATATATATTATTAATAATAATACCTCCAAATCACAAGACATAGGCTTTATTCTTATTCGTCCCCTCTGCAGTTTGAATATAAAGTATAAAAGACTAAAAAGAGATTTTCGTAGACCTCCCAGCCTTTGAACTACCCAAGGAACTGAAACAGCAAAGTTTCACTGTCAGGCAAGCTTCCACGCCAGCTGCCTTTCTTTCCTCTCGCTTCGCCTCTTTTTAACCTCACACCCCACCTTCTGTAAGGGAAGTCAAAAGACTCACTCACCCTCTCGTGAAAGATGGCGTCCATGTTTATGTGTCTCCCACTGCCACCATCGGCTTCCACACCACATGGTCCGACCCAGCCAATCAAGCCACACTCTGGCTGTGGCGTTCCAGTGCCTCACGGCTTCTCCTAGAGGTGGCGGACAGTGCCAGAGGGGAACCCGCTCGCACCGTACCGCCAGCAGGGCATTTTCAAAAGCCAACAAGGATAGGAAGGGCAACAATAGGAAAAGAACGCAAGTCTGGAAAATCTGTCAACAAAAGATGCCGGAATTCCGTCCCGGTGCTTTCTATGACAAAAAAAGCCCTGGATTTTAGTATCTGCAGGCCACGGGAAGTGAGTGTGATAGGTACTATAATCTGTACTATTTCTGGATTCCACCACCTTTTTCTGTTAATTAGTTTAGATTAAAATTTTGATGGACCTTATGAAGTTCTATGAGTAGAGTTATAAGCTGTAGGATCTCATTGCCTTCAGTGCCTTCATTCCTTTTTTTTAATACATTTCTGATGTTAAAATGTTATAAATGCTTTAATAAATACAAATAAATTGAAATGGTCAGAGAGAGAAATGGATGGTGCCAACAGCTGAAGTGCTGCCAGGCTGCAAAAATCAAGTACTGAGGTTGCTCTCTCCTCTTTTGGTTGCTAGAATTATGATTGATATTTGTAGATCTTGAATAGGTGATTAATTCATCACAGCTTTTAAGAAACTTAGGGAATGGAAAAACTGATCAAAACTGTCTTATCCAAGAGAAACTGTAGTATAGCTGAAATTCTTGTCTTATCTGTTGTTTTTAGGCTGATAATGATGCTATTATTTCTCCTTGGTACAAAATATAAAATTACATTTATGAAGCTGGAGGAGGCCATTTAACTTAGATAAAGTTATTCTATGCCCTTTACTATGAAACAAGAGATATGTCTTCATCAACTTTTAAACTACTTTGTTTCAGCTACTTGATGACTGGTATCCTTTTGTCAAATGCAAACATACCCAGCTTCTTCAGTCTCTCTCTTCATAGAATTTACGGTAGTTTCCTGCCCCCTAACCTTTCTCATAACTATTAGCTGAACCTGTTCCAATTCTCTGGATCCTACTTAAAAGTACAGTACCCAGAACCAGATGCTGGTGAGATCTGAACAAAGTGAAATAAATGGAACTCATAGGAATATAAATATTCTTTCTTGCCCATGTGTGATTGGACACCCAAGGAATTTGGCTGCAGTGCATAAGCTCTCAGTGTACAAACAACAAAGTGGTAAGTCATAGATCATAAATCATAAGATAGAAAAAAAGAAAAATACAAAAACATGGAACTAGTATTTCCCATAATACAGAGATACTTGTTTTTAAGGCAGACTGAAATCACATTTGTTTTTTCTGCAGCCTTACTACTGTTGGTCATACTTAACACGCAGTAATTTTCTATTCCAAGATCTTTTTCATATGCACTATTACCAATCCAGAGTTTCCTCCCCTGTGTCTGCGCATTTTTGTTTTCCAAGGAGAGTACATTTGCACTTTCTTCTACTAAATTTCATCATGTACACTTGTTTTATATTTATAAGTACTCTGAGTATGATTTTCATTCCAGATATATATTTGTCATGGTATCCAGCTCACATTTAATTAGCTTGGTAAGCAGCCTGCCATGTGATACTTTATGAAATATATTGCTTAAGTCACGTTATAGTATGTCTATAGCATTCTCACAATCTTTTAAGGAAATTACTCAATCAAAAATTAAGGTTAGTTTGTGAAACTAATTCTTGATAAATCTATGCTGACTCATGGCAATTGATACATTGCTTTCAATATGCTTATAAAATGATCATTTTGTTATGATTAATGAGCTAATTAATATACCTTTAATATTTAAATATGTTCAAAGTAGGTATTTCCTAATTGTGTCTTTTAACTGCATGCTTCACTTGTGTCTTTTCCTCCTATTATTTAAAATGTTGAACTTTTTGTATTCTCAACTGCTCAATTTGGGGAAAAATGAGAAATGTAGCTCATGCACATCTTGATTTTTCATTATGGAACTTTCATTCTTTCTTATCACTCAGACATCAGTACAGTACAATCAATTAAATTATAAAATTATAAGCAGCATTTGGGGCTGGAAATGTGTACATCTGTTGTTAGTATCCTGACAGACCTTAGCATAAGAATTACTTGATAGCAATAAAATCCACAAAGTTTGTTTCTCAGATAAATGTTCCTTTTGCTTTCTCTTCATTTGATATTACATTTACTTGGACTTTGAAGACGGAGTGGCATGCTTTGGATCTCCTGCAAGGCTTTTATTCTATTTCACCATATTTCAAGATATTCACAAACTGAACATTATGCTGTGTTGTCAACACCCTTATAACATTTTTCTTGCCAGGAACAAAGTCCTGCGTAAACATCTTCTGCCATGTGGCATTTTATAGGCTTGCTTGCCAGTATTCCTGCCCGTTTCCTTGGTTATTAAGTATTGTCTTCAACAGTATAGTCTTTAATTATTTAAGAGTTCTACTTTAACACTCTTGATCTGTAACAGATTTTATGCACCACTATTCTTTTAAGACTCTTATTAAACATTGTTAGATTCAGACCCAGTTACTTAGTCATAAAAATGATTAACTAGATAGATAACCTTCTCAGCACTTATAGTTTTCTATATCGGTAGCTATCTGTATGGACATAAGTTAGTTGATTGGTTTCAGCCTCTAGGTTTTCTTTAGTTTTCCAGAATTTACTTTTTAAAAAAGATTTTGTCCCTTTCTGAGGCCATTCTCCAAAACTATTGAGTCCTGTGTAGTTTTAGTTCTAAAACGGTTTGTATTTAGACATCAGTTCATTATTTTTATCTGATCATCCCATATCAGAAAGCTTTAATTCAGATTTAACATTAACCCAGTATTTTTCTGAGATAAGAAATGGCTTGTGTTATTTTCTTACCACTGGAGCTATTCTATTCGTGTACCTTGCCTGCATTCCTCAATTTCTTATATTGAACCACTTTGTGAGACATCTCATTGAGCTTTTAATACCAAGAGACAAAGCTTCCCCTCCCCACACACAAACCAAAAAACTACCAATTGAGCCTTTGAGCCGTTTTAGATTTGATGTAACATAAACTTGAGTTCCCTATCTGCTTTTGATATCTTGTCCCAGCTCCGTACTATTATATAGTGGTAGCTTAGAGACTAGTACAGATAGTCCTTGCTTAGTGACTGCCTCATTTAAGGACTATTGAAACGTACAACAGTGCTAAAAAAAACCAACCCAATTTAGTGACCAGTCCTCACATTTATGACCTTCACACTGTTTCTATCATCTTATTTTCACTCTAACTTATCCCATACTAAGATGTCTTTGGAGAGAAAGAGAAACAACCCCAGTTCATCTGAAGGAAATTGCAAAAAGCAAAGGAAAACCGAAGTAAAATCCTAAGGATAGTCATTGTCACATAATTTTCATTTAGCAACCACTTTGCTTAACAATCCAGTTATCAGTCCCAATTGCAGTTGCTAAATTCCTGTAGTAAAGGTCTATCAAAGAAAAGCATGCTGTATTGCTGTCAAAACACTTCTTAATATATACATTGGAGCTACTTTCTAAATTCATCCGATCCCATTCATTGGCTGTTGAACTCCCCCAAAGGAAGTAGTGTTCAGATCTAGGCAAGAAAATCCAGTCCCACTAGGTCAAATGCAGGCAAGAAGAAGCAGAATGCCCCTGCGAAGGCAATGAGAAACAAGACTGGAAAACTCCAAGTGATTACTATCTATAGGCAATCTCCCCGATAGAAATAGTGTCCATCTACAGTTAATTGAAGGCCATCATAGTCTGCAGTGTAGTTTGCTTCACACTTGGCCTGCATACATGAGCTAGCTGAATTTTTTTTTAAAAAAAACCAAAACAAAACTTCATTTTGCTCTCTTAGACTTCTGGGAGGCTGCAGACGAGGAGCTTCTGGCAAGAGTTCCTTCTGCAACTTAGACAATGATGATACGACCATATCCTCTGGCCAGGAGGTCATAATTACTGGATTAACTATCTTTCCCCTAATTAGGAGCTTCACTCATCAGACTCTTTTGCTGTTCCCAAAAGCACCTGAAAGCAGTTATAGTGCTTTGTTTTCCTCCTTTAATCAAGTCTCAACTTCCTTTGTTATTTTCTCTGGCATAATCAGGGCTTAAGATGAAGTCTCAGTTTGAGGATTTCCATGTTACGTTCTAATAAAAAAATTAACATTGTTTTAATTTCTGGGACCCTAATGATTGCAAAGCCTCTTTGGTCCTCTTCACTGTCACCACAAGTACCAGCAGTCTAATTAACTGTATCATCCAGTTGGCCTCTGGACATAGAAATGGAGCTTTTCTGAACACTTTGATACTTTCTTTTTATGTTTGAATATAACTAAAGACTTGGAGACCAGGAAATAGTCTGCAATCATTATTTTCTTAAGTATGTAAGACCAGATGGGAGAGTTAGCACTCTCTCTTCTATACTATTACTTCCTCCTCAACAGAAGAACAGAGTTGGAAGGGACCTTGGAGGTCTTCTAGTCCAACCCCCTGCTCAAGCAGGAAGCCCTATACCATTTCAGGCAAATGGCTGTCCAGTCTCTTCTTAAAAACTTCCAGTGTTGGAGCATTCACCACTTCTGGAGGCAGGTTGTTCCACTGGTTAATTGTTCTAACTGTCAGGAAATTTCTCCTTATTTCTAGGTTGCTTCTCTCCTTGATTAGTTTCCATCCATTGCTGTTTGCCTTCAGGTGCTTCCAAATTTATTTGGAAGTTATTTGCATCTCAAGTGCCATCATTTTCACCTGCTTTCCAGGTGTATTACAATCTTGGTCTTGCAATGTTTATTGTATTGCCTTCTACTCTTTAAATCAGAGGTGGGGAACCTCTGGCTGGCTCAGGAATCTTGGGAGTTCAAGTCTGCAAGTCATAAAAGGGCCGTTGTTGCCCCCCTGCCCCACCGTGCTTTAAATGATAAATATTAATTTCTACCATTTTTGTCTTTCTTTCATGTTAGGACCATGTATTCTGGAGTTGGAAAAATAACCATGCTGTTTTACTTTTTGTAATATGTATGCAGACATGCTTGTATTAAAATAAAAGCTTCTGACTTTGGACTTAAATGCTTGTTTAGGTTGTTTTTTTCTGTTATACAAGCAGCTGTTTCCCTTCAAAACATAGTTAAGTCTGCAATATATGTGCTCAACTCCTCGGGGAAAATGCACATTTGAGTGTACGTGTGAATGGAGGATGCACAGTAACAGATGGTTCCTTAATCGTAGAAATTACTCATAATTGTCATTTCAAAACAGAAGGCTGAAATGCTTTTAAAGTTAGCCTAATGAAATCAAAATCTAGTAATTGCTTCTCATTACAAAATTTGGTGACAAGATAACAGCATTACATTATAGCACGGCTTCCTTTTCTTAAATCTCTATCTCTAAAAGTGAATTTTCCTGAGCTGTCTGTTAAGGTGTGTTTGGCAGGAGGTTTAACATGCAAGATGGAAGTGTGTTTAAGGAGGAAATGCACATATGTACTTCCAATGTGACCTTTCAAGTTAAGCTAGATATTTTAGGCAAGGTTTATGCTGATTGGTTCCCCAGATGTTTGACACAATTTCTTATTTTAATGGTCAGTGAGATAAGGTAAAGGTTCCCCTGCACATGAGTGCTAGTCGTTTCCAACTCTAGGGGCCAGTGCTCATCTCCGTTTCAAAGCCGAAGAGCAAGCGCTTGTCCGAGGACATCTCCATGGTCATGTGGCCAGCATGACTAGACGCCAAAGGCGCACGGAACACTGTTACCTTCCCACCGTAGTGGTCCCTATTTTGCATTTTTACGTGCTTTCGAACTGCTAGGTTGGCAGAAGCTGGGACGAGTAACAGGCGCTCACTCTGCTACGTGGCACTCAGGATTCGACCCGCCAAAGTGCCGACCTTCTGATCGACAAACTCAACGTCCTAACCCACTGAGCCACCGCGTCCCTATGGTCAGTGAGATACAGCAATCCAAAAATCTGAACCTGACTCAATTACCATCTTTTGAACCAAATAAAGGATACTCATGATGACTTAACCATTTTTTCCCCACTCCATCCTTCCATCCCCTCGCTGAAAAATATGGGATCTCCTGCTTGAGAGGGGGTGGGACTAGAAGATTGCCAAGGTCTCTTCCAACCCTATTATTTCATGTTCTAGACCAGCGGTCAGGAACTACGTCCCTTTTATGGCTTGTGGACTTCAACTCCCAGAATTTCTGAGACAGCCAGGTCATAAAAGGACCATAGTTTCCCACCCCTGTTCTAGACAGTCTAATCTCATTTATGTGGCTAATACAATAGATCTGCCAAAGAAACCCACTTGTTTATGCCCTGTCCTGCACTGTTCAGATATGAGAGAGGAAATTTAAGATTAAAATAGAAAGAGTCTGTCTCTTGCATACTGCCGCATAGCTGGCCAACTTTTGACTTGTTGTCGTCTTGGCCAAGTATCATTGGTGGCACAGTGGTTAGAATGCAGCATTGCAGGCTAATTCTGCCAACTGCAAGCAATTCGATTCTCACCGGCTCGAGGTTGACTCAGCCTTCCATGCTTCCGAGGTCGGTAAAATGTGGACCCAGATTGTTGGGGGGTAACATGCTGACTCTGTAAAGCACTATGAGGCAGTATATAAGTCTAAGTGATATTGCTATTGCTTTTTTTCTTAAGACTTTATTTTTCTACTCTGTTCAGCAGAACATATCTTGCTATATAAAGTATTACAATTTTTCCAGCTTGCTGTATCAATAATGTTTATGTGTTTGTGAACGCCCCTTGATTAAGAGCTTTTGATTTCCTATGCTACCTATTCCCACCTAAATTCTCCAGTGTCTCTTTTACCTCTTTGGATGTCTCCTGTCTTCTGCAATCGGCTTTGAACTCTTGCAACTACTGAGAGACCAGTTCTATCACTTCCTCTCAACTGTGAGCTTGAAGCAGCGGTTATACCAGGTTGCAGCCGAAGCCAGAAAGCATGGTCCTCTTGAGGGGTACTCCTATACTTCAGTGCCTGCCTTGTAGTGCAAAGGATGGTGCAGCATGATGAAGCATTTTCTTTCTTTCTTTCTTTCTTTTCTTTCTTTCTTTCTTTCTTTCTTTCTTTCTTTCTTTCTTTCTTTCTTTCTTTCTTTCTTTCTTTCTTTTGATAATCATGAATTTTGTTGTAAGATGATTTTAAAGCAGTTATCTTGACTGTTATAAGATTCAGTGTTACAGGTCATATTTAATTTTACACATTTCTATTAATAATTTATTAAAAAGCATACAAACTTAACACCAACTAACAAAAAGAAAAAGCATTTTTAACTTCCCAAATAGGATTGTAAAGTTCCTGCATCGTGATTCTGTTGTGTTATATTAAAAATTAACTCAAGGCCGTCCTTAGGCTGAGAAGTATTCTCTTCAATAATCCGTTCCAAGTTGACTTTGATCTGTGCCATTGTAACACCTAAGTAATCACTGCCCGTTATCATTAAAAAGAGGTTTCAAATGTTGTGGAATCCCAAAATAATTGAGGAGCTACGGTATTTTGTTTTTGTCTCAGAAGTGTATGCATATTGTGTGAATGGGCATGTTTACTGGAATGGCCCCCCTTTTGGTATTATGTAAGTAACTGTGTGGGTTGCATACACCTTCTAGCAGTCCTGCATATATTGTGCTTAGTTACCTATTCTGTATTTTTCCCCCCATCTTCCCCAAGACCTAAAAAATGTTGGTCTTGCTCACTGCTTTTTACTGGAATAGTGAAACAATTGTGAGGTCTGTTTTATTTTTGGTTCTTATAAGAGTGTGAAGGAGGTTGCGTTTACACATTTTTTGATTACTATTGGAACTACTTTTAATTAAATATCTATAGCACATGGCCTTAGCAATTCTATGTGGTTAATATTTAAAAACTCTTAAGAATTTAGTTATTAATACGCAATAAAGAGTACCTTTACTACTTTATTTCAACAGCCTTACTAAACGTTTACCCAAAGTTGGAGAAACCATACATGGATATAAATTTTTCACTGGATTTGGAGGGAAAGGTGCCAACCAATGTATTCAGGCAGTTCGGCTTGGAGCTAAAACCTCAATGATCTGCAAGGTAAGAACTAATTTATATATGCTATTGTCAGTATATTCTCTTGTAATAAATTGCCTAAGTATTAATGCAGACAAAATTTACGAGTTCATTTTAGCAACTAACAACTGTCTTATCTAAGACAAAAAAAAATAAGTAGCAAACGGAATACATGTATTCTGTTTTGGATGAAGATTAGTACAATATAGGGATAGACAAATGATGGACCCTTTGCAATCTAGGACTGCCATAGCATCCCATGAGCAAGCTGGTAGAGCAGCCGGTAGTGTTAATATATAGTAATACTAATATATTTTGAGAACAGGGTTATGACATGCTAAATTAATGTATCGGTCTATTCTGTATCTTCCCAAATAAACAATAGAAAGTATCAGTTTTGTATGGCTTAGCACAGGGGTCGGCAACCCGAAAAAGGAAAAGAGCCACTGGGAACCGGTTCCATCACACATTAAAAAAAGTGGGAGCCGCGTGCGTGCGTCCATGCACGCGCATGCGCAAAAAAGTTTTGCGCATGCGCAAAACGGGTTTTTCATGCGCGGACGCGCGCGGTTGCCTTTTTTTTAATGTGTGATGGAACCGGTTGCGCGACGGCGACGGCCCGTCTGCAAAACTGCCGCTTTCGGCAGCCTGCAAACGTGCCGCGGCAGCTTTCTCAAGAAGTGGCGCCGCTACCCATTCCGAGAGGTGCGCGCGCACCTCTCCGAACGACCGTAGGTGCGCGCGCACCTCCCCAAACCTCCCCAAACGTCGGCAGGTCTCCGGACGGCGGCGGCTTGGGAGAGGTGCGCACGCACTCTCCAAACCACCGCCATCCCGTTTGCACAGCTGCCGTGTTCGTCAATGTTTGACGAACGCGGCAGGTCTCCGGATGGGATGGCGGCGGTTTGGCGAGTGTGCGCGCACTCTCCAAACCGCCGCAATCCCGTTTGCACAGCTGCCATGTTTATCAATGTTTGACGAACACGGCAGGTCTCCGGACGGGACGGCGGCGGCTTGGAGAGGTGCGCGCGCACCTCCGCCCTTCGGAAAGGTGCGCGCGCACCTCTCGGAACGGGCGGTGCCACTCTCCATTTGGAGAGGTGCGCGCGCACCACTGCCCGTTCGAAGAGGTACGCGCGCACCGGGCGGCTGGGAGCCGCAGGTTGCCGACCCGTGGCTTAGCATGATCTCAGATTGTTGTTGTTTATTAAGCAAACCACAGCTTAATGCAGTTTATGAATCAGTTAGTGTAATTGAACACATGGAGCAGACTTAGAACATCTTTCAGTGTCAAAACTGAATTCGTGGTCCTTTAAGCCAGGGGTCCCCAACCCCTGGTCCATGGACCAGTACTGGTCTGCGGCCAGTTGAGAGCTGAGTTGTGCAAGCAGCAGGTGAGGGCGCAGTGCTCTGTTTGCACAAGCAGCAGACACGTTTCCACAACCATCCCTTCCCTCTGCTGCTGCCGTTCTGCAGAGCCAGAAAGGTTGAGGGATCCACATTGCAGTCTACTTCCCAAAGAGCTTTTTTGTTATTTTCAGGGATATCTAAAGACATACAGAATAGTTGTTGATATAAAATGTAGGGAAGTAAGTCTGTGCTTTTTCAGAAGTAGGTATGAAGGAATTTTATCTATAATTAACCAACAGCGATTTCCTTTTTGCCCACCAGCCTCTTATAGTGTATCTTAACATGTACAACAATAATTTATCCATGATTTAAACTAAAGAATTTGTTAAGCGGAACCCTTAATAAAATGTTGCCATGTGAGATACACTGTCCAGGACTTCAGGGCTTCCATTTCATATCCTTGTTACTTGACCTCATTTTACAGTGTTATGTATTGTTTTTCTCTGACATTCAGCATTTGGTGACTACTGTGCATCCTCTGCCATTATTAAATGGTGCATAGATACGATTCTCCCACGGGTTCATTCTTTAAGAAATATTTTCCATGTCCATCATTTCACAGGTCACAGAGCATATCATGTTGTTTAGTTTTCTTTGGTTCCATAATTTAACTGTATTTTCAACAAACCATAAGTTGTGTGATTTCATTATCAAAGATATTAAATGCATAGTCAGCAAATCTGGATTTCTTATTACATATTTTTAAATATTCTGTAACATGCTACTGTTTAAAAATTATTTTTATTTAAATTACTTGGCTGCCCAAATTCACTTTAAATGCACTTGTTCGAGAGAGAAATGATGTTACTCTCCCAGTCTTCAGTGCTATATTTCTATAGAGGGGAGGAGGACTCCCCACTGGATTCAGTACTTCTTGCTTCTGAGGAAGATATTAAAAAGGAATTTTAATCATGTTATAAAGCCATTGATATGACTTATGGATCAGTTGTAGCAATATTGAGTAATATAAAGCTCCTGTTTCTAAAATATGATGACAGTGGAGGTAATATAGAATAAAATTGTATTGGTTTTTAAAAACAATGAACACGTTTTCATTTTTGCATATTCAGAAGGTTTGCATTTTGAAATATTTTTAATGACTGCAAAACAGATATTTCAGAGGTAGTCTTCAGGGTTAATGGAAGCTCAGCAACATGGAAATTCATATCTTGCCCATCCTTGAGAATGTTGTCCAAGATGAGCTGGGTAATCTGAAATATGTAATGTTGTTTATTTTTGCTGTGTAGGTTGGGAAGGATTCTTTTGGTAATGACTACATTGAAAACTTCAAAAAAAATGGGATTCCAACAGGTATCTTCCTTATTTTAATTCAGATCCAAATTATACCAGTAATCACTATATACTGAATATAAGACTTGCAAAGTTCCCCTCAATGCGAAAATGAATAGAGTGGTAAACAAAGGACTATCATTCTTCATAATATTTTTTTGTGGTCTATTGTGTCCAATTCTCAAAGACTGGACAAGTCCTTGCAGTTTTCTTGGCAAGATTTTTCAGACTTTTTTAAAGATTTTTTTTAATCCCACCTTTATTATTTTTGTACATCACTCATGGCAATGAATATACCTAATATTCCTTCTTTCTCCTATTTTTCCCAACACCAACAATCCTGTGATGCAGGTTGGACAGAGAAAGGCTGAGTAAACCAAAGTCACCCAGTCAGCTTTGATATTTGAATTTTTTCATGTTTGAAGTAGTTTGCCATTGCCTCTTTTCCCAGCATTGTGAGAAAGTAACTGGGCCAAGATCACCTAAGCTGGCTTTGTACCCAAGGCAGGACTAGACCTCACAGTCTCCCAGTTCCTGGCTCCTTCATAGTGACTAAAGGTAAAGGTTCCCCCGCACATGCATGCTAGTCGTTTCTGACTCTAGGGGCCGGTGCTCATCTCCATTTCAAAGCCGAAGAGCCAGCGCTTGTCCAAGGATGTCTCCGTGGTCATGTGGCTGGCATGTCTAGATGCCAAAGGCACACGGAATGTTGTTATAGTGGCTAGAACTCGGTAAAAGTGACCGCCAGCACAAGACAGACAAAAAAAATACTTCTTTCTACATAACATTTAGACTTGATTCAACCACTTGGTTACCTCACAGCTTATTAATCTCTCAGCTTAAATGGATTTAACACCTATATTGTGGTTTAGCATATCTGTGATGGAAACCAGCAATTCCTAAGACAAAGATGGCTGTTATGTTAATGTAGAACAGCCGTTCAGCTTCAGGGCTACTATGCGTCACATAAAGTATCTGTTAATTCAGAAAAATAGGAAAGAAGCCATGTGAGGGGTCCCTGATGCTCTCTGAGCTTGGTTGTGATGCTAGTGATGATTTAGTGTAGCCCTCTAAGGGTGGTAGTCTCAGGAAACAAGAACTATTTGGGTTTCTAAACAGACCTTTATAGCTACTTGGGTAATGTAACAATGTTAAAAGCTTATCAAAGCAATTTTCCCATTTAATATACACCTAGCTGCTCATTGTCTTTCTTATGTTTCCCCCCTCGGATTTTTATTTTTTATTTTTTTGCCTTCCCAGGGTCTATTAGGCATTCCATCAAACCTTAAGTTTAAACATCAAGACTGTAATAGTAATTGACATCTTCTCACCAGTGGTCAGCAATCAGCTGCAGAGTTTAAGGCTTCATCTAGCTCAAGGGTGTCAAACTTGCAATGTCACGTGACATGTTGCAACGTATCATGACTTTTTTGCCATTTCCGGCAGTGGGGTGGGCGCAGTTTTGCCATGACGCATCTGGCCCACGGGCTGGCAGTTTGACACTCCTGATCTAGCTGAACTGTGAATCTTCTGCCAAGTCTAGCCAAGGAATCAATCTAAGTAATGAAGTGTTAGGAAATATGTGATTTACTGCTGAATCTGGTCGGAGGAATCTGACAGCCATTGGTTAGGTGGTTTTAGAAGGAATTTTACAGAATCATGAAGTATATTTTTTTTCTACACAAAGCTGGGAGAATATATCTCCTGCTATTTATTGATAGAGAGCGGTTCTCATTTTTCTTGATTACCGGGTGCATTGGGGAATGTTAATGGGAAATGGGAAACTATGGAAAGCAAAGCTTCCCCATCTGTGGTTTATATTTACTGTATGTACCATAAAAGTACATAAATGGAATCTATATTCTGGGGAATATTTCATCTATGATAATTTATAGAAAGGTAAAAATTTGAACAGGCTATAAGCTACTAACATGTGGCTTCCATGAAGGATTTGGCTAGACATTGTTAAATTTAGGTCAAAATCCACTTTTAAACTACTATCTTCAATGCATTTGTGCAGAGTAAACTACCGTAACTTCCAGATAAACATGGATAAAGGTAAAGGTTCCCCCGCACATGCGTGCTAGTCGTTTCCGACTCTAGGGGCCGGTGCTCATCTCCATTTCAAAGCCGAAGAGCCAGCGCTTGTCCGAGGACGTCTCTGTGGTCATGTGGCCAGCATGACTAGACGCTAAAGGCGCACGGAACGCTGTTACCTTCCCACCGTAGTGGTCCCTATTTTTCTACTTGCATTTTTACGTGCTTTCAAACTGCTAGGTTGGCAGAAGCTGGGACAACTAACAGGCACTCTCTCTGTTACGTGGCACTCGGGATTCAACCCACCAAACTGCCAACCTTCTGATCGACAGGCTCAGCGTCCTAACCCACTGAGCCACCACGTCACTAACATGGATAGGAGTGTGCTATTATTCTAATTCAGCCAAGGCTTTACAAGGGTTACTCTGTTTCCTGAGCTAAAAGAGTCACTTTATGGGTGACTCAAATAAGCATAGCAAATGCACACTCTTTTAACCATGAGTTTCATTACATGTCTATGTGAATAACAAGCGTACTACAGCTGCCAGTAATGTCTGTACTAAATTTAGATCATTTTTTTTCCTGAATACAGAATTAGCCACAATTAATTAATCTTGAGCTTGTGTTTGCTGTCATGTGGGTGTAATTTAGCACTTATGTTTTCCCCGCTTCTGGCATTGGTATTCATTATTAACATTTTAAACGCCAGCTGTTCAACTGTAATGTTTGCTGATGTAACTCACTAGTTTGTATATTTGCTGAAAGAGGTATAAAACTTTTTTCCTTCTTACTCTAGAATTTGTAAGTCAGACAGAAGATGCTGCAACTGGAGCTGCTTCAATCATGGTGAATAGTGAAGGTACATATCAAGGAATAAGCTGAATTTTATTAGTTTGGAATTATATATGATGAGCATATTAATTTTGTCAAGTTTCATTTTTTAAAAATATAACCAAGTTAGTTTTCACACATGATACATATCTATACCATTGAGCCCAGAAGCAAATACACATAAGCTGTGTCCTATATCACTAAACTTGGATGGCGTGTGTTGGGGGGTTGAGGAGACTTGGCGACGTCAACAGGATTACAGGACACAGCTAATACCTTTTCTTTTTCTCTCTGTCTCACATATTTCATATGCTTTATATAGAATGACTCAAAGGAAGCAAAGTGAACTGTAGATTAAGCTCTTACAAAATCCTGCAGACCTATTCATGTCCAATTAAAGAAGGATTAGTGGTAGTCCTCTTCCTCATATATCTCATGATCAAATTCAGTAGTACTGTTTTCATTTCACTGAAAATGATTGTGCCTGGTGTTGTAGGTAGTGAATTTTGGTGAGGAATAGCGATCAGTTATGGCTTGGGAACCCCTCTAGATTACTGGGCAAACTTGGCTACAGAAACAAAAAGAAAGATCCATTCTTTTGTTTCTGTAGCCAAAATTTGCCCAATAATCTAAGGGGTTCCCAGCCATAAATGATCGCAATTCTAATTACCAGTATAATGTAATTTACATTATAATTCTACACTTGAGAGACCATGTCTTCAGTGACTGAATTTTAGAGCAGCTCATTATATCAGTTTGCTAAAATAGTATTGTAGCACAATTCTTGGACATTACAGGGCACTGAAGCACCAGCTTATTGTTCATAGAATACCATCATTTAACTTCTTGACACCTTTCTATATGTTGAGAGCCCCTTCAAGTTGAAAATCTTGTTTCAGCGTAGCTATTAATTACTAATTTATTTATTTAATTTAATTTTTATACCGCCCTTCTCCCGAAGGACTCAGGGCGGTGTACAGGGCAATACAATAAAATACAATATATAAAAATTAAAAAATATTAAATACAAACAGCCCAATTCAATAAATTAATACAAAACATTAAAATACCCCTAAACCCATCAGACCAGGCCGGCTTGTTCAAATAATTGCCGTTCAAAGAAGTCAGTCTTATTTTTCCATACACACAGAAGTCTGCGTGCAAAAATCTTAAATGCAAACTGGGAATTGCAATGGCTGTAAAAGAGTGACGTGCAAGATTAAAGAATGGAAATAAAGTTCTCTGGATGTAATATTAGTTTAATGAACTTGGTAGCTGATACAGATTGCAGACTAGAAGCTGGCTTTTTCCCCTCCAGGCATCTGGTAGACACAGAAAAGTTTTCACACACTGCTATCTCCAGAACTCAGCTTTGGGTGTTGAACTGCTGTTTTGTTAATTTGCTTATTTTTGCCGCAGGGAAAAATTGTTTGGAAAGTACTTCGTGGTGTGACAATTGTAAATAAGTGTCTTTGAGCCTTTTCCAGAATGATGCTGTCTAGAAATGTTTAGAATCCAGTTCCCAGAATCCTCCAACCGGTATAGAATATTAATGGGACAAGTATTTCATTTGGGTTTCTTTTTTCTAATTGTCTTTCCTGAGATTCTCCCCCCCACACACACACACACATTTTACACTAGCCTATCTATGCTTATCTTTAAAAATAAGAGAGAAGATTATAGAGGTAGCCCCATAGCTTAAGTTAGGGTATTATAACCCATTAATTGAAGATCAGTGCTCTAGATTCTGGCTTAATTTGTGAGAAAGTATACCTAGTCTTGTTTCAGCTCTCCTATGTATCTGAAAGAATAAGTAAAAAAAAACCATTTTGACAAAGATGTCAAATGAAAATAAATTCCACAACTATCTAATACATTTATAGAACTGTGATTGGTCTGACAGTACTGAATAGGGTGAGAAACTGATGAGAGTTCCAAGCTGACCAAAAGAAAATATTTTATGCATTCTGTAGTCATCCGATATAGTGTCATGAGAAATTGTTGATAGCCCCTGGTTCTGAAGCTCCATGAAATAAATGACAAGTTTAGCAATGGCCATAATAACTAAAAATGGGATCTAGTGGTAAAAGAATATGCCTCCAACTGAACGATCCTTGGCATAAACATTGGGATTAGTTACCTCCATGTGATATCTGGATGATAACTATTAAAGAAAAATGTTTAAAAAACATTTTAAGCAATGGCAAAAAATGGCGTGCTTTCTCTTCAGCTTCAGCCCCATCACTATTCCACAAACAACAAAAATAACAAAAACTGTAAAACTTTACCTCAGAAATCTAGGGGGGGGAGAGAATGAAAAACTTCAATCATGTACACATAAACCACATATCTCTTCCATGTTATATCATTAACCCATTCATGATGACATTTAGATCTTCAAAAAGAAATTCTATGGCCTTAAGGTGACCATTCCACCTACTTTATCTCTTACTATCCCTTTGGTAATGCACCATTAATAGCAGTCTTTCAAAGTGCTACTAAACGTAACTGTAGAAGCTTTCAGAAAGTATGCTGATCATCCTGAGATTTTAGGTTGGCATTTTTTTATGTTGGGCAATCTTTCACTGAATGTATCTGGGAGGAGAAAAATCTGGGCTTTAGCCAACATTGTTTGGAAATTAAATTCCTCTGTGAGAATGATCATTATATTATTCCCATAATTGTATCTTAGGGAGGCCTTTTGAAATAAGACACTCTGAGGTTTAATTCCGAAGGAATGTTTTGTAAAGTAGAGGTTTACAATCCACAATCACATAGCTATACATGATTTGAAAGCCCCGCTTTAGAATTTGATAGCAGCAACTATAAGAAAAAATAACTTTGAACGTTGAGCAGTTTACTGATGAAAATTGGTCAAGAACTATACTGTTGGCAAATGCATCTGCTGCACGATCTGCACAGGTAGGAATAAACAAAGTCAGTCTAGAACAAATATAATGCCGCAAATACCAATATACTGGGGTTTTATTTCTTGTTACTAGAAGATTTGCTTGGGGTATACATGGTTCAGATGCCAAAGCTTGGGAAGACATTGCCATCATAATTACTTCAGGAACTACCTTAGCAGCTTTAATCTCAACAAATCCTTGGAGGAGAACAACAGAATCATCTTGTGGGAACTATATATTCTCATATAGGTAGTCCTTGGTTTATGACAGCAATTGAGATTGGGATTTCCATTGCTAAACAATACGTCACATGACCATGACACTTAGT
This sequence comes from Vipera berus, assembly GCF_964194415.1. NCBI lineage: Eukaryota > Metazoa > Chordata > Lepidosauria > Squamata > Viperidae > Vipera > Vipera berus. Next base: position 302,363,689 of record NC_138202.1, on the reverse strand, counting down.
GACAGCAATCTGAGGCAGTCCAGTTCCCGTTGTGACCCCAAAACGTGTCCCTCATTAGGCAGGAAGAGGCAGGAATCTCAGGTAAAGAGTACTGGGAAGCCAAGTAGGGGGGAAGGCCAGTACAGGCAACAGTGAGTTGTGAGAACCTAGGAGAGCACTGTTGCAGACTGCACACGGGCAAGGTGAGCTGCAGTTGAGAGGTAAAGTGGGAGCAACTTACCGGAGCAACTTCTGATCTTCTCTACCAGCTTTCCCATTGAGTTGCTTATGGGAAACCAGCAGAAAGGTTGCAAATGGCAATCTTGTGACTGCAGCTCCCTCCAATGTCATAATCTTGAGCTGGGCACATAAGTACCTGGATCACAATCACGTGACCATGGGGGTGCTGCAACGGTTGGAATATTGAGGACTGCTGGCATATCCATTTTTTTCAGTGCTTCATAATTTTGAATGGTCACTGAACAAATGGATGTAAACTAAGGACTATCTGTACTTTAAAGTCCAATTTAGTAGGATTAAAGCCATAGTGGTATTTCCTAGAGACAGTGATAAGTGGGCTAATACTGAAAAGCCAAGTGATCGGCTGATATGGCCCTGATACCCTCTTCCCTGATGGTATGGAAACTTTAACAATATAATTACATCAGATGGTTTTATCTACCTTAATACTGCAATTTGGAACGTTGCTGCTATAGGGAAGCTGGAGTTGTTGGGAAGTTCTCAGCCTGGCAGGGAGGAATTAGCCTGGAGTCACTGTACAACCACAAAAGGCCTAGAACTGAATCCCCCCCCCCGCCCCAAGTTCTTTGGAGTCTTATCTAACTCAGGGGTCTTCAAACTTGGCCCTTTTATGACTTGTGGACTTCAACTCCCAGAATTCCTCAGCCAGCATGCCTGGCTGAGGAATTCTGGGAGTTGAAGTCCACAAGTCATAAAAGGGCCAAGTTTGAAGACCCCTGATCTAACTGTTCCCAAGAGGAGGCTGAAGAGATTCCTGTGTTGTAGGCAGAACATTAGTTTGAACTCTCTGCATGTGGGGTCTGGGTGTTTGTCCCTGAGAGGAATGCAACCATTCCCCCCACCCCCACCCCCAAAAAGTGGATTTTTTTTGACTCTTATTAATCAATAGGGGATAACATTTCCTTAGAACAACCTATACCCACATGCAATGTTTTCCCAAAAATCACTGCCTTTTCTGAAGCTCTCTCCCATTTCCTGCTATAATTTAACAATACTGTATGCATCTCAAAAGTCATAAAATGGGACAAAACTAACTTAACCACTGCTTTGCTTAGCAGTGGAAATTTTGGGCTCAGTTGTTGTTGTCAGTTGAGGACTCCCTGTGCCTGTGCTTTGTCCTCCAACATGACACAGACCTTATATGACTTCATAAAAAAATAAAAATACAAACAGTCACGGTAGTGGTGCAACTTACGGCATACCCCCCCTTTTTTTAAAAAAGGATAACTTGCAAACATTCAGTATTTTCTCTGTCAGACACAACTGTCTTGTCCTTTGATACCTATTTTCAGATCTATATTCCTTATTGCATCAATCGGTCAAATTCTCAGCAAACATGGTATTTCTTGCATATAAATCTAAACCACCCCAATTGTGAGAGGCAACAAAAAGTACAATGAAACCTTAGTTTTACCCCGGCGTTCTCACCATTTCTGTGCAAGCTAGGATTTCTTATCATAGACACCCCTTGAAAATCAACATGCTATTAACTTTATAGTATTAAAAAGCCATTAAGAACCATATATGTCATGGTGTCAAGAAAATACATTTTATGTTCAGCTTTAGTCATTCTAAAATTTCACCTTTGTTTTTAGGAGAAAACTTTATTGTAATTGTTGCGGGGGCGAATTTACTTCTGAATTCCAGTGATTTAAAAAGGGCTGCTCATGTCATCGCTGAAGCCAAAGTGATGGTCTGCCAACTTGAAATAACCCCAGCAATTTCTTTAGAAGCATTAAAAATGGCTCATACCAATGGAGGTAATCTAATAATACGAATTATTTGCTTCATTCCATGAGTGCTTTCATTCATATCCTTTTAATGTAGCTGTGTTTCAAAGTCATTTAAAGCATGGTGGTGCCAAGACAAGTGACCTAAATCCAGGCACTAGCGATATACTGTAATTTAATAAAACAATGGGGCCTGTGAAGAACAGTTGGAATTTCACTTGAATTGGCATGAACCTGGTACCATGTGTGAACCTTGCTCTCGTTTCTTTTTTTTACCTTTTGAGTGTAATTTTTGATCAAGCCAGAGTAGCAGATAACTTCCTTAGCAGCAGCAGATGACTTGAGATCGTTCAGTGAAATGGATCCGGGTTTATAGACCCTCATTCTACTGTATATCTCTGGGAATGCAAGATGCCTTGGGCACACCACTTCTCCTTTGCCTGCTATCAGATGATACCAAGCACCATCTTTATTTGAAAGGAAAACATTTCTGAATTTAAGAGAAACTTTTCAGAAATCCAGTTAGACAGAAATAAACATTATTTCTTCCAATACCATATTCTGAGATAGTCGTCCCAATTTATAAATCTTTGTGTCACAAATTCAGGTTTTTTATATATATATATATATATATATATATATATATATATATATATATATATATATATATATATATATATATATATATATATATATATATATATATATATATATATATACATACATACATACATACATACATACATACATACATACATATATATATATATATATATATATATATATATATATATATATATATATAACATAATCTCTAGAACATTTATTTCACTGGCTTATTTATTTCAGTGGTGCAGAACATCAGATAAGTATACCTAGAACTTGGGTACCCACAAAGTGGCTCATTTCATTAAAAGTTAGCACCCTAATCTGAATGTTAATCTTTCCAATGCTAGAAACTTCTTTGTGCTAGGTGATTGACTGGTAGAAGGAAAGACACTTAATTCTCCCATTCTTCAGGAATATGGGTAAAGAACAATAACTTCAAATTCCACTGCCTGATCATAGAATATATTTGCATTTAATGCAGGAGATTACCTCTTCAATAGAAGCCGTAGAGAAGCCTGTCCCATATACCAGGAAACCTCTGTCCGCCTTTGTGAGACATGTTGAATGGCCTTGTATAATGAAATCTCGGTAAACCCTTTGCTAATACAGAAACAATCTTTAACATCCTCACAGCTGGAGAGTATTACTGGCGCTTCCTTTCCTTTAGTCTGCCGATTCTTATGTTTAATGCAGTAGTTTATGTTCGGAAGCCCACTAGACTATGTGTGTTTAACAGATGCACACCCAGATGCAAGGCTCAGAAGAAAAAGGGAAGTGGGGAAACAGAAGCTTGTGGCTATAAACCGTCTTGTTCCCATACACTTGGGTTGTGTTTTTTAAACTACAGATTGATAGTCTTATACTTGCTGAAATACAGGTAGTCCTTGTCTTAGAAAGGCTCATTTAGTGACTGTTCAAAGTGAAAAAAAAGCGACTTTCACACTTATGACTGTTGCAGCATGCACACGGTCATGTAATCAGAATTCAGATGCTTAGCATCTGACTCACAGTTATGACGGTTGCAGTGTCCCAGGGTCACGCGATCACCTTTTGTAACCTTCTTACAAGCCAAATCAATGGGGAAGCCAGATTCACTTAACAACCATGTTACTATCTTAACACCTGTAGTGATTCACTTAACAGCTCTGGCAAGAAAGGTCGTAAAACTGGGCAAAACTCACTTGACAAATGTCTTCCTTAGCAATTTTGGGCTCAACTCTGGTCGTACGCCGAGGACTGTCTGTATCATTGTGCCACTAATAGTCATTAAAGATCTCCGTGGCAGCTTTTCTGTCGCTTCTTGCCTTTGTTTTGATTGTCATGATGCCAAAGCATTGTCTTAACTCTTGATATATCAACCTCATGGTAGCATTTTGATAAAAGCACCGTTCTGTGGGTCACTTTATTTTATTTTATTTTTTAACCTTGTAATAAGTTAAAGTGAACCAGAACAATTGTGCAGTTACCAAAAAAATTTTTTTTTATTTTTAATTCCATTTATATCCCGCCCTTCTCCGAAGACTCAGGGTGGCTTACAAGCTTAGCAGTAGCCTTCATTCTATGTATATGCCTGCTTATTAGGGCTTTCGCCCCCCCCCCAAGCGGCATTATTACAAAGTCAGCTTAATTGCCCCCAACAATCTGGGTCCTCATTTTACCTACCTCGGAAGGAGGGAAGGCTGAGTCAACCTTGAGCCTGGTGGGACGCGAACCTGCACTAATTGCAGGCAGCTGGTGTTACTTAAGGAGGCATTAGCCCACTGCTCCACCAAGGTTTTCATGGTGAGTTGAAGTTGCACCATGAAAAGTCTGGGCTTCTTAACGGATTCTAAAGAAACACATTGCTCCAACACCAGTGGACGTAGAACCAAGCTAATTACAAAACACATTGGAAACATTTGTAGGTCAATAATTGTAGACTGTTTGAATAACTGCTTAGGCTCTGTTAGGTTTCAAAGCTTTCCAAATTTAATATTCCTTTCAATCATGAGAATACTAGGTCCATTTGTTTGAAGGGAAAGGAAAGGAAGCATTTCAATATCTGATGGTGCTCTTTCAATTCTAAACAAGGGGAAAGGCTTTTCGCCACACAAATTCGGAGGCAACCCTTTTTAACATACATTATTGGAATGATACTGAAAGATGGGGGATATGATGACTGTGGGTATGCATACTATCCTATCCTGCGGCAATTTGGATTTTGGATTCTGGTTTCGCCTACCATAGTTGGAAACCCCCACTGACTTATTCCCTGGCTCAGTAGTCCATTATTGGAAAAGAGGTTTCCTCCCCTTTTACAACTTTGCAGATTCCCTGAACTTAAAAGTGAAGTAACTGGAATAAAAATTGTCCTCTGGGTTATTCTAATCTAGGAATGTCTGTCTGTGGTTCATATCAGCTTTCCTCCAGTCTGAGGCCTTTTAACTGTGATGAGAATGAAGTTCCAGAATTCCCAGCAGAAAAATGCAAAACACAATCGTAATACATCTGGGAATAATTTTGTGTTTTGTTCTTTGTTGAAATTCTGTTAACCCAGTGTGTGCATATCTGAATTTAAATCAACAGCAACAAGAATCTACGTTATGATTCTTAGAAATACAGTCTTCAAGAAATGCTAATAAATAGTAGGTTTTATTTTTTTCAAATTCAGCTAAGCCTTCATTTTCTCCTTTCCCCCCCCCCCCTCTTTTCTTTCATGGCAGAGGCATGATTATAATACTTAAGCTATTCTCATGAAATCCTTAACTAATTCAATATCATTGCATTACCAGTACTTTACAACAGCAGAAAATAGGGTATTTTGCTTAGATTGTTTATGTCAGCAAGTAATTTGTGTATCTAGGGGAAATATAGAGCTGAAAACGCCTTAGGCTTTATAACAATAGTGTTTGCTGAATTGTGGGCATTTATATTTAAGCATAATATGATACTACTTTTACAGAATTTTCCATTCTCTTGCAGTGAAGACTTTATTTAATCCTGCTCCAGCAATTGCTGACCTAGACTCACAATTTTACACTTATTCTGACATCATCTGCTGCAATGAAAGCGAGGTAAATATCATTAGAGTGACTCTGAAGAAATAAAACATGGAGAGTATTATAGGACAAGTAATGGATTCAGATTGTGAACATTTTGATTTTATTTTCATTGCATGGCTAGCGGCAGACCCAAAACAGACATTCCTAAAAGATCTCTGTCAACTGCAGATTGCCCAGAATGCCTTTTCAGAGCAGGGGCAAAGTAATTTTGTGCTATCACTCTAAACCTCCTTTACATTTTGTAAGCCATTTCATTGAAAGTAACATTTATACAAGTAGTCCTCACTTAACAACCCTAAATGGGACTAGCTATTCTGTCACTAAGCAGTGCAGCTGTTAAATGAAACATCACCTGTCCACTGTGCTCAGCAACAGCAATGCTGGTTAGTGTCACTGAGCAAATCTCACACATACTTTAAATGCGAATCACTTCATGCCACTTCTTTTGCACCTGTGCAGCCAGGGGTGGGTCTTCCTTTGCACCAACCTTCTTTCACATGCCAGCTTGGTCCCTTTTTTTTGTGCACTGACCAGGACCTCTTTTTCTCCACTAACTGGATCCTTCTTTTGTGTCTGTGCTGCTGGGAGCTTTCGTGCACTTAGGCAGGTCCTTCTTTTCTGAAAGAAGACCTGGCTGGCATGCAAAAGAAGGACTCAGCCAAAAGGGATGCACGGCTAGCACTCAGCCATCACCTGTTTGCCTGCGGAAATATCCACAATGCTTCCCCCATAAGTGGCCAGGGGGAAGGCAAGTGGAGGGGAGGCTAGTGAAGACAAAAGTCAGATGGGGTGGGGAAGGATGGGGACAGGGTGGGTAATTTAAATGTGGGCAGGCCTGAATTTTGTTCATGTGTTCGTAAGTACTTTCATTTAGTGCCATCATAACTTAAATAGTTGCTGAATGAATGGTTGTTAAGTAAAGGCTATCTTGAGTGACCGGCTATGTGTTAGAAATCTAGTTTGTGTTGTCTTGCCTCCATACTGTGTTCTCAAGTCCAGACAAGAAATTCACATCCACGTCTAGCTCCTTAGCTCCTATAGCTCCTGTGGATGGAGAAGTGCTTTGGGTATGCTCTGTTGATTATACAACAACAAATTACATTTTTTAAAATGAAAAGAAACATAACTTTCTGAGCTTTTATATCTAGTCTGCACACAAATCCAATTTGAAAACTTTTGAACTTTTTAAAAACCTTATTGACACGGCTTTGTTGTTCAAACAGATTCAGTGCTAATTTCAAGCAGAACTAGGAGTTTACCATAAGAATCTTCCACATATTGCTATTTCTGTTGAAAGAGGAATAGTTTGCCACACAGCCAGGCCTCACATACATAAAATGTTCTGAAGACAAAGTTTATTTATATTGAAATAAAATATCCTTTATTTATATAGAATAGGGGTGGGGTGGGGGAAAGAACTGCCTTGCCAATCATCCTTTTAAAATATTTGTGAAAATATCATTCAGAGTGTGTCAAAACTAGTTTTCTAGTTTAAAAGGAAATAGAAATGTATGCCCCATTATCAGTGCAAAGTGTAAAGTTTCTGACAGGTGTCTTACTAAAGTAGTACAATATACAATAAAATGTCCATTTTTGATTGGCTGATAAGAGAATTCCCCATCTAACAACATGACTATTATTTATCTTATCAACACCCACCCCGTATAATCAGTTTGTGGCATTTTGAATCCTTGAAAGCATCAGATCTTGAAAATTCTTTCATGTGAGGAGTATCACATCAATATTAGATAAAATACATGCTTCATAGTGTTGGTCTGCTGAGTATTGTCGGTGTATTGACAACCACAGATACTCTATATTCTAGCACATTTTGTTCTTTACACATTTGTGTGCTAGGATGAAGGAATGAACACTAGAGGTTGGATATCAATGGCTTATCTACCCACGAGGGATATTTCACAAGCTGTGGCTTTTAGATATGTTTAATGTATTGCTTTAACAATAACTTTTATTTGTGTGGTTTTAATTCTCCATACACAGTTCATGCAAATATATATTGCATGTTTATCAGGTCCTGATTTTTTGCTTAGCTTGTCATTTGTTTGGTTGTTGTTTTTTCTCCTTCTCTTTTTCCCAGAAATGATCAAACTTGTTGAAACTAGCTCGTTAATTCACTGTGCACCAGATGTAGCATAACTTAATCCCTGAGGTTTGCCCAGGAATGTACTGGTTCTCTTTCTCCTTAATACTTTTAATGAAAGAAATGCAAAATAAGTAAATCAAATTTAGGGCCTGTGTGAAAGCCAAACTTCAGGCTGTGTGTTGCTAAATAATTTTAAACTGCAAGGAAAATTGTTATATCATCAATTTCTGTAGTATTCACAGTAATACAGTGGGGGGGGGAAACACAAGCATGTGTACTTAAAAGGCATTCAGTCTCAAAATTAAAAAGCAACATGGAGGGTGAATGCACGTCTGTGTTTAACAGACAATAAAATATATTTCTCTTATTCATATAAAATGTGAATGTAGATACTACTTCTTAAAGAAGGGCAAATTCATTTGAATCATATTTTAATATTTACAAGACTTGGTTATTCTTGAGGACATGTACTTTTCCAAATGTCGTGTCACTCTTATCTGGAATATGCAAAAGCCATATATTAAGACAAAACTGTCTCCAGAAATACATGCATTAGGAAAACAATTGGCAAAAGGTAAATGTTAAGAGAAAATTGTTGCAAAAATTACAAGTCCATAAAGTGTGCTTTAATAAATATGCATATTTTTGTGAGTAAGTTTTGAATGAGAATGTGCACACTAATGTAGAAATGTGAGAGAACAAATATTTGTTAGAGTTATACTTGCCTTTCATTCAGGAGCTCAGGATAGCATTCATTGCTCTCCTTCCTTTTTTTTCCTCCTGTGAGATTAGCTAGATTAGACTGAGATTGACTGATTCAAAGTCATCCAGTTGAGCTGCTTGAAGAAATTGTAATATTATATAAAACAACTGTAATATTACATAAAACCATTTTGGGCATTCCTGTTAAACCAGGAGTCTGAAACTATTTAATCATGGCTCATGATCCGGAATATACAAGAAACCAACACAGCTTCTAAATACTGAATAAGCCATAGATATTTGGTTCAGATGTAAAGATGAATTTAATGTAATCCACAATGTTGTGGAATTATGTTGAGGAGTAGGAGAGAGCACACTTTCTAAACAGGCTCTCAGGCCTTGAGACTTTTGCCTAGAGTAGAACAATTCCATCAGTTGACATGAAGGTCTAGTTTATGGATTATCTTCATTATTTTCATACTACATCTTCAACTGTAATTCAATCAGAATAGAGTTGGAAGGGAGATCTTCTACTCCAACCCCCTGCTCAAACATGGCCCTATACAATTTGAGACAAGGGTCTGTCCAGTCTCTTCTTAAAAGCCTCCAGTGATGAAGCACCCACAATTTCTGATGGCAAGCTGTTCCACTGGATTATTGTTCTCACTGTTAGGAAGTTTCTCCTTCCAGGTTGCTTCTCTCCTTGATTAATTTCCATCCATTGTTTCTCGTCTTGCCTCTGGTGCTTTGGAAAATAAATTGACTCCCTCTTCTTTGTGGCAATCCCTCAAATACTGGAATACTGCTATCATGTCAGCCCTAGTCCTTCTTTTCTCTAGACTAGCCATACCCAAATCCTGCAACCATTCTCCATATGTTTTAGTCTCAAGGCCTTTAATCATCTTAGTTGCTCTTTTCTGCATTTTTTTCAAAGTCTCAACATCTTTTTTGTAATGTGGTGACCAAAACTGGATGCTGTATTCCAGGTGTGGTCTTGTTAACGTTTTATAAAGCGGTACTAATATTTCATGTGATTTGGAGACTTATGTCTCTGTTTATACAACCAAGGATTGCATTAGCCTTTTTTGGCTGCCGCTGCACACTGCTGGCTCATATTTAAGTGATTGTCCACTAGCACTCTAAGGTCCCTCTCACAATTAATGTTTTTGAGCCAGGTTTTGCCTAATCTGTATTTGTAACCGCAATGTCCTTTTTAAAGAAGATACATGTTTAATCATCATTTTGAAGATTTAACAATCAAATATTTCACGGAAGTATAGATAAACAAAGAATTCATTTCAGTGTAGCTTTTTCCAGGTTTGAGCCAATGTCTGGATTTTCAGTTGTAAGTGCTTGGTCTGCAATGACAGCATTGCATTACCAGAAAAGTTATTTACGGTAGAATCTTACATAGATTAGCTTATTTCCTTAAACATTTGTTCATTTGACTTTAAATGTTTTATGGGGAATTAACAAGAGGGAATGGAGAATTTTTTGGGGGGAGCGGGATGGTAGGGGTGCCTAGTGCTGAAAACTATTTTTAAAAAATTCTCCTGAAAACTATTCTTTAAAAATTGGCCTCCTGCTATTGTGTTTTATTTCTCTTTTTAAAAGCAGCCATTAGTTGTTTCCTCCAATTGTACATTTTTGTTAATTAAAAATTAGAGGGAGGAACTTTCCAACACAACCAGAAGTTTTAGATTGAATTTCACAATTGAGACCTAGAAATACATTTTTTTAACTTTTGGCATGTATCAACCGTCTGGTATCTGCTACCCTTAACAGGAAAGTGTCTCTCAGATTGTTCCGTGGTGTCCTGACTTACCCCCGTTCTTTCAGTTGCTGCATGTAGCTGGAGGCATTGCTCTGCAGAATGCAGATACAGCAGAAATTCCTAAAACAAGTGATATTTTGATAACTCCACAACCACAAATCTACGTGACATGTAAGGCGAGACAAACAAACATTGATCAAGAACTTTGGGTACTCTCTGTGCTTAAAGAAATATCAACATAGGGCAGTGCATATTTTATGAATGTTTTAGAAGATGGTTCAGAACTTTGTGCAATACAAGTTCTGTCTCTTACTTGTTAAAGCAGCCAAATATTTTTTTTTCAGGTTTCTACGGGAGACAGGGGGGAAAAAAGAAATGCAGCTGCTTTAATTAATTGATTCATTTGTCAGCCTTTTCAGGATCCTGCAGAATTAGTTTAATTTAGCTTACTTTAATTAAGAGAGGTGTTGCATTTGCATGAGTTCCAAGGCACTTACTCCTTATCATTTTTGAACCATACGTAGATAGAGTATCTGCTATATATCTTTACCTTTCTTCACTGTGTTTATTGTGATATTATTGTATGTGTTCTGTTTGTTTTAATCTTGAAAACTGCCAGGATCAGTGCTGCAGAATTTTGTTCCTCTTATATTTTTATTTTTTATTTTCTTTTAAAAAAGTCACCCTCCCACCCCAAACCCACCCACTTCCCCCCCCCCCACTTCCCAGAGCTAAATACAGGATTATAGTTACAATAATCATATTCTAAATAAAAATTATGCATAATATACAATTAACCAAATTCATAATGCGCTTTAACTCCCCTTTAACATAACTACAAACAATGTAGCAATAACAATATCCCACTAAAATCTACTCATAAGCTAAATGGAACTTTTTAGTCCCATATTTGTTCTGAATATAATTTATCCATCTCCTCCAAACTGAAATATATCTTTCCTGTGAATGATCCTTCAAATAAGCAGAAATCTTAGACATTTCTGCAAGATTCGAAACTTTAAACACCCATTCTTCTATGAATTTTGTTCCTCTTAGATGAGGTAATATAGGTAGTCACTGAGCCCAAAAGTCTGTTGCTAAGTGAGACAGTTTTTTTAAGGGAGTTTTGCCCCATTTTACAACCTTTCTTGCTACAATTGTTAAGCGAATCACTGCAGTTGTTAGTTAACTTGGTTGGTAAGTGAATCTGTCTTCCCTATTGACTTTGCTCGTCAAAAGGTTGTAAAAGGTGATCACATGTCCCCAGGATACTGCAACCATCATAAATAGGAATCAATTGTCAAGCATCTGGATTTTCATCACATGATCATGGAGGTGCTGCAATGGTCGTAAGTGTGCAAAACGGGTCATAAGTCACTTTTTCAGTGCCTGTGTAACTTCGGTCACTAAAAGAACTATTATAAGTCAAGGATTGCCTGCAGTGTATTTAAAAACAGACATCGAAAGCACAAATGGCTCAACAGATCAAATTCCCAAAGAATTGTTTAGGCCCCCTTCAAAACAACTTCCCTTTGGTCAGATAATTCGGTATAGAAACATTTCTTGCTACCTCTAACGCTCTCAAAACCTCTCTTAAAAATACATCATCCATTCCCAGATACAGGTAGTTAAATGGTAACTGGGACCAGATTTTTCATCGCTAAGCTATGCAGTCATAAAGGACAATATTGTGTAACTGCACTGCTTAGTGATGGCAATCCCAACCCTCTCCATTGCCTTCTTTAAGCAAGGATTCTGGGTCATTAAGCAAGTCCCAGTAGCCTTGTAAAGCAGCCTGGTAGACAGGTAAAACATGAAGTATGTCGGGGCTGAGAGTTGCAGCTGCTGGGCAAAGGAGGGTGCACAAACGGCCTGTGAGGTGTAGTGTGAGCATGGCAAAGTCAGGAGTTGGCTGCTGCCAGGTGGGAGAGAGTACAAGCAACTTACTAAAACAACTTGCAACATTCTCTGCTGGCTTCCCCATTGATTTTACTTAAGGGAAGCCGGAAGGTAAGGTTTCAGATGGTAATCCCATGACTGTGGGATGCTGCAACCATTGTGTGATCCAACCTCTAATGTTCGCATGATAGCAAGGGTGTTATAATAAATGGGAACCAGTTGTGAGTCTCTTTTTTTAGCACCACTGTAATTTTGAACTGAATGAATAGTCATTAAGTGAGGACTGTCTGCATAGAATCAAATGGGTAATAAGTCATTTTTATTTATTTTTATTTTAATTCCATTTATATCCCGCCCTTCTCCGAAGACTCAGGGCGGCTTACAAGCTTAGCAGTTATGCTATTCCCCCATACACTTTCCCTTGGAATCGGAGTAATAGCACACTTAATTTGTATTAACTAATTTATATTCATTAACCATTCCCAAGCCTCACCCTTTAAGTCAGAAGCAACATATTTTTTTCCATGGTTTTTTAGAGTACTGCTTTGGAGAACTGCCTCCAGGAAAATTGGCAGGAAGGACAGGGAAAAATTTACCTCCACTTGGGACACATGAGACAAGAAAGAACCCCAAGGATGGTTTTCCCAGAAGTTGCTCTTCAAAGTACCCCATTAGGCAAAGCAGGAGTAAAACTCTTACCCCTCTTAATTGATAGCCTTGTAATAGAACTCTTTGAAAATCCCAGTTATAGATTATTATTATTATTAATTTTATTTGTATGTTTAACAGCTTCATAATAATGCCATTGTATTATCTACATCTAAAATATAGCCTGTTAGCGTATCACAAATGTGCTTTCATTCACTAAATTGAAAGCTTCACTGTGTCAAAACTTTGCCAAATGTACATGTTCATATTAGCATTAGGAAACTTAAATTATTACCATGAACCTGAGTCAGTCAGTGTCATGTAAGTAATAATGCTTTATTCATCAGTACCGCAAGGAGGGCCCAAGGAATTTGGGAATTTGCCCTATGGAACCAATTATGCAATCCATGTCCATGTCTCAATCCACCAGCTAGGAAGTCCAGTAGTCCTTAATCCAAAGGAAACCAAATTCTGATATTTTTATTTTTCCATTGCAATTAGGCATGCCTGCTCCCTCTCTGTTTGATACTAAAAATATTTACATATTTTCTTTGTAGAACTGATTGTTGAACAGCTTTATCATTTTAATATGGTTTTTATAGATGCTGTTGCTATTCAGCTACAATTTGCTTGCTTGCTTAAACATTTGGCTTTAATATTTCCTTCAAGGCAGAAATTCTAACAGGAATTGCAGTTGGTAATGCTGGAGATGCTGGACAAGTCGGAATTAAATTGTTAGAGAGAGGCTGCAGGACTGTCGTCGTAACTTTGGGACCAGAGGGTTGTGTGATAGTCTCCAAAGAGGAACCAACTCCAAATCACATTCCTGTCAGGAAGATCTCTGCTGTGGATACTACGGTATGCTAACCCTAACACACACACACACACACACACACACGGTGATTGGGAAAGCCCCCCATTTTTTAGCCTTTTGGAAGGCCATCAGGACCTGGCTTTTTATCCAGGTGCTGAGATAGAATGAGTATATCTGGAGTTGGTTTGGGGTGAGGGGGGGGATGTTTGAGGTGCTGGGGTTTGGCTTTTATTGTTCTGAGTTTTACTGAGTTGTGTTTTAAATGGGTGGCACTACAATTTTTAAATAAATAAATAAAAAATATCATCAAACTGCGGCCATCTAGCCTATTATACAATGAATGTGAGTTCACCTAAGGTTTAATTTCTTTTGATAGGGAAGAGAGCAGCATGTACCGATGATGTTATTTTAGGCTTCCTTCATCTTTCTGTCTCTTCTGTATTGCAACACTAATGTTCTTATTACTTGTGCAAGATGGCGACATAATCCCTCAGCACCTTCAGTTCAGCTACCTACTCTCCTGTCTGGAAAAAGAAGGGAGACGCCCAGTAGTTTTCTGTCTCCCCCAAACTGAATAACTGGTTGTGTCCTCACATGCCTGAGGTATATGTGCTTGCAGAACCTATGACTTTGTAGTGCTTAGGAAGTATCTGGTACTCAGCTTCCACAGGGCATAATAAAATATCAGAAAAAGTGTGCCATACCAAATTAGTTTTCTTGTAATTTATACGGCCATTAACTTGAGCATTCTTATACTGGAGAACTTGGGGTTCTCTGTCCTCCAATTTCCCCCCCCCCCCGTTTATAATCCCAAGTGATGACTGAAGGGTGGAATGCTATAATTATTAGTAACAGCCCCAAAGAAGGACAGTAGTTAAGTTCCTGATAGCTGGTTTATCTCACCCACATTCACTATGCTGGGACATCTTGTACTGTGTTTTTTTCTTTTTCCCCTGATGTAAACGCAGAACATGATGTTGCTGACAGCACTCCACGTACCAGCTATACATTTTAGGTGCCTGATGTCGTCATTAATTGTTTTCCTCCAGCAATTGTAACTTTTCGTTAGAGGCTAAGCACAGTGCTATAATGTACCTAAAACAAGAATAACTGGTTTAATTCAGGGAAAAGCAGATTTGATCAGAAGTAAACAAATCAGTGTTGATATTGTTTAATTGTTTTGTGCCCAAGTAGGTAAAATATATTTTTCTCAGGAAAACAACCTTAACCCCAAATGCCCAACAGCAGACTCGTAACAGCAGAGTCCTAAGGATAGAGAACCTATGCAGCTCTGTATATAGAATTTTCTGAGCATTTTCTGTCTGAAATTGTCAACTTCCAATTTTGAAGTAGCAGCTCATGAGTTCCATGCTGACATAAACCAAAACTGAGTAAGTTCTGTTTGCAGGTTCTTTTCTTTAGGGCATTTGCTTTGTACATTGGTTTGGAGGAAACTGCCTCTCCTCTATCGTTATAGCTGATTGGATATTTTCATTATTATTATCCTGCCAAGATGGTAGTTTCCCTGTGTTTGTGCACATTTTTCACTCCTCGTGGTCAGCATGGAAAGTAACGTACAGATTTGATTGTGACCTTCTTTATATGATTGTTTATCATCTTCTTACTCAAAGACGTGCAGAGATGTTTCATGAATCAAAATCTCTGGAAATTACTCTCTGGAAACCATATTTTAAAATCTTGGATGTGACTTGCTTGCCCCAGGAATGAGGGTTTAAGTATTTTAATATGCTAAGAAACATTTTTTCCCCACACATACCAGGATTGTCCCAGCATTGAAAATCAGATCCAGAATCTGATCTCAGACTGATCTCAGGTTAATGTGAAGTGCTTCTGTTTGAGGTTGCGAATGAATGTTCCTATTGTTTGGTTAAGCAATACACCTTTTTATCATTGCTGTTTTAACAGGCAGGTTTCTTTTCCTTTTTTTCTTTTGTTCTTTTCGGTAAAGTGATATTCTTTCACACTTTTTAATCCATGACAATTCTCTCTGGTTAAGCTAGGAGTTTTCATAGCTAGATTTTTACTGATTAGATAACAATGGAGGGGTGTAATGAAACAATGTTGCAAGTTAGTCATCCAACAGAAGTACATGAATACCTTGCTTTAATGGCAGACTGTCAAGAAAAATGTAAATGCTATTTCTACTGATAATATTCAACACTGACTGCTTAGTCCCCACTTTTGTGTACAAGTAAAGCTAATTCATTTCATAGATATCACACCAAATTATTAAATGTTTGTCATTAAATGTTTGTTATTAAATGTATTAAATGTTATCAAATTATTATATGTACCTCAGAATAGTTTAAAGCTAAAAGAAACTACTGTAAGCCTCAACTTGTCTTGCTAACCGTAGTCTGAGATTATTTTAGCCTACAACTGTATTAAGAAAAGATTATCTGATCAAATCCAAGTGTCCATCTGGTAGACAAGATTACTTCTAACAATGGGCAGCCAGCTTTCTTGGGGAAAACTCACAAATGGATCATAACGGCACTAATCTGCCCATTTTCTTTGTTTTAGCATCTGAATTTTAGATATACTTTCAATATTAGTTGAAGTCTCTGGACAAAGTATCCTTCAGTTATCACTATCTCCACTTTGTGATTATGTAAATACTTTCCTACTGTACTTTCTCTGCACTTGGGAGAAGAAGCAAAATTATGTTTCAGATATTACTGGTTAGCTCAGAAAGACTCACTGTATTGGTAGCAATAAAGGCAGAGTAGCAAGACTAGGATATTCCAGGGTTGTGGCCTTTAGCAGGTGCTGCTATTGTCAACTGCAATGATGTCTCTGTAACCATACAATATTGAGGTTGCTATGAAAAGCAGATCAACAAAGCATAGGTTTTAATGGAATCCATTAAATGGTTGACATTTGATTGTATGCCTGAATGTGCAAATGTCTGTACATGACAGAAGGTGGCAGCACCTAAATGACCTTGGCTAATCCCAGAATGCTAATCAAGGGTGGACCTAGTTGGTAATAGGAAATGCAATGACTGTAGGCTAGACGGGAGAATTTAGAAAAGTGCCGGAAGGCAGCAGCAAGCCACAGTCATGTTGCTACCTGGGAAAACTACATGGTTAGATTTATGATTGCGTCCAGATCATTATTACAGTAGTGAAGGATGTGCAAAGCATTGCATGCATGAATCATTCCATACATAGAACATCTAGTTTTCAGGTGACATAGCTCTGGATCAAAGCACATGTTTGGTCAAGGACAGTTGTCACTTTGGTGATCTTACAAACTGGAAGAAATAAAAATAAACATCCTGAGCAGAAATGTTCCAAAGTGGAGAAAATAGGAAAAAAGCAAGATCATCAACCATGTGCAGCTTCTGAGGGGAAATAGGAACAGCATGGGGAAGACTGATGAGAGGAGCACACATGTATTTAAGCAGGCCGTTCAAAAAAAGGAGGAAAAATGGGGTCAAGGCAAATAATCCCATAAGATCCTCCTCGCTTTTTTTTCATCTACAATATGGGACATAAAGATAACTCATGTTTTATTTGGCTGAATCTTGACTTACCTGGAATAGTTCAATTTAATTTCTAAATGACAGTGTATTTGTTTCATCCCATAAATAAAACATAGTTTTTGTTTGACGTTTGCCCAGTAACAGTTCTATTGTACAGTCTACTAGTTAGCCCACTTTTAGTTTTTTTCATTGATATCTTTACTTATTTACATAATTTAAATGCTACTCCAAAATCACAATTCTCTTAAGATGGACAGAAAGGATCTCAGATAAAATGATTTTCTCAAAATACATAATAATACAACATAAACCCAACAGGCTTTTCTCCCATTATCAAGGGACTGAATAATTGACAATTCATTTAAAATGTAGCTTATGTGTGGGTTGAGAAAGAGAAACCTTCTGGAGGCAATCCTATAGAGCAGTGGTGGTGAACGTATGGTACGCGTGCCAGAGGCGGCACTCGGAGCCCTCTCTGTGGGCATGTGCACCGTCGGCCCAGCTCCACCTCCCCCACAGCCCCCTCCTCACCAGCAGCCCCCCTGGAGGAGAGTCGCCCCCAGGCTCGGCCTGCACAGAGTAGTGCAGCCAAGAACATGGCAGCTGGGCAACAGAGATAAGACTCTGCCCTCATGCCCCTTTGTATGCAGATGCTGCTGTGAGGCGCGGACAGAGGCTGTGGCCGCCATGGTGCTGCAGGACTGACTGGGCAATCTGCTGTGGCAGGCAGTGGAGGCGGTGGGTGGCCCTGCGGGCAGGCGGGGTGTAAGTGGAGCGGGGAGCAGCAGGGGGCAGGGCGATTTTGGGGCACTCAGCCTCTAAAAGGTTTGCCATCACTACTATAGAGGCTTCAGAGGAGTAAAGTACAGACTTTTTAATAAATACAGTTAGATTGAGAATCGTTGTTTTCATTCAGAACAAGCAGCCTTAGTAGAAAGTCTATCCCTTTCGGTCACTTTAGTTGCATGGGGCTGTAAAAAAAAATCTCAACTTCACATTCCAAGCCACAATAAGATAGATAGATCTATTCATCCATCATGTGTTTGTGATGATGAATCAGAAAAGGATAGACACTTCTGAATGATTGAAACTTGTTACTGCAGCTTGTTTTAACAAATGAATTGTTGATTTATAAGCTCATAACAATATTGTAAAGAACAAAATGCTTACAGAAAAATAATTTTGTATGTTTTAGAAACAGCAGCCCTATATTTTATAACAATGTAAGGTCAGACCTAATGAGAGCTCAAGATACACACCCAGCCACAAAAAAACCCACCCCCAAACCCACTATACAGTATATACTACACGCGTGCGTGCGCGCACACACACACACACAACTATATAGTATGTGGTTTTTTCTTAATATATATTTTACTAAAAGTAAAAAACATAAGGACAGAACTTGTTAGCTGTTCAGTATATTTAGGACATGAAGCTGCAATCTTCTATCTACTTCTCATTGAATTGAGTAGAATTTCCTTTGGCTAATCACACTTAAATTTACAAAGAAGGTCATCTTATTGAAAACAGTAAGAATTTCTCTTGAGAAAGCATGCAGAAGCTTGTGTTGCAGTTTTAGTAATTACTATGTAAAATTAAAATTAATTCACAGAATTAAAAAGTTCTCCTGGGAACTCAACTACTATGTCTTCCCTTGACTTTTTCCCCCTCAACAATATTCCCCTCTGCTTTAAAATAACATGTAATACACAGGTGTATATTTAAGTTGGTTTAGAAGATAATGGCTTCTTAAAGATGAAAACACCAGCTCTTCAGCTACTCTTATGCCAACCTGAGAGTTGCAACAAGTCCAAAATGCCTTCTGTCTAATTGCCTTCTGTCTGACGTGTTGAACGATAGCTACAATAGGCCATGTGTAACACGGCTAGAATACTGAGTTTTCTGCATAATTTCCCACATTTCCTTTTTTAGAGCAAGATGCCAGAGGTTAATTGTTTATTGTCAAAAAATTAAGTGACCTATGCTTCCTCCACATCATAGCTGTGCAGGTCTACTGTTGGTTTTTTAGCTTGCTTTCTTTATTATGTTGAAAAAAGTAAAAGAAGCAGTATAGCAGGGGTGTCAAACTCAATTTCATTGAGGGCCGCATCAGCATTGCGGTTGCCCACAAGGGGCCGGGTGGGTATGGCCAGGGTGGGCATGGCCTACTGGGTGGGCGTGGCTAGAGTGCATATGGCCTACTGGGTGGGCATGGCCAGCTCTACATCGTTCACATCAAGGATGGCAGTGGGGGCTGTTCCCTCACTGTTTCCAGGATGGCTTCGTGGGCCACATGAAACCACTTTGTGGGCCAGATCCGGCCCCCGGTCTTTGTGTTTGACATGTCTGCAGTATAGCAACAGTAAATGGAGGGAAACAGAAACATTCCCAATGATTATTTTCCAGCATCAGTTTTACAGTATTGCTATGAAAAAGGGCTTTCTCAGTATAGAATATCTTCCCAAGCGAGTTTCTTTTTGCTTCCTTTTAAACAGGCTCTTAAAGCTATTTTATTCTGAAAGGTTTTTGTTTTCCTTCTTGTTATATGTATTATTGAGAATGAGTCTTGTGTCATTTTGTCCTAGTTTGCTTCTAGTTCTTTTTTTTCTTCAGTTTTTTTTACTTATCCTTTTATTTAACGGTTACGTTGGATCTTATCATAGAAAATTGAATAAATAAAAAGAACAATGATAGTGCCTGTAAAAATTAATCCCTGTCAGCTGGTTAAATTAATAAGTTGGCTCATTTATTTCTGGGTTCGCCTAAGACACTGAGTCATAAATCATGATTTATAAACCACAGTGGCTGAGTTCATACAAGATAAGCTATTATGGTTTAGCACAATATGGAAATCCATATAGACTTCATGAAAATTTTCATGGCTTGCACTTAGATGTCCAATAGACAAATTGTGATTTGACAAGTTTGGACTTTTGAGTTACTAGGTGATCACTGTCTTATTTCAGCTCAACACTACTATGCTTTTGTGCTTCTTACGGCGCTTTTTTCTTATTGCCCAATCTTTGTTGCTCAGTGTTCTGTCTCCCTTTCCACTGACTAACAATTCCTTAGAACAAAATTCATACAGTAGTGTTTGTTTGCTTTTAACACACAAGATTTTTCTTACCAGATCCATTTCCTGTTTAGGCCTGTACCTTGACACCACACATCCTTTTTCAGCCTCATCTATGGTCATTGATTATATTCTTGAAAGTCTTTCCAAATTCTGGCCTAACCCTACACCAGGAAAGCTCACTTGTGACTGGAATAAAATGGAATCTTATCAACATACCAAAAAGCCAGGCCTTTCTTAAAAGCATCCATTCTTTGTTTCCTGGCTTTGTGGCCTAACGGCAACGACTTTAAAAAACTATAAATAATGAGCTCAATCCAATGACTAATTGCTGAAAACTCTGTGCATCAGCAGAAGTGGAACCTGTGGTTAACTCAAATACTATCAAATGCCTTAGCTATTCAATAATATCCCTTGGAGTTGTCTATCTTTTTTGCAGAGTTTCTTTGGTTTTAGTTAACCTTTTGACAGTGAAAAACAGCAGCTGCTAGGAAATGAAGCCGTTGGCAAAGAGAGTGCTGAGGGCAACTTCCTCAGCTCACCAAGAAGCGAGGACAGACTAAAGTTCAGCTTCTCCTGGATATGGCTGGTAGCATAATAGCAAAATATGGCATTGACCACAGTGTGGGAAGCTTGTTAACAGTGGAAACTTTAATTTGGGAGAGCAGTTGGGGTTTAATTGTGGCTAATTGCACAGAAGTATGGCGAAATGGAGGGTGTTATTGTAGAAAATTATGCCCCAGATAGTGATAATATAATAGCTGCCTTTATTTATCCGGTAGCCAAAATAACCCTGTGACTTAAGCCTTCTGCTTTCTTGCCTCAAATATGCAATCCAATGAATTTTGGAAATACAAAGAGCCGTACAGAATAAAATAAACCACCAGCTGCTCCAATCAGCAACTGTTATTTTTTTTAACACTGCATTTATTATTTGCTAAAGTTCAACTTGGCTGTGAATGTAGCATGAGCTGAAATCATTCTCTCTGACTTGTCTTGCTTTTATTCTAGACAGAGAATAGGTCACCCTAACTTCTGATCCTGATACAGACAGCTGGGGGCCTTTCCTGGTAACATTGTTGCCCCTGTGAAAGAAACAAGGATTTGTTCATTTGCTAAGATAAATTTAGAGGGCTTTCCTCCAAGAAGTGCTTTGAATAGTTTTATGAAAGCGAACTTTCCTAAGAGTCTTATCCTAATCAATGATTTGTGATTAAACATTCCACAGAATTGATGTATAGGTATAGTCACTAGTGCTGCTACAGCACCTTGCTCGGAGAAAACAACATAAAAGTGCTTCTCAGAAAATAAACATGGGTGGAGTCAGATTTCTCCGCCAACCCTGCTTGTTTCCAACCTTTTTTATTTTTAGGGAAAGTTGCCCTGCAACTCCAGACACAACTGGATACCATCAGACTTTTGGAGTTCTGCCAATGTTCCTTCTCAACCTTTTAAGACCATTTTGAGAATCTTTGCTTGTCTACAACGATACTTTGCCAAGTTTGAACTGCTTTGGCATGAAAAGATGCTTACTCAGTATTTGTCCCAGAATAGTTCTTTATCCTGTCCAGATCACCAAATGACTACCATTCTGGCTTGGCTTCTCCATTTTAAGTCACAGGGACAGGATACCATATTATTGATAACAAACTGAGTTGATGCAGTAATGATATTAACAATAAAACACCTTAAAATATTGTTGAAATCGTTAATAAAGCTTAGCATCAAACATGCTTGAGCCTATGTGTGCTTCTGCTACTTTAACGTAAGAATAGCCTGAAAGGCTAATGAGTGATGTGCTTAAATGTATTTGCAGTATACTGTAGGATTTCTATTACCAGAACTAACAGATTGTTTAATAATGAGTGGAAAAATACTTCATCTGCTTCCATTTGCTGACTCCCTTGTTCTATGCATTTGCTGATTGAGAAGCATTTTATAAGCTTTGAAGCATCTGGCTACTTACTGAGATAAAAAAGTATTATTCTCCCCCATTTCCAGAAAGAAAAAAATGAGGCATTTTGACCCCTGAAATATCACTTCCACATAATGAAGGTTCCTCTTTGATTCATCAGTGCACAGCCAGATATGTAACCTTATAATGCTGGATCCCATGGTCTTGTCCTGACTAGTTCTAGACATAACCATATGATTTTTTTTAATAAAGACCTTTTCCCTCTCAGTTGAAATGGCTTTTTGATAATGAATGGAAATGTAATTTAAGCAAATTGAGCAAATGTAAACAGGTCCCTACGTGTACAGCTTGTGGTCTTAACATAAGGCAGCGGGAGAAGCAAAGGACCACCCAGGTCAAGGTCTGATCTTATTTCCAAATCATCCAGTTACCTAATTAAATCCCTTTCTATTCCTTGTGTTCAGGGGAGGGGAGAGGGCCTGCAGCTTTCCTACTTTTCTTCCAGATGGGAATGCGTAATTTAATGATGATCCAGCTGTTGGAAACATGTGAATTGTGAGCAGTGTCATAAATCAAGACGTTGATGAAAATCAGTGTCTAGTCATTTTCTCCCTCTGAGTTTAAAAGAAGCCTTGCCGTTCATAATATAGCTCTGGGCCTAACACAAAACATGGTTTTCAGAATCAGAAATCCCGGTGGTAAATGCTATAATAGAAAATGTTCATAGGAATATAGAGAGTGCCCTCTGCTCATTAATGAATCAGTAGAGCTTATCATTGCATGGTAGAAATAGGAAAAGGGCTAATAGGCTGTGGGTGTAACTTCTCGGAACAGCAGGCACTTCTGTTGGACTTTTAAACGTATATTCTGCTTAATGTAACTGACAATCTAAGTCCTAATAGACATCTGCTGTTTCATTGTGGAGTAAAAAAAAGATTGTAAAGAAGCATTTGCTAATTAGGTGTGTAGGAGCTCTGTCTGACTACTTTCTTTGCCACCTTTAATGACTAATGATGCTCATTTAATCCTTAGAGAAGAGTATTTGTGTTATGGACCAAAGCTTGGGGCCCTGAAGATAATGGAATGTTAAGGCATAGGTCCAGGATTTGAATACTTGCAGGCAAACAAGTAATAGCAAAGTCTTGCCTCCCTTGCTTAACTTACATGCTTGATAATTTACTTAATATCAATTATCATCTTATGAATTTGTTATTTTCAAATTAAATATAGAAATGAGCAGTAGCTAGAAATGGGAAAACCCCAAAGGCCTAGAATTCAAAGGTTGCCTCTTTGTAATTTTAAATGTTTATAAAACTTCAGATGCCTGAGATGGAAAATTCACCTCACCTGTGCAATCAAAACACAATAATAAATAATTGGCAATCTGCTGCCCTCTGGCTGTCTTAAATATTTCAGGTTTTAGACTGGCAGATACAAACTGAATGGCACTGCCAGGTGATTTACAATATTTTTGCTAACTTCTATTAGACAATTTCCAGTATGATTTCCTTCCAATCTGCCGATGTGGCGTGCTAAGCAGAATAGCAGATTTTTAATGTGATCTGGTTGCTTCCAAACCTTACAGCTGAAGACTAATGTTTGTATTATTTACTTTCCTCATTTTAAATACACCTTTTTTACTAGTTTAAAATGGAATTCCTACTAAACATGTCCAAAAATAGTAAAATAGTTTGTTACATGTGGGGAAATTTGACCAATTTCTTTTTCTTCTGCTCAGATGAAATAATTGATTCAAACATAGGAAAGCCCCTTTACTCGCAAAATCAAAACTTTAAATTTCTTTACAAATGTGTCTGACTGACAAAGTTCCATATAACCTGTTAGAAATTTATAGTTGTATCTTAAGTGAAATAATTTCAAACAACTATTTCACTGATCCCGTAACTTAAAAGGAAAATGAATGGGTGTGCTTGGAACTTAAAAAAAAACTTTTATTTATTTATTTATTTATTTTTGGGACTTATATATGCTGCCCTATCTCCTGAAGGACTCAGGTTGGCTAACAACAATAAAAGACAATAATACAAATGTTAAAAAAAAATTAAACTAAAGCCCCAATGATAAAATATTAAAAACATTTTTAAAAATCCCTATTGTCAGTCCAGGTCAGCCTGATGGAAAAGAAATGTTTTAAGGCCGCGACGAAAGGACCGGAGGTCCGGGGCCATCCGGAGCTCAAGGGGAAGTTGATTCCACAGAGCAGGCGCTCCCACAGGGCAGGCGCTCCCCCTGGGGGTCGCCAGCCAACACTGTCTGGCCGACGGCACCCTGAGGAGGCCCTCTCTGTGTGAGCGCACCGGGTGATGGGAAGTCGTTCCTGGCAGCAGACGGTCCTGCAAATATCCCGGGCCTAAGCCATGTAGGGCTTTAAAGTTAAGAACCAGCACCTTAAATCTCATCCGGAGGGCAACCGGTAACCAATGCAGCTCACGCAGGAGGGGTATAATATGGGAGCATCGGGATGCTCCCATCACAACCTATGCGGCCACATTCTGCACCAACTGGAGCCTCCGGGTGGTCTTCAAGGACAGCCCCACGTAGAGAGCATTGCAGTAATCTATACTGGAGGTAATGAGTGCATGAGTGACCGTACGTAGAGCATCTCGGTCCAGATAGGGGCGCAACTGGCACACCAGGCGAACCTGGGCAAATGCCCTCCTGGCCACAACTCCTATATAGAAGAACTCAAACCATGTCAAAAAAATCTTATAATAAAAAGAGATTTTTTGCTGGGAATATTAAATAAGCTTTTAATATGCTTTTAATATTTTGTTGGAATACCTTAGAACACAAAATCAGCAGAGAAATGGTTGGATCATTAAATGACTAATGATGAAAGGAGATAGCAAAAAAATAATAATTTTAGTGAGTTTCTGTTAAGAGTTTTCCAGAGATCTGCTTTAGAACAGATACAATTTAATATTCTTAAATGATTTAGAATGAGAGATGAGTAACATCGTAGCCAGGCTTGTTACCAAATTATTCAGGGCACCTGATTGCAGAGTAACATAAGGATTTTACTTTTACATCCATGCTTACTTAGTACACCTACATTCTTGACAATTTTTTGCTCATGTTCCATGCAGTCAGGGTAGGGGTGATTGGAGAGAACCTGTTATGCATATTTAGAATATTAATTATACAGGAGTCCAAATCATGTTGAGCATCAACATTAGTAGAGCAATTATTTTTTATCGGGAGGGAGAAAACAGATTTGCTGTCCCCTCCCCTTCCTAGATATGATCGTATGAGAGGACAATGGCTAAAAATTATCTATTTTTATTTATTATTAAATGTATTTGCCACCTATCAGGAAATCCCCAATTGGTTATATATTGAATGAATTTCAAATTGCCTAGGGCAAGTGAAAGATGCTGTTATTGTATTGGGTACTTGATGAAAACATGAACTTCTTGTATGACTACAGGTTTTTTTTAAGAAGGCAACTCATAAAGTTTATTGAAAATTTAAACAGAGCTACAAGAATGTTCTGGGTAAATCTGTGGTGTAATTAAAAACACTGCTGAAAAGGACTTCCTTCTTGGCACATCATAATTTAGAATGAAGAATATTATCGAAATAAATGAAACAAATGGTGAATGTTATAAAACGTTATAAAAATTGTACAGTTGTAGTCTCCCTTGTAATACAGAATACTAAATAAAATTCTTAATTGATTAGAAAATTTGGTACCACAAGATATTTTGGTTTGTCATTGGTTTGATTAGATACCAATATCTGTATCAATAGCTTCACCACAACAGCCATCGGAACGTGCCTTCTATTTTTTTTAAAAAAGTTTTATTAGTTTATAATATACGATACAATCAAAATACAAAGTGAGGTAAGGGAGAAAAAAAAGGAAAAAAGGCATTGACTTCCGACTTTCTTTGGTGCAATAAAGTATCAACTTCAAACCTCAACTTTTTACTTTTACAAAATAATATAAACTAGCCATTTCAATAACGTCAAATCTATCTAATTGGTAAAGCCCACAAGCAAAATTTCATTTTTTCCCCATGGAACCTGCCTTCTAGATTAAATGTACTACTCCCTTTGTTTTTAAGGCAGCAGAGTTCAAATGACAGTCAAGAATACATTGGTTATGAGATAAATATCATTAGTCTCTTGAAATGAAAATTAAACTTACAATCATTAAAGTTTCAGACAGTTAAAAGTAAAGGACTTCCCTTGCAAAATTACATTTAAATTAAAAAGCTGCATCTTTTGTTTTTTCCAAAGTACATAAAGCAAAATTCATGAAAATCAGCCCATCATGTTTAGAAATTCTTGTTAAACATTGCCCAATTGGAAATAGCAAATATCTACATAATTGAAATACTATTTCTTAGTTCCAATCACAGTTCTGATAGTTGGGAAATGACGTACAACAGTTTGCACAACATCAGGCCCACAGATGGTATTTTATGAATAATAGCAGTGTTCTTCGCTCTGTGTTAGCAGAATTATTTTCCATAGCAGATGATAACTGATCTACTTATTTATTTAATCTATTTATTCTGTTTCTATGCTACCTTTCAAAGCCCTGTACATTTCATTTTTCTTAATATAATAAAACATTCCACATTCAATTTGATGCTACATGCAAAACATCATGGAGCACAAAATAATTCTGCCAGAGCTAGGAAACTATAAGTCTATGCTTTGATGCATGACCCTTAAAATTGCTGCAAGAGAAGTGTTGTGGTAACCCTTTAAAAATCACCGGGGCGTGTTATTCTGGATGTTGACAACTAGCAGTTTGCATGGCATACTCATTTTATTACTCTACCTATTTTCAAGTCTGTCCAGAAATCGGTCTATTGCCTATCTGACTGGTGACTGACTCAATGGACTTCAAAAATATATATTACGGAGATGACAAGAATTAACAAGTTGCAGACCTTTTTGAGCTATATGTCAAAGGAGAGATTTATACTGCTGGTTTTTTTTATAAAGTAAACCACAAACTAGACAACTTTCCAAAGTCTCCTAGCTTTTGATCTTGAATGGTTTTGTGCAGTAAGATATTTTCAAGTAGGGAAAAAAATCATTTATACAGCAGACACTTTATCTGGCTTCATCTTTTAGGAATGTATGAGGCTAACACTAAGTACTATTTAATCATGTGCAAATGACCTATCAGGAAATCAGCCAGGAAATGGATCTAGATTCCTGAGCACTGATGCAAAGTATTGCATGGATATACTTCTCTAACAACACAGTTGTTATTTTTGAATTAAATAATCCTTACTGAAGACACCAAGGGTTACATATGTGATTGCTTAGCTATGGATTTTTAACGATTCAAAACAGCAGTCTTTTCAGCCCAAGAGCTTTCTTCATAACATCCAGCTGGGTAAGAATGTAGAATAGTAGAATCTTTTTTCCCAGCTTCTTGGGAGTTGTTTGCTTGTGAAAAAGTCATTTTTAAATTCTCTAAGCACATTCAATGGACCATTTGCTTACCAATGCTGTTTCTTCTTCCCAGTTTCGAACTATCTGCTTGATAGGTCTGCACAATCCTTTCCTGTCTGTATTGCTGTGTATCATTTAGCTATCTTTCCCAATTATTGTCCACAGAAGTTGTTGTACTTCGCTTTCCAGCATTTCTGACAATTGATCATACTAACTTGGAATTGTAAATTTTGCAGACCAACACTTGAGAACATAAATCTTTTTTTTTTTTGGGGGGGGGGGGGAGACTCATTACGGTACTTTTGCAATCTTTTTTCCAAAAGATTCAAGGTAATATAAATGTGATACTAGCCTATGTATTTTTGTAATATTAATGACCTGCCAAAAGTCAGCTGGGGTTTTCAAATCAGGCTCAGATTTATAGGCATTATATCTTGTCATTTGCTTTACTCATGGAAAACATTATCTCAAAACCAGATTTTTCTGCTGCTTTGCCATCAGCAGTGATGAGGCCTGTCTCTTGTGCTCATTGTGCTTTGTCATTTCCCTACTACATAGCTTTTTGGAAAATTACCATCACGTTAGCGTTTCACATGCAAAATTATCTTAAGTGTAGATCCTGTGCAGAGCTTTCCTGTCTAAATGCATGTCATATCTGGAAGCAGTTGCCATTTTATAGTTGCAGAAATTGTAATAATCATAGAGGATTTTCTGTTTATCTATCAGTATTTGGATATTTTTATAACTTCTCAGGCATTGCTAAGATAGCTCTTAAAATATTATAAAATTTACTTTCCTATTATGAATTCTTTCTTCTAAATTAATAATTAAGTAACCACTTCTGATGCTTAAATCACTTCTGAAAATCTTTGCCAAGAAAACTAGAGACTTACTCAGAAACTCTTCAAGAATTGAACACAACTGAAAAAAAAATGTATAAACACATTCATCATTGTAGTGTGATTTTTTTGCAATCTTCTGACAAGCAAAGTCAATGGGGAAGCCAGATTCACTTAACAACCGTGTTACTAACAACTGCAATGATTCACTTATCAACTGTGCCAAGAAAGATTGTAAAATGGGACAAAACTCACTTAACTGTCTTGTTTAGCAATGGAAATATTGGGCTCAATTGTGGTCGTAAGTCAAGGACTACCTAAAAAACAATCCAGAGGTTTAAAAAAAGGCTGATAGTTAAATAGAAGAGTAGAAAGCATAAATATAGGGCAGGGGTAGGCAACCTTGGCTCTTTTATGACTCGTGGACTTCAACTCCCAGAATTCCTGAGCCAGCATAGCTGGCTCAGGAATTCTGGGAGTTGAAGTCCACGAGTCATAAAAGAGCCAAGGTTGCCTACCCCTGAACATGTTCCACATGTATGGGACTATAGTAACTAAGTTCACTGGAAATTATAGCCCCAAATAACTGGAGGGCACTAACTTGAATAAAGCTTAACAACTCCATCCAAAGGAAAATGAGAAGCACAATGTCAGGGTTGAAATAAAACTAGATATATATTTGACTCTGGTGTGAATTTGGCTGAGGAATGAAACAAGTTGAAACGAAACTTGTAGAAACTTTTTCTTGGCTGTCCCATTATATAAAAATTAAAAAGAGAATTAAAAAAAAGAATGGAAACTTCAAAATTTAAGAACATGGGACATAGTGGCCATTTCAGAGTTTTATTGTAATTCCACCATATTTTCTAATTTTCTAAAATCTTGCAATCTACCATTGATCTGAACCTGCCATTGCAGTGATTGAACTGCAAAACTTTGATCTAGAATCATCCTGTATGTTTTCTTCCTCATTACATTCTGAGGAAGTAATGAAGAAATCGTGTATTATATACAAATCAAGCCAACAAATACAGCTTTTTCTGATATGAGAGAAGGATTTAAATATTTAAGCCTCACCAAAACCTAGGTTTTAGCTGCATGAAGGATATAGAATACCATGAATCAGACCTGAACTTTTCAAGAAAATGGAAGTATAAATTCTCTGAAAAGGAAACATAATTCTGAGTGTTGCTGATATTTTGGGGAAATGTAAAATTCTAATAGCCATAGATGGATGAGGCTTCTATTAACTGTAGAAGTCTGTGGCTCAACTGTGCATGCAAAGGAATATCCCAGTCTTGTTTGGGTAAGTAAAATACTTCCTAAAAACAGGCTACAATAACTTCATTACATTTAACATTTCCTATGTGCGCCTTTCTTTTCCAACTTTTGAGAGGCAAATAGCTTCTGCACACAAAATATACAATTTTCAATGCTTATATAAAAGTTAGAGCATTTTGTCCTGTTTCTGCCTCCCTTTTAATTTTTATGACAACCCCTTTCTAGCAGATGCTATTAAACAATCCAACTTTTACTTGAAACAATATTTGGAACAATTCCTTTAAATTTCATGTAGTGCATTGCTTTCTTAAACTGCCCTTCCCCCCCCATATGAGAGGCAGAAGTGGGTTTCACTTGAATAAGATCTAAAACACTTCTTCTAAATCATTTTCAAGCCATAAACAACCCAATAAATACTTTTCTAGGTATTGTTTTGCCAATGAAGGAAGTAATTTCCAAAACATAGAATGAAAGCCTTTCTAAATTAGGGATGGAGAAACATCCTCCGCCCTTGTATGGCTGCATCAATTGGGAACCACAGATAGCAAAAGTTGAGTCATCTTTAAACAAGTCTTATCGGTTATGTCCATTTCATCCACATTCATCTATGCATTTAAGACTGAGAATTCAATGCATACATTTTCATGAGTAATTTTTAAAGTACATTGTTTACAGTATTTTCTATTTACCACTTGCAGTATTTCATTTTCCCCCTTTTACTTTCTCTAGGGAGCTGGTGACAGTTTTGTTGGAGCACTAGCATTCTACCTGGCTCACTACCCCAATCTATCACTACATGAAATGCTGAGGAGAAGTAACTTCATAGCATCCATTAGCACTGAAACAACTGGGACACAGACTTCCTTCCCTTACAGAAAGGATCTGCCACAAAACCTATTTTAATCTGGGTAAAACATTGGATATTTCTCTGCTCAAACGTTTAAACAAATGCCAACTACACGGATGCCAAAATGAAAATTGTATAAATTGCATGTTTTTGCTTAGCCTTATCCTGAATGAGGTGTACATGGTGTCACACACTGCAATTCCAGTTTAGGATACAGCATTTCAGCTGATACAGTAAGATTATTTCCAGGTCTTGGTCACTTAAGCAAGGACCCTTTTATTAATGTATGTTTTAAAATTTTAATCCTACTCCGAGAATAAATTTTTTACACAATTTGGAAAGTCTTTGTTTGCACTGAGAAACAGGATGATCAAAGCGGAAAGAACTGTTTAATATTTATACCTAGGCAAAGCATACACGAAAAGGTAAGCTTCACTTTTGTGGTAATCCAGTTGCCATGACTCTCAACTTCCAGACATAATTGTAGAAGTTAATTTTTTAAAAAACTATGGAATTTGAAAAATCTTTGTCATGATCCCTCTACTTTCCTGAATATATGTGCCAAAAGGCATTCATTTATGTTTGTTTAAAATGCTTCTATACTGCTTCACTCGCTCTAAGCAGTTCACAGCATATATGCAATAATACACTACAAACATAATTACTTTACAACATTCAAACTGATACAGCCAGCAATCACAATAGGATTAATCTTCATCTGTTCCCACAATCGCAAGTAAAACCACTGCATACCCCTCAATTCCAAGTACTCTTTGGAAAAGCCAAATTTTATAAACTCCCTAAATATCAAGAACAAGGTGAATGTGTTAATTCTGGTTGGAGTCCATTCCACAAGAAAGCAGTTTCTCCAGAAAATGCATGTAAGTGCCCTCCTACACCTCATTCTGCAGGCATATTTTGGATGTGTAGATTCTATTTGATGAATATCTATGGAGATTCTCAAGTCATCCAGGTCACGGTTGTCCCAAAGGTGCTTTTTCAGGAGGCAACTAGAGTTTTTCTTTGAAGGCCTTTCACTTCTCGTCCAAGAAGCTTCTTCAGTTCTGACTGGATGGTGCTCTGACCGGATCCCCCACCATCCAACCAGAGCTGAAGCTTCTTGGATGAGAAGCGAAACGTCTTCAAAGAAAAACAAACTCCAGTTGCCTCCTGAAAAAGCACTTTTGGGATATTTGAATAGAATTTAAATATTCTGTTAGACACCTGGGTTCTCCTAAGCTTTGTGATACTTTAAAAGGAATGACCAGCATCTTGAAATGCATGGGATGAGGGATTTCACAGAACTCTCCTGAAGCACTTATTGTATTTGAGATGAAACCATGATATGAATTTTTAAAAACTTTTTGTTTTGCTGATTGTTTCAGTTTGTGCTATGGATGTTTATGGGATATGGTCTTTTTTGAGGGGGGGGTACAACAAAGTATCTTTGCAGCGGTACAGAAATCTAATAAAAGTATAACACCACCAGTCAACTGTAACTGCTAAATAAAATTACTTAAAAAGCAGTATAAGTCCATCTGCCTGCCCGTATGTCTGAGACCGCCAACCAAAGTAGGCAAATTATTCCACTGTTCAGTTTTGTAGCTACATGGAATGAATGTTTCTCAGGAGAATATAAGCTTCCCTAAATCTGTTTCTCCCAGATGTGTTTGAACTATCGTGTCTACAATTTGCTGGAATCTATAGAATTTCAGTGCAAAAGACTGAAGAAGCCTCTTGTAGGTGGTTTCGTCACGTGTTGAAATGAAACATACACAAAGGATTCAGAATTTTAATTCACAAGTGTGAAAACAAAATAATTGATAAATATCAGTAATTTTCCATGATGTTTTTATTTACAATTGGCTTTGACTATCTCAGTTCATTTTCTTTTCAGCATTGCCAACTTCGTATTTCCTCGTATACATCTTCACAAATCTTCTTAGCCAAGCATCAGTTACACAGAACAGATCTTTTTTTGCTCTTTGAAAAGGACTTTCTGTTTGACTATGAAAAGACGAAAAGAAAATCCCTAAAATTATGCCAACTTACATGTTTACATAAATACAACTAAATCAATGATTGGTTCAATTGTATGTCTTTCATCACATGAGGAAGGAAATGAATATGATGTACAACAAATATGTTGTAGGCCACCTAGAGTGCATTACAAATATTACAAAATAAATAAAGAAAACTTTACTTATTTTACTTAAAGCGTTATGGTTTGAAACCTAAATGGTAAGGAACAAATAGAAAGAATATCAATGTATATGAAATTCTTTATAGGTTTCAACGGTTTAACACCAAAATTTAAAAATATTGAGATCATTAATTGTACATTTTCCCTGAATAATTTTTCTTACAGTTCTAATCTAATTTATATCAGTGATATATAACTTCTAAACTTCTATAACTTCTAAAATAATTCTTCACCTAAAGCAAAGTATATACAGTTCCTTCTAGTTTACATCAGATATTGTTTCTTGCTTGGATCATTTGATCAACTAGATCAAGAGTTCTGGGAAGGACTCTACAATTTATTTAGGAACTGATCAGTATCATCTGCTGCTCATTTTAAACAGATCTAAATTGGATTGCAGCTTTACTGAAGTATAATCACAATGTTTAGGAATAAATCTCTGCTGAGAAAATATGGTCCTTAAATTAGAAATGGGACATAAACTTCCCTCAGGGATGTAGGCACACAGTACAAATATTTGTAGAGAAAGCAAGCAGGAATTCAAATAGCTGTAATGGGTTGTAAGAGTAATCTTGAGGAACAGGAGGAAGAACTGCAACCAAGATATTGGACAGGCTAAAGAAATTTGAATCCTAGACAGAATTGCAATTTGAGAAAGCATCTCAGGCTTGACCCTTCCTAGTTCTCTTGTAGATAAAGAGGGAGGATGGGAAGCACATGCAGACTTGCAAGATTCTTACAATAAAATTCTATTAGCATTCAGTTTTGCTTTCTTATTCTAGCTTGAAGGGCTGAAACAGCATATCAATATAAGCTCTAAGATTGTTTCTGTAGGCATTTGTACTGGATTTGCTGAATCACACACCTTACGGAGGGGATGCTACTTAAGAGAACCACCTCTTTTAAGAAATGTTGAGTACAACAGACAGTACTGGGGAAACCTCCTCACATGTGTAGAATACAAGATAGCTACAAAGACGATGTAGGCCATCGTGTTGCTGCAATTACATTGTACAACCCAAAGAACCACAAGCTCTGATGCTAACATTCAGTTTCAAGTATTTATGGCAGAATACTTTATAACTTTCTTTCCAACTGAGAAAACCCTCCTTAAAACTTTCTGTGTCTCAGTATCTTTGCAAAATTATTTGTATCTTAGAAGATTACTGCCAGCACCTGACCAGAATCGACCTTTACCTTTTTCAAACTTTACTTTTTAGCTCAACCTTGACCAGTGCTTCTATTTAACAACAAATGCATTACATTAACAGGCCTCAATTTTATCTATTACTGTAGTATGTACCAAAGTCTGATATTTTTTCATACTGTTTGGGAGATTTTTAAGATTTAAATACCTTGAATATTCCTACTCAGACCATTTGGATACTATGTTATAAAACACTCTTCAATTTCTTACCAGTGCGATCATATCTTAGCATTACCAGCTTGTCTTCAAGTCGGAGTCTTTTTACATTAAAAGCACAACCTGTTCCTGCTTCACTGACCATTCTCACAAGTATATACCTAGAATAATAACATCAAGAACACCTTTTTATTTTATTTTTGTCTTTGTGGTGCATGCATGATTGCCTATTAACATATTTAATTTAGAATTTCTCTATTTTCCATAATATTTTTAGATTAAGATTTTTTTAAATAAGACAATTACTTGCAATGAGAAGTCCCAAAAGCAAGCCTTTATTAGCTATCTTTTTTTTCTGTTGTAGCCCTGTATGTCTTACCAACCCTCCGCCCCACCAATACCCATAAAGAGCTACTGGGAAAACAGTGTGAGGTACATACAGTTTCATTATCCATCATTGGGTGCTACAAAGGGTTGTGTGGCATATAGATTTAATAAATTATTATAACCACCCATACTGGAATCAAGAAAGCAATTCTCTAAAGAACTGAATTGGCCACATTCTATATGATACTACATTAGCTCTTAAATATGGAAGAATTAAAATGCATAACTGACATAACTAAGCATGCTGGTTTTGTCTCCTAAATTTCTGCTTCTTCCACCACTACATCAATCTGAGAGATTAAAGGAAAAGCTGTGTTCTCTTAATATTTACTTAAATGAACAGCTCTTTTTCAAATAATCTCATATGATTTCTTAACAATTATTTTTGATACAAATGGCAATCCATTACAGAAAGAACCCAACTGCCATTAATAGCAGCAGTTATCTGAACTGTACAGTTTTAGAGTAGTAAATGCAATTAAAATGTTTACTTACTTTGATTTGGCTTTCTTGGCCACTGGCATTACAGAATAAAAAAGAAAAAATATTAAAATGTTTTAATTTTAATTTATTTACCAATATACAAATTATTTCTAACATATATTTTATTTTGTTAAACCAACTAATAACCTAACCTATGAGCAATTTACAATTAAATGAACTAAAATATAATCTGACTGAAAGCATACAATATGATAAAAATCAAATAACATATAAAATTTTAAAAACCTATTAGCTAGGCAGCAGCATAGCAGTCACTCAAAAACTAAGAATGGAAATTAATTAGAAGACCTGGGAGAACAAAAATATCTCTACTTGGCACTAACATGCAACCAATATGGGTGTTAGTCAAGCCTCTCAATAGAGGGGATTTCATAAAAGGGGTACCACCACAGAAAAGTCTCTTCTCCTCTGTAGAGACCCACCTCATTTCCTTTGGTGAGAAGGCTTGGTGAGAGAAGGGTCTCATTACATATAGAAAGTACTCACATCCAGGTAACCTAGTATTAAGCTGTTTACGACTTTAAAGATCAAAACCAATATTTTTAATTGGATCTGAAAATGAGCTGGCAGCCAGTCTAGATGGTGAAGAACTGACATGTTTGTACCAACTATCTCAGTGAGCAATCTAGCCTAGTGAGCAGTCTATTTTGAATTAACTAAAGTTTCCAGGCTGTTTTCAAAGGCATACAGCACATTGAAAATCCAGCTGTGGAAGAAAAATGAGCAGCATTTAAAAGCATTTAAATAATATTCAAAAAAAACCCTCATGACTCACCATATTTTTAACATACCGGTACTTTTCTAATGCAAATTTAAAGATTCCAGACAAGATATAGTTTATTTACTTAGGTAGTATGCTATCTATTCTTGGTGAGTAGCAATGTCACTATATAAATATATTGTATATACATTTTTTTGTCCTTTCAAGTCAAGTATTTTGACTCCTGGATGCTATCAATAATTTCTGAACAGATTTCAAAACAGAATATTTGCAAGTCCTCTACCTGTGCCGTACACTTCAGCAGAAGGGCAATGCCTTAGGTCCCTCCTCTGAAAAAAAAGGTCATTTTATGAGACCCAGAAGGCATACTTTTTTTTGCGGTGGCACTTGCCTTCTGAAACAATCTTCCCCAACTTACAGCTGGCTCAAACCTTGCAAGCCTTTAGAAAGGCAGTGAAGACTTGGTTTTTTCCTCAGACATTTGGATGAGGAATGAGTAGGATTCCCATCTAGTGACTTGCAATAAATGTAAGTCCATGATTATTAATAGTTATGTTTTCTGTTATCATTACCATTATCACATTTTGCTTTTAGCACTGTTTTTTGTACGCTGCCTAGTAACAGTTCTTAACATTCCAAGGTCCTGTATACTTAACTAAAGCTGCTGGCAGCTGTAGCTCTGTAACATCATGACAGCTACAACTTCTCCCTCCCTATGTAACTTTGCTCAACAGTCAATTTCTCATCTTTTTAAGAATATAATTTGTGTATCATTAAACCATAGTTCATTAGCTTTTCAGATCATAAAATTAAATCAGAGGCATTGCTTTTAATGGGAAAATGCAGCACCTCTGTGCTATTCATAGCTTTTCAGATCATAAAATTAAATCAGAGGCATCGCTTTTAATGGGAAAATGCAGCACCTCTGTGCTATTCATATGGAGGAAATTTGCCCTGAGTCTTCGGAGAAGGGCGGGATATAAATGGAATTAAAATAAAAATAAAAAATAAATGTTGCAGTTATATCAACAACGTCTTTTCCCAAGACTGTGTGTGGTGCAGTTGCACAGGGCAGCCCTTTGATGCTAGGGAAAGCCGTAGCTATATCAAACAGATGCAAACGGATTCTGTAGAAGTCGCCCACATTTTCCAAAAGCACCCTTTCCCTCCCTGAAATCCCTGTTATGTTCATTGGCTTTTCTCCACTTTTTCAGTCTTCTCCCTACTTCAGGGGTAAACCTTAACAATTCTTATCTCAGGAATGCAGCAGAAAGCAACCTCCGTTTAGCCTACATTCTGTGCAGAAAGGACGACTAACGTCTATAAAAATCTCTACTCGATTCCCAAATGATGGGATAGGTTAGTGCAGGGGATAGGCAACCTCGGCTCTTTTATGACTCAATGGACTTCAACTCCCAGAATTCCTGAGTCAGCTACGCTGACTCAGGAATTCTGGGAGTTGAAGTCCATGAGTCATAAAAGAGCCGAGGTTGCCTACTTCCTGGGTTAGTGTAACCACAATGTAGGACCGCAATCACTAAGCGGCCGACCCTACAGGAACCAGGCAGACAGAAAGCTTAGAAACGGGACCTTCGCCCTGCAGCCACCCCGCCAGCGCTAAGGGGAGCGTGGACCCGTTGCTGCTTCCCCGTCAGCCTTAACGAGAAGCGTCTTAAGAGGCTTAATCCAAGACGTAACCTCGGGTTCCTGAGCCGTGTCCCAGGGGAACCGGGCAATGGGTTCGTACCAAGGGAGGCTCGGTACCGTTTGCACCCGCACCACACGAAACTTCCCCCCCAAAGGGGACTCCCAGTCAACTCACAATTGACCACCGTCAGGAACATGGCAAACGGAACCGTCTAAAAAAAACTTCAAATAACCTCGACCGGCGAGCCATAAACACTTCCAAATACTTCCGGGGCGAGAGTTCTTTGACTTCCGCTTCGGTAAAACCCCGCCCACTGGAATCTGAAAGACTGGGCTTTGTTGTAGAGAGCTCCTCCTCTTTCTCCGTGAATCGGCCGACTCCTCCCTCTCTGGTTGCTCTGACAACAGCTGATCTCGCCGGTTTTTCGGAGCCTGAATTGAGCCTTGAGCCAGCGGGGTTCTTGTTGACTTCCTGTGCTCCATCTTGGTTGCTAGGTTCCAATACGAGGCTTCTGGAATAAAACACTAGGCAGAATAGACCAGCTCTTGGTTTGCATGATAAGGACCTGATAAGGAATGCAAATTCTTTTTCAATTTTTTTTCCCTTCGCTGTCATCGGACCATGGTACACATTTACCCATCCATGCATATGTAATAAATGTGTATGCTTTATCCAGATTAGCGATTACCCAGTTTTCGAGTTTTCTGCCACATAGCTCAATTTGTTAGGCAAACCTTACCATTCAGTTCTATTTATATTGTCCCACAGGTGTTGAGCTGAACTGAAGAAGCTTCCTGGATGACAAGCGAAACGTTTTCAAAGAAAAACCAAAGTCCAGTTGCCTTTTGAAAAAACACTTTTGGGACAACCGTGACCTGGACGATTGAGAATCTCCATAGACATTCTATTTATATCCAAGTGACTTCTAAGTATTATAAGAGAGGAATCTATTCATTATTGAATTCTTCTTTGTGGTCCATTAGGGTCAATGCTATGCATTGCAGGTCCTTTCTATTTCACTATTGCTTTAGTCTGCTTCATCCTTTTTTACATTTTTGTAAACAGTACCTGTTGAAGAGGTCCCTAGATATTTCCAAAGAACAAACAAATAATATTAATTAGACTGTTGCACCATTTAGAGCTGTAACCTAGCAAACTTCTCAGGCATGAATGGGAGACAGGGAAGCATGTAGTTGAGATACAGAAAGGCACATCTGCATAGCAATTCATAATGTGTCAACAGGATTGAAAGCTGGGAAAATACTTGTTTAAATATGATGAGGTTACCAAATTTGGTAATGAACATCTGCAAGGAAACTACAAAGGTCAGAGAGTACCAAGGACTCCACAGTTGTTCAAATAAGAAAATTCTTATATCTTTACTTTGATAGTGGAAAAACAACTATTATAACAAATAGTATTCTTCTATTTGGTCTGTAAATCTGAAGACAAGAACTTCAGAAACACAAATGGGAGTTTTTACACTATTAAATAAGTTAATTACCTAGATGAAAAATGGAGTTAGAACAAGGGGTT
Organism: Vipera berus; assembly: GCF_964194415.1. NCBI lineage: Eukaryota > Metazoa > Chordata > Lepidosauria > Squamata > Viperidae > Vipera > Vipera berus. Next base: position 302,324,861 of record NC_138202.1, on the reverse strand, counting down.
GAAAATCAATAGTCCAAGAGCATATCTACATTTTAATACCAGATTAAAACCAAAGACTATTGAATCCATGTTTTCTTTATAAGTGTAACAGATGCGTTGCTGCTGACATGCTTCCAGGTAGAGTCATTTCTTTCCCACCATTGTTGTTGTTAGTTGCGAAGTCGTGTCCGACCCATCGCGACCCCATGGACAACGTTCCTCCAGGCCTTCCTGTCCTCTACCATCTTCTGGAGTCCATTTAGGCTCATCCCTACTGCTTCAGTGACTCCATCCAGCCACCTCATTCTCTGTTGTCCCCTTCTTCTATTGCCCTCAACCTTTCCCAGCACTAGGCTCTTCTCCAGTGAGTCCTTCCTTCTCATTAGGTGGCCAAAGTATTTGAGTTTCAACTTCAGGATCTGGCCTTCTAAAGAGCAGTCAGGGTTGATTCCTCTAGGACTGACCAGCTTGATCGCCTTGCAGTCCAAGGGACTCGTGGGAGTCTTCTGCAGCATCATAGTTCAAAGGCCTCAATTTTTTGGTGCTCAGCCTTTCTTATGGTCCAACTTTCACTGCCATACATTGCAACTGGGAAGACCATAGCTTTGATTATATGCACTTTAGTTGGCAGAGTGATGTCTCTGCTTTTTAGTGTGCTGTCTAGGTTTGCCATGGCTTTCCTCCCCAGGAGCAAGCGTCTTTTAATTTTTTGGCTGCAGTCCCCATCTGCGGTGATCTTGGAGCCCAGGAAAATAAAATCTGTCACTACCTCCATTTCTTCCCCATCTATTTGCCAGGAATTGAGAGGGCTGGAAGCCATGATCTTGGTTTTCTTAATATTAAATTTCAACCCAACTTTTGCACTCTCCTTCTTCACCCGCAACAAGAGGCTCTTTAGTTCCTCTTCACTTTCTGCCATTATCATCTGCATATCTTAGGTTGTTGATATTTCTCCCGGCAATCTTAATTCCAACTTTTGATTCATCTAGCCCTGCCTTTCTCATGATGTGCTCTGCATATAAGTTAAACAGGCAGGGCGACAGTATACTGCCTTGCCAAACTCCTATCCCAATTTTGAACCAATCAGTGGTTCTGTGTCCAGTTCTCACTGTTGCTTCTTGACCCACATATAGGTTTCTCAAGAGACAAATAAGATGGTCTGGTACTCCCATCTCTTTAAGAACTTGGCACAGTTTGTTGTGATCCACACAATCAAAGGCTTTAGCATAGTCAATGAAGCAGAAGTAGATGTTTTTCTGGAATTCCCTAGCTTTCTCCATGATCCAGTGTATGTTGGCAATTTGATCTCTAGTTCCTCTGCCTCTTCGAAATCCTGCCTGTACTTCTGTTAGTTCTCGATCCACATACTGCTGGAGTCTAGCTTGTAGGATTTTAAGCATAACTTTACTAGCATGTGAAATGAGTGCAATGGTGTGATAGCTAGAACATTCTTTGGCACTGCCTTTCTTTGGAATTGGAATGTAAACTGACCTTTTCCAATCCTGTGGCCACTGTTGAGTTTTCCAAATTTGCTGGCAAATTGAGTGTAGCACTTTCATTGCATCGTCTTTTAAGATTTTGAATAGCTCAGCTGGAATACTGTCACCTCCACTAGCTTTGTTGTTGCTCAGCTTTCCTAAGGCCCACTTCACTTCACTTCACATTCTAGGATGTCTGGCTCGAGGTCAGTGACCTCCTCATCGTGGTTATCAGAGACATTAAGCTTGTTCTTGTATAAGAACGAGCTGTGTATTTTTTCCACCTCTTCTTAATCTCTTCTGCCTTTGTTAGGTCCCTGCCATTTTGGTCCTTTATCATGCCCATTTTTGCATTAAATGTTCCCTTCATCTCTCCAATTTTCTTGAAAAGATCTCTGGTCCTCCCTATTCTATTGTTTTCTTCTATTTCTATTTACTGATCATTTAAGAAGGCATTTGTCATGGTTCCGATTAATTTATTTATTATTGGGATTTATATGCCACCCTATCTCCCGAAGGACTCAGGGCGGCTAACAACAATAACATACAATAATACAGAAGTTAAAAGAAAAATTAAATTAATGGCCCTGTAGAATAAATTAAAATTAAAATTAAAATAAGTTAAAAATTAAAGTTAAAAATTAAAAACATAATTAAAATCCCTGTCAGTCCAGTTCAAACAACATTCAGGCATTGTTTTATCTAAAAAGTCTATAATAATGAAACGAAGCATTGGCACTCATGGATGGATGCCAGAATCTGAATTCTCCTCCCCTTGATCCCCACATCATACAGAATTTCCCTCCCTTATTTACATGTCATGAATCACATTTACCAACTAATTCAACACATGAAGTTTCACTTCCCTTCTGAAGCAGCTCCCTTATCTTGTCAAAACATCCAGGTTGCATTTCTCCTATATTTTAGTGATTCAAAACCCAACAGTTAAAGCAAAAGGCTGCCTCTTATATTGTCAGTGCAAAAACATGTCAATGTGTAGTTATCCCAGACTCCAAAAGACCCTTTTAATTTCTATATTAAAAGTTATACAGTTTTGCATTCTTGAGTTGTAGTGATAAATCTCTTTACACTTGTTAATTTCTATATTAAAAGTTGTACAGTTTTGCATTCTTGAGTTGTAGTGATAAATCTCTTTACACTTGTATGTAACAAGACTTGTTTTTTATAATTGTCCTTGCTTCAAGATAAAACCTCTGCCTTTCCCCAATTATAATTATGAAGTCTGCATTCCTGTGATAAACCTTTGTCCCCTGCTTCATTTATAACAAGACTTGTCTTTTATAATTGTCCATGTTTCAAGTTATGTTTCAAGTTATGTTTCAAGTTATGTTTCAAGTCATGCCTTTCAAGTCATGCCTTTCAAGTTAAGATATGCCTTCTTGACTGATGACAACCCTTGTATTCTCTGTTAGCATTTGTAATATGATAAGCTATGCTTTATTGTTTCCTGTGATGACCTTTGCTCTCTTCATTAGCAGTTGTATACAATGAGTTATGTTTTCCTTTGACCTCCCTCATGAGTGTGTTTCCCCCTCCCAAATGAAACAGCCTAATAAAAGGAGGGTGTCCGGAGCTGTTCGGGGGCAAAACATCCACCCCGGGCACTTTGTGCTCTCTCACCTTGAACAAACTTGTGTTGGTGCCTCAGTTTGTCCCAGGACTCTGTCCCTGAGCTGTCGCAGTTCCCAAGTGTGACCGTTGGAACGTCCGGCACACTGGGTCGGTGGCAAAGGGCAAGATCCTTCCATATTCAAGGTATTCACCCTTGCGAGGGTCCCTCTAAATTCTCACCCCTGTTACGGGGCTCTAAGAGTTGAGGCCAGAACCCTGACCGGTCGCTCATCGCAACATCAATGTTTGCAGCATTGACATCATTCTTAACTCTTCTAGCTATTCTCTAGAATTCTGCATTCAATTGGGTGCGTCTTTCTTTTTCTCCCTTGCCTTTCGCTTCCCTCCTTTCCTCAGCTATTTGCAAAGCTTTCTCTGACAGCCACTTTGCTTTCTCGCATTTCTTTTTCTTTGGGATGGTTTTAGTTGCTACCTCTTATACAATGTTGTGAACCTCCATCTATCAGATCTAATTCCTTAAATCTATTTGTCACCTCTACTGTATATTCATCAGGGATATGACTTAGTTCATACCTGAGTGGCCTAGTGCTTTTCCCTACTTTCTTCAGTTTAAACCTAAACTTTGCAACGAGAAGCTCATGGTCTGAGCCACAGTCATCTCCTGGTCTTGTTTTCACTGACTGTATAGAGCTTCTCCATCTTTGGCTGCAGAGCACATAGTCAATCTGATTTCTGTGTTGACTGTCTGGTGATGTCCATGTGTAGAGCTGTCTCTTGGGTTGTTGGGAAAGAGTGTTTGCTATGACCATCGTATTCTCTTGACAAAATTGTATCAGCCTGTGCCCTGCTTCATTTTGTACTCCAAGGCCAAACTTGCCTGTTATTCCGGTTATCTTTTGGCTTCCTACTTTAGCATTCCAATCCCCCATGATGAAAAGGACATCATTTTTTGGTGTTAGTTCTATAAGGTGCTGTAAGGCTTCATAGAACCAGTCAATTTCATCCTCTTCAGCACTGGTGGTTGGGGCATAGACTTGGACTACTGTGATATTGAATGGTTTGCCTTGGATTCGAACTGAGATCATTCTGTCATTTTGGGGATTGTATCCCAGTATTGCTTTTTCTACTCTTTTATTGACTATGAAGGCTACTACTACTAATAATAATAATAAACCTTTATTGTCAAAGTACAACATGTGTACATTGAAATTAGCTGAGCCTCCCCCCGTGCTCTCTCCCCCCAACACACAGTGACAACAAACCCTCCATCCCACCACACCATGTGAACCAACTACACCACACACCGGCCTCCATTTCTTCTGAGGGATTCTTGCCCACAGTAGCATACCTGATGGTCATCTGAATTAAATTCACCCATTCCTGTCCATTTTAGTTCGCTGATTCCTAAGATGTCGATGTTCAGTCTTGTCATCTCTTGTTTGACCACGTCCAGCTTGCCTTGATTCATGGATCTTACATTCCAGGTTCCTATGGAGAAAAAAATCTTTACAGCATCGGACTTTCCTTTCACCACCAGATACATCCACGGCTGAGCGTCCTTTCAGCTTTGGCCCAGTCGCTTCATTCTTTCTGCCGCTACTAGTACTAGCCCTCTGCTCTTCCCCAGTAGCATATTGGACGCCTTCTGACCTGAGGTGCTCATCTTCCAGCATCATATCTTTTGGCTTTTGGTACTGTCCATGGGGTTTTCATGGCAAAAATACTGGAGTGGGTTGCCATTTCCTTCTCCAGTGGATCATGTTTTGTCAGAACTCTCTGCTATGACCTGTCCGTCTTGGATGGCCCTGCATGGCATAGCTCATAGCTTCATTGAATTATGCAAGCCACTTCGCCACGACAAGGCAGTAATCCATGAAGGGGTTCCCACCATTATTCCCACAGTTATTCCCTAGCATTTGGATATCTGGAGACATACTATCCCTAATCAGTAAGTAGCTGATTGAGTAATAGCAATAGCACTTGGACCTATATATCACTTCATAATGCTTTACAGCACTCTTTAAGTCAGACATGTAAAACAATGTCATGTGACGTTGCGCAACCTATCAGGACGGTTTTGCCATTGCCGGCAATGGGGTGGGCGTGGCTTCTGGATAAAGCATCTGGCCCCCGGGCCAGCAGTTTGACACCCCTGCTCTAAGTAGTTTACAGTGTCAGCATATTCCCCCCAACAATCTGGGTCCTCATTTTATCAACCTTGGAAGGATGGAAGGCTGAGTTAACTTTGAGCCCATCAGGATCACACTCCTGGCTGTGGGCAGAGTTAGCCTGCAATACTGCATTCTAACAGCTGCTGGTAATGTAACTTATATGTCACAGCAAAACCTTCCCTAAAGTGACAGTTCTACCATTACTAAAATATGAATCCTACTGAACATACCAGTAGGACCTTAACTGAGATTTTAGCTTTTGTTGTTCAAATGTAAATAACAACAACAACAACAATAGAGTCGGAAGGGACCTTTGAGGTCTTCTAGTCCAACCCCCTGCTCATCTTATGCTTAACCTATAGGCACATGCATATATATAAACTATGTTAGATAAGTATTATAAGCTTCTAATTACCTTTTAAGGAAAGGAAAACTTTGTTCTGCACTACAAGCCCTTGTAATGAACACATAACAATTTTTTATGTTAAGATTAGTATCTGACTAATAAAATAGAAGCCTATAATTTTTACTCGTTATATTAGATCATAAGGTTGATTAGGGTTGGGAATGGGGGGTAAAGGAAGAGAGAGAATTGCCATTTGGATTTTATTTCCCAGATACTGAAATATCTTGGGAACCTCCCTATAACATACACAAGGTCTATGTCTTCATCAGAGCCAAGCTAAACAACTAAAAGAGGTAAAGTCTGAGTAGGTAAATCAGGGTATTTTTCATTCTGCTGGTTGATTATATTTATTTATTTATTTTATTAAATTTATATGCCGCCCTTCTCCCTAAGGACTCAGGGCGGCTTACAACAATAAAAATTAAAAACATAAAATAGAAAATTTTAAAAAGAATTAAACAATAAATACAATAATTATATGACAATTTAAAAACCAGTAAAAAGCTAATTAAAACCGTAGTCAGTCCAGGCCCACCTGTTGGAACAACCACGTCTTCAGGTCACGGCGGAAGGACTGAAGGTCAGGGGTCGTCCACAGCTCTGGGAGCAATTCATTCCAGAGGGTCGGCATGCCCAGAGAAGGCTCTGCCCCTGGGGGTCGCCAGCCGGCATTGCCTGGCCGACAGCACCCTGAGGAGGCCGACTCTGTAGGAGCGAACCAGGCAATGGGAGGTTGACAATGGCAGCAAGTGGTCTCGCAAGTACCCCGGGCCTAAGCCATGTAGGGCTTTAAAGGTTATAACCAGCACCTTGAATTGCACCCGGAGGGCAACCGGAAGCCAATGCAGCTCGCGCAGGAGTGGTGTAACATGGGAGTATCGAGATACTCCCATAAGCACCCGTGCGGCCGCATTCTGCACCAGTTGAAGCCTCCGGTTGCTCTTCAAGGGCAGCCCCATGTAAAGAGCATTGCAGTAATCCAAACGAGGGTGTGGGTAACCATGCATAGGGCATCTCGGTCCAATAAGGGGCGCAACTGGCGCACTAGGCGAACCTGTGCGAAAGCCCCCCTGGTCACGGCCGTTAGATGATCACCCAAGTTGAGCCGTGAATCCAGGAGGACACCCAAGTTGCGAGCCCTTTCTGAGGGGGGCAATACCTCCCCCCCCATCAAAAGAGAAGGAACTTGTTGGACAGTACGAGATGCCGATATCCACAGCCACTCAGTCTTGGAGGGGTTGAGCCTGAGCCTGTTCCTTCTCATCCAGACCTGCACCGCCTCCAGGCACCGGGACATCACGTCAAGGGCATCACTGGGTTGGCTCGGGGTGGAGATGAACAACTGGGTATCATCCGCATATTGGTGATACCTCACCCCAAAGCCATGGATGATCTCACCCAGCGGCTTCATGTAGATGTTAAACAGGAGGGGGGAGAGAACTGACCCCTGAGGCACCCCACAAGTGAGGGACCTCGGGGTAGATTTCTGTCCCCCTGCCAATACAAACTGTGAACGGCCTGAGAGTTAGGAGGAGAACCACCGTAAAATCATGCCTCCCACTCCCAACCCCTCGAGCCGTCGCAACAGGATACCATGGTCGATGGTATCAAAAGCCACTGAGAGGTCAAGTAGGACCAGGACAGAGGAACAGCCCCTGTCCCAGGCCCGCCAGAGATCATCCACCAGTGCAACCAATGCCGTTTCCGTGCTGTAGCCGGGTCTGAAACTGGACTGGTACGGGTCCATATAGTCTGCTTCCTCCAGGAATTGTGGGAGCTGACGTGCCACCACACTCTCAACAACCTTCACTACAAAGCGAAGGTTGGAGACAGGACGGTAGTTATTCAACAAGGCCGGGTCCAGGACAGGCTTCTTGAGGAGGGGCCTCACCACCACCTCTTTCAAGGTGGAGGGGAAGACACCCTCTGTCAAAGAAGCGTAGACCACTGCCTGGAGCCAGCCCCCTGTTACCTCCCGGGCAGCTGAAACCAGCCAGGAGGGACATGGGTCCAATAAACAAGTGGTAGCGCTCAGTTTACACATGATCCTGTCCACATCATCCAGAGTCACAGGGTCAAACTCATCCCAAATGGTATAATCAAGGCCTGCCCTCTCCACTCCACCAGACTCTGCCCAGTCGAGGTCCAAGCCAGTCTGGATCTGAGCGATTTTGTCGTGCAGATACTGCACAAATTCCTCAGCCCTACCCTGCAAGGGGTCATCCCTCTGTCCCTGGTTAAACAGGAAGCGGGTCACTCTAAACAGGGCGGCTGGGCGGTTATCTGCGGACGCAATGAGAGCGGAAAAGTAAACACGCTTTGCCACTTCCATCACCACTAGGTAAGACTTAAGATAAGTTCTTAGCTGTGTTCGATCAGATTCGGATCCGCTGGACCTCCAACAGCTCTCTAGGTGTCTTTTCTGGTGCTTCATCTCTCGGAGCCCCTCAGTAAACCAGGGGGCCAGCCGGGGTCTGCGCCGGGTCAGAGGCTGCAAAGGCACAACTTGATCCAAGGCCCCAGCAGCCGCCCTTTCCCAGGCTTCTACTAGGGCCTCGGCAGAGTCGTGGGCAAGGGAAGCAGGAAATGTCCCAAGTTCAGTCTGGAACCTTTCAGGGTCCATCAGGTGCCTGGGGCGGAACCACCTGGTCAGTTCCGCCTCCCAGTGGCGGGGGGTGGCGAACTGAAAGTCTAGCTGGAGAAGGAAGTGATCGGACCATGACAGGGGTTGGACGGTTAAATCACCCCTACCCAGATCATTAATCCACTGCCCAGAGATAAAAACCAGGTCGAGTGTTTGACCTCCATTATGGGTCAGGCCCTGAATTATTTGAGTCAGGTCCATGGCCGTCATGGAAGCCATGAACTCCCGGGCCAACTCAGACGCCTCACCCACGGAAGGTAGATTGAAGTCCCCCAGAACTATAAGCCTGGGGAACTCAATCGCCAACCCGGACAAGATGTCAAGAAGCTTGGGTAGGGCCGATGACACGCAGCTGGGAGACAGGTACGTGATCAATAGGCCCAACTGATTATTATATTATATTATATTATATTATATTATATTATATTATATTATATTATATTATATTATATTATATTATATTATATTATATTATATTATATTATATTATATTATATTATATTATATTATATTATATTATTATATTATATTATATTATATTATATTATATTATATTATATTATATTATATTATATTATATTATATTATTATATTATATTATTATATTATATTATTATATTATATTATATTATTATATTATTATTATATTATATTATTATATTATATTATTATATTATATTATATTATTATATTATATTATATTATATTATATTATATTATATTATATTATATTATATTATTATGATTAGATTAGATTAGATTAGATTAGATTAGATTAGATTAGATTAGATTAGATCAGATTACCTTTATTGTCATTTTTTCCTGTGGACACTGGCACACATTAAAAATGAAATTTAATTGCTTCCTCTCAAAGTGTACACATACATAACACACATTTAAAGCATACTATGTACAACTACACCCTTACATATAAGTAACATATAAATATTAATCATTGTCCATCTTGACAATGAGAGAGGAGCCCTTGCAGGGGCGGGCCGAGGAGTTTAGTCATCATCTGATGGACAAAATCTCTCAGATTCGGGCCGGTTTGGACTCTAACTGGGCAGAGTCGGATGTGGAGGAATCGGACGGTCTTGAGCATGTTATCTGGACTGAGTTTGATCCTGTTTCCCCTGATGATGTGGACAGGATTATGGGGAGGCTGAGTTCCACCACCTGTTTATTGGACCCTTGTCCCTCTTGGCTGATTTATGCGGCTCGGGAGGAGACACGAAGCTGGTTCCAGGCAGTAATATCTGCCTCTCTGAGTGAGGGTGTCTTCCCCGCCGCTTTGAAGGAGGCGGTGGTGAGGCCCCTTCTCAAGAAGCCTGCCCTGGACCCAGCAATTTTAAACAACTATCGTCCTGTCTCCAACCTTCGCTTTTTGGCGAAGGTTGTGGAGAGCGTGGTGGTGCATCAGCTTCCTCTGTTCCTGGAGGAAACTGATTATCTGGACCCGTACCAATTGGGTTTCAGGCCTGGGTACAGCATGGAGACGGCATTGGTCGCACTGGTGAATGATCTCTGGCGGGCTCGGCACAGGGATTGCTCCTCTGTCCTAGTTCTATTAGATCTCTCAGTGGCTTTTGATACCATCGACCATGGTATCCTACTGCGACGTCTCAGGGGGTTGGGAGTGGGGGGCACTGTTCTACGGTGGTTCTCCTCCTACCTCTTGGGCCGTTCGAAGTTCGTGTTGACGGGAGGGCAGAGGTCCACCCCGAGGTCTCTCGTTTGTGGAGTTCCTCAGGGGTCGGTCCTCTCTCCCATCATGTTCAATATCTATATGAAGCCGCTGGGTGAGATCATTCGTGGTTTTGGGGTGGGGTATCATCAGTACGCCAATGATACCCAACTTTTTCTTTCCACCCCAAACCAGCTCAGTGATGCCCTCGACATGATGTCCCGTTGCCTGGAGGTGGTTCGGGTTTGGATGGGGAGAAACAGGCTCCAACTCGAATCCTGCCAAGACTGAGTGGCTGTGCATACAGGCATCTCGTGTGAATCATCCTATTCCACCTTTAATGATGGGGGGTGAGGTGTTACCCCCCATCGATAGGGCTCGCAACTTGGCCGTCCTCCTGGATTCATGGCTCAGTTTTGAAGACCATATAGGAGCTGTGACAAGGGGGCCCTTTGCCCAGGTTCGCCTGGTGCGCCAGTTGCGGCCCTACCTGGACTGAGATGCCTTGCGCACGGTCACTCATGTGCTCGTGACCTCCCGATTGGACTACTGCAACGCTCTCTACATGGGGTTGCCCTTGGGGACCACCCGGAGGCTTCAGCTGGTGCAGAATGCAGCCGCGTGGATTGTGATGGGGGTTTCCCGATACTCCCATGTAACACCTCTGCTCCGCAAACTGCATTGGCTTCCAGTTGCCCTCTGGGTGAGATTCAAGGTGCTGGTGATGACCTATAAAGCCCTAAATGGCTTGGGTCTGGGATATCTGAGGGAACACCTGCTGCCGGCATCAAGCTCCCTTCGTCCTGTGCGCTCCCACAGGGAGGGTCTTCTCAGGGTACCGCCGGTAAAAGATTGCCGGCGGACAATACCCAGGGGGAGGGCCTTCTCTGTGGGTGCGCCTGCCCTTTGGAATCAGCTGCCTGTAGAGCTTAGGACTGCCCCTGACCTTTGTTCATTCCGCTGCGACCTGAAGACCTGGCTCTTTGAGCTCTCTGGCCTGGTCTGAGCATATTAATTGGGATTTTAACTGTTTTTTAACTGGGGTTTTATTGCAAGGTCTATATAATCTTTTTAATTAATTTTCAGTTTTGTAATTGTTGTATTGTTTTTTAAAAAAAACCTTGTGAACCGCCCTGAGTCCTATGGGAGAAGGGCGGTATATAAATTAAATAAATAAATAAATAAATAAATAAATAAATAAATAAATAAATAAATAAATAAATAAATAAATAAATAAATAAATACATAACGGAAGGAGGAAGCTTTAGAGATCACAAGGTTAATATTGTATGGGAAAAAGCTGTGACTGAATCTGGATGTTCTGCTTCAGATACCACGAAGCCTCCTCCCAGAAGGTAACAAAGAAAACAGGTCATGAAGAGGATGTGTAGTGTCCCAGACAATCTTGCAGACCCTGCTCAAGCAACGCTTATGTGCTATGTCCTGGGTGGAAAGGAGGGAACTGCCAATGATCTCTTATTATAATTTATTGTCAAGTAATGAATGCTATAGCAGGAGGCTGTTTTACAGTAAATACAGTGGGATATAGTAATTATTTTCCCACACATAAAAATTTAATGTAAGAATTAATAATGACGTTCCAGGTCTTTGAATGTTCTGCAGTTATCAGTGCAACAAATATGTCAGCTTGACATGCTGAATGCACGTTAATGAGGCCAAGAACAAATGCATAATAAGACCTAGTTAATATGGTTTTATATGGCATAAAAACAAATAGATGGCAGTAAAACTAAGTTCTGGAGTAACATGACATCCTCACTCAAAGACAATTTGAGAGGATTCTTGGAGGCCCCTCTGCTTTGATTTTACATGTTGTGCCTTGTTTCTATCTGTTATATATCTTGTATCACCGTTCAGAATAGTCCTTTTCAAATCTAGTTCCATTATATAAAGAATAGCCTTCCAAGAATATCAGAAAAGAAGAGGGATCATTAAGGATAATGAGACAGCCCAACCACTAGACATTTTTTACTTCATTTGGAGCAAAGGCTGAAGTAGGATTTAAATATTAGGATTACATTTTAACTGATAGGAATATAAAGCAAGTATTTCACTGGCATTATGAATTAAATTCTTTTACATCTCAAGAAAGCATCAACAGAAATTTCTCCAATCAAACTTTAATTTTGGAGTCAGGGAGGGAGTGATGATGGGTTTGAGCTTAGGAAACAAGATGAAATACTTAGGCATTTGCAGCGAGGAAAGTTGGCAAGCAACAAAACATGTGTCATAATGCAAAGACTCCAACTTAGAACTTGCATCAGATGTTGGGATTCAAAGTAAGTAAGGACAGAACTATGTCATGATGTCACCAATGGCATGCCATCATTTTTATATCGTTGTGGCCAGTGTGAGCATGAGCTGGCCACAGGGTGTATAGAAGTGCAGTGATTCAAAAGAAAATACCAGCTTAGTTGCAATTTGAGCAGACTAAGAAAGAAATTGACTCACTTCCTTCCCAAAAAAAGATGACAAGACGGAATCAAATACCATAGTGATGCAAAGCAAATCTCTGGAAATACTTTTAAAACTGAGCACATTTTACAGGCAGCTGGGTTTTCTTTTTCTCTTCCCTTTAGAAAAAAACATTGCAATATGAAAATATGCCTATTTTCCTAGGAAATAGGAAATATATCTAAATTGATTAGAGTGACCGAGAACATTGTTTTACCATTTTCCCATATATATATATATATATATTTTATTGAAAAGTTTTAAAATACATTTTATCTTTGACAATCCCCCCTCCCCCTCCCCTACCTATCCCTCCCTACCCCTACCCCCCCTTTCCCCCCTCCCCCCCGACTTCCCAGAGCTAAGTACAGGGTATAAAAACAAAAAAAAACAATCATAAACATCCATTTGCTACCAATAATAAATTCTTAAATCTATCACTCTCTAGCTCATATAAGATAACTACAAGCAATACTAATATTTCATATAAAAAAAAGAAAATAGAAAGGAAGACTTATTCAAATGCTAAATGAAACTTTTTAGTCCCATATTTGTTCTGGATATATTCAATCCATTTCTTCCACTCCATAATATAACGTTCTTGCGAATGATCTTTCAAATAAGCCGAGATCTTTGCCATTTCTGCCAGGTCAGAAACCTTTAAGGTCCACTCTTCTATAGTCGGCAGTTCCTCCTTCTTCCAATATTGACCTATTAAAAGTCTTGCTGCTGTGATTAAATTCAGCATCAACTTAGTGTCCACAACAGTAGCATCTGTAATTATACCCAACAAAAAGAGTTGCAGACAAAACTTTATCCTTTGCTTGAAGATCTTCTGCATATTCCACCAAATTTTTATCCAAAAAGCCTTGACCTTTTTACAGGTCCACCATATGTGAAAATATGTTGCATCTTCGCCACCGCACCTCCAGCATTTTGGCTGATAATTCGGATACATACTTGCAAGCTTTTTAGGATCTAAATGCCATCTATAAAACATTTTATAAAAGTTCTCTCTTAGGTTTTGAGCTTGTGTAAATTTTACGTTCCTCACCCAGATCTTTTCCCACGTGTCCATTGTAATAACTTCTTGGATGTTCTGGGCCCATTTTATCATACAATCCTTAACAAGTTCTGTTTCTGAGTCAATTTCTATCAATGCAAGATATATCCGTTTGATATGTGCTGGACCCTGATTTCTAATTTGCTTTATCAAATTTTCATCAGTCATTGCAAAACCAATTTTCTGATCTTCTTTCCACCTGGCCCGTAACTAAGTATATTGAAACCAAGTTTGAACAATCTTCTCATCTCGCAAGAGGTTGTACGGCTTCAAACACCAGACATTTCTTTCCAAGCTTAAAATCTCCTTATATGTAGTCACATCATGTTTAAATCCAACATTTATGTTTTCTATTGCGTGCTTTGGGATTGCCCACAACGGCATCTTGTAATCTAACTTATGTCTATACTTCTTCCAAACTCTCAACAATGCCTGTCTTAAAATATGCACTTTAAACACATTATCTACCTTCTTATCATACAACAAATATGCATGCATACCCTTAATTCTTTCCGAATTCCGTATTTTAACTAGTAATATCTCCAATGTTAACACAAATAGTAAAGGTGATAACGGACACCCTTGCCTTGTGCCCTTCTCAATATTACATGCTTCAGTCAAACTATTGTTGACTATTATTCGGGCAGTTTGTTTTTGATATAATGCCCTAATTGGTTGCAAAAATTTATCCCCAAAATTCATTTTATCTAAAACTTTCATCAAAAATTGCCAATTCAACTGATCAAAAGCTTTTTCAGCATCTAAAAAAATTAGCGCCGCAGAAATCTGGTTGTTCCTTTCCAAAAACTCTAACACATCAACTATATGCCTCACATTATTTTTCATTTGCCTACCACTAATAAACCCTGTTTGATCCCCATGAATCACCTGTTGCAGAACCCTCATCAATCTGTTAGCCAACACCTTAGCAAATATTTTATAATCTGTATTTAAAAGTGATATCGGTCTATAGTTTTTTACTTGAGTAACATCTTGATCTTCCTTCGGAATCAAAGAGATAAAAGCAGTTCTCCAAGATGGAGGCACCTTTCCCCCTCTCTGAATTGTCTGAAACAGTTCCTTTAACGGCTTTATAAACTCCATTTGTAGATTTTTGTAGTAAACCGCAGTCAAACCATCCGTACCTGGCGCCTTATCCATCTTCAATTCCTTAATTGCTATAAAAATTTCTTCTTCTGTTATCAATTGATTAATCTCCTCTTTTTGTGCTTGCGTAAGAACCGGGATGCTAGCATTCTCCAAATATACATCAATGTCTTTTTCTTTAATCTTCTCCTTAGCATATAATTTAGAATAAAAATCCACAAAGGCTTCCTTAATAAGATCCTGTTGAAACACAACCTTTCCCTTATGTTCAATTTTGTCTATATTAGAAGCCCTTTGCTTTTTCCTTAGTCTGTAAGCTAGCCATCTGCCTGGCTTGTTAGCATTGCAAAAAGTATTATGCCTGGCAAACCGCAAGTTGGTTGCCACTTGATCAGCCATCAATTTATCAAATTGTCCTCTTAATAGCTTAATAACGTCCTTAGTCTTCACATCCAATGGGTTCAAAATTAAGGCCTTTTCTTTTTCCCTAATTTCATTCTCCAATTCTTTCCTTCTGGCTTCCAAAGTACGTCTGTATTTATTATTCATATATATCAACACCCCTCTCATGTAGGCCTTGCTAGCATCCCAAACCATGTCCATAGAGGTACCCTTATTCATATTAATTTCAAAAAAATCCTTCATCCGCTGTTTACATTCTTCCACATTTCTCTGATTTCTAAACAAATTCTCATTTACGCGCCACGAGCGCCTATCCTTATTGTCCTTATTAATCTCTAACCAAACTGGACTATGGTCCGAAATAGTTCTTGCACAGATCTTTACCTTCTTAATCCTAGAAAAAAATCATTAGTCAGCAAAATAAAATCAATCCTAGAAAAAGATTGATGTCTGTCAGAAAAAAAAGTATAATCCTTTTCATATAAGTGAGTGTCACGCCAGATATCTCGCAGTTCCAAATCATCCTTCATTTCAAAAAAAGATTTAGGCAATCTGGCATGACTCGGAACACGCTTAAAAGAACCAGCCTTATCCATCTGTGCATCCAAAACACCATTCCAGTCCCCCATAAAAATAAACGATTTGTAATCCAATTGAGTAAGCTTTGTATGAAGTGAACTAAAAAAATCAGCTTGTTGTTGATTAGGAGCGTACAGTCCAACTAGAAGCGTTTTTTTACCTTCTAACAACAAATCTATCATAACATATCTACCTTGCTTATCTGCTTCAATTAATTCCGCTGTTAGAGTACTTTTAACGTAGACAACCACTCCATTTTTCTTATTCATCGCAGAAGCAACAAATTGCGTGCCCAACCTTGAGTTCGATAAATACTTTTGGTCCATAACCCTAATATGCGTTTCTTGCAAACATACTGTATAACATCAATCTTAAATTGTTTTAAATATTGAAAAACTTTCTTTCTCTTCTGTGGTGAGTTTAGTCCATTAACATTCCAAGTTAGAAATTTAGTCACCATGCGTGGCGCCCCGAAGCTTTTGGAGCACGTCTTCAATAGCCCCTATATTTTCTTTGGGCCGCGCTCCTCCCACAGCTTCACTATAAGTACACTTTGAAATTTCCATAAACTTCTGCTGGTCTTGCTCTTGTACTTGTCTTGCTCGTTTTAAAGCGGCACGCGTCAACCTCTGCTCTCCAGCAGCAGCCGATGAAGCTATAATTTGATCCCCTCCAGCACCATTCTCCTCTGTCTGTCCACCTTCAGCCTCTTGAGGTTTCCCCTCTCCAGATCCCTTTGCAGCTTCCAGAAGTGATAGAGGGGTTGCTTTTAAAACATTGCTGTAGAAGTCACGCGCCTGAGTCACAGTAACCAGACGATATCTTTTACCTTCGTGCATCACCACCAATCCGACTGGAATCTCCCATCTGAACTTAATATCACGTTGCTTAAGTTCCTGTACAAGAAATGCAAAATCTTTCCTTCTCCTTAAAATCTTTGGAGGAATCTCTTTTAGAACCAGAACTTCTTGCTCAGCAACCACAACTTTAGTATCATAAGCAGCTTGAATAACTTCATCTCTAGTTGCTCTCTTTGTAAAATAGACCACCACATCTCTAGGTAGCTTCCTCTGCCTTGCAATCCATGAATTTACACGAAAAACTTTATCCATACATCCCTCTATCTCAGATGCTGGCTGGCCCAATACTGCTTCCAGAGCCTCAGAAATCAGCTGCTTTAAGTCTTCTTTAGGATTCTCTTTTAAGCCCCTGATTCTAATAGCATACTGCATCTGATGGAACTGGACAAGACTCAATTCTCCGTCCATTTTATCCCTTAAATTTTCATTCTCCAGTACCTTTACTTCTAAAATAGAGTTCTTTTGACTAAGATCCTCCACTTTTTCGTCCAAACGTTGCACACATTCAGCCACACTTTCCACTGTAGACAAAATGTCTACCCTCATTGCACTAAACTTCTCTTCCATCCTCTCCTCCATTACGTTAAACTTCTCTTCCATCCTCTCCTCCAATTTCTCCAATTTTTCCTCCAACTTTGCCATCTTATCACCCAGCATTTCTGACATTACCTGGGATTGCTTTGCAAAGGCATCTTGTAAGTCCTTAAGCGTCAATGCCACAGGAGGTGCAGGAGGAAGCAAAGCTTGCAACGATGTCTGTTGCACCGGAGAAGTTCCCGCACTCCGAAGAACTTTAGAGGAAGATTTAGCCGCCATCTTTCCTCACTTTCACTTGTTGCGCACTTTCACTTTAAGTTTATAAAATCCATTGAACTAGGGAGTAAGAATAAAAGTCCTCTTCACCTTAACCTCCTGTACCGCTCTGCCTGCTCCTTTTTACTCCAAAGTCTCTCCTTCTGGCAGGGGTGGTCGCAAACGCCTGGCTCTGCTCCAAAAATCCCGGAACAGAGACGCTAAGCAGCTCGGAGCAACCCAGGCTTCGGGGGAGCTCAATCCTTCAGCCGCCCAAGCTTTCAGCTCCGGCGGCCCCGGAGAACTCAACCCCTACCTGGGGCCTCACCCCCTCCTCTTCTCCCGAGGAGGGGGCTTCAATTCCACCTAAACAGCTGATCGGCACTGTTTTAGGTGGAAAAAAACTCAGCTGCGAAGCGGACAGCCCGAAACGGCTATCTTCGGCGCCGCGCCGCCACCGGAAGTCCATTTTCCCATATTTTTGTTCAACTAATTTAAAGGTGCAGTTCTTTTCCATATAGTAGCAGGCCGCTGCTACTATATAAAATGAATAGACAAAAAGGGTGGACTTTGAATGTAAAAATCTTGACACAGCAGTTCCACTCTCTGTATCAGCAACCGCTGGAAAAAAGCACACTGGTGTGTGCAGATGTTCACTAACGGTAATCAAATAGCCATTCCACTGTAACAATGTTACTGTAAACACATACACTTGTACACACGCACACACAGACACAAAGTCTGTGTTGTGCAGCATAGAGAAGATCAGGTAGTCTGGATCTGCCACAAGTCTGAGGAATAGTTGGAGATGTAACACAGGTAGAAATTTCAGTAATGGGCTCCCAAATAGTCATGGTGTAAGAAAAGAATTATTAATAAAATAATACCTTTTAAGATTTAAAAAAAGCCAGCCTTTTTACTTTCGTCTCTGGTTTTCTGATAAGACATTATAGTATGTACAATATAATCATTTTATAGAAAAACACTAAATGTGCATCAGTAATATTCAGGAATAGCCAGGTAACATCAGTCATACAGGGAGGTATACCATGAGACACAAAAATCATGGCAGTGTTTAGATTTCTATTTGAATCCTGTTCCAGCTATACTGGATTATGAAAAGAAGGAGAAATTCTTCCATAGATGCCCAAAATAAAGCTAGATTTTAAAGGGATTACTGTAACGAGCAAATGTGGGCTTAATTCCTCTAGCTGGATCTTGGTATTCCTCCAGCTTAGACTGCCAAGTGACCAGAGGGGAAAACAAAACTGACCTAGAAGAGGTTTTATTTTATTTGTGTTTCAGGCTAGTTGCCAAAAAAACAAGAAGAAATATTTCCCCCATTTTGGTTATCTTATGTTTAAAGCTGTACCCTTCAAGAGAATAGACATGTTTTGCATCAGACTTGGCATCAGGACATGCCTGATACTACCAAGCTCCATTCCCAAGGCAGTCCCAAGCACCACCATGGATGGCAAAAACTTTAGATGGCTGTTCTCCTAGGCTTGTGTATGTGTTACAAGTCCAGATGTCAACATTAAAGAACACTCTGTTCACAGAAGCAAAAGAAGAGGCCTGTTAGGAAATGTTGAGACTTAACCTGTCTGAATTTACCCCCTTTTGGACATTAGATCTGATTAGATCTTTCTTCTTCTAAGTCTAATGGATTGTAGGTTGGCCCGAAGGATTTCTTTCTTCTGGTAAAACTTTACCCTACAGTTTCTATCACATTGTTTATGCTAGCAGGTAATACTTCTTAATGCATGACAAAGGGCTAGCTAATAATTGTGACTTCATTTCAGTAGCCAAGAAATGGATTCAGATGGTAATCTTTCTTCTTCCCAAAGCTCTGGAGACTTGTTTTTCTTGTCGGTCTGGAATGAGGAACAGACATTTATGGTCTCTGCCAAGATCCCTTTGAGACTATAGGTCTCTCTGGAATCCCAATGAGATACAGCCAGCCATCCGCTGAATTTGTTAATAGTGTGACACCTCATATATTAAAGCTTTTGTTTTAGTGTATGGTTAGTATTCTTTGTAAATATTGGAATCCCCTCAACAGTTTACATTAAGACTGGTCTGAGTGTCTCATTTTTATACCCCATTGGAATGAAGTCATACAAATATTTAAGTCAGATTGTAGTTGGCTAGATTTGCTTAACCTGGCTAATCTTTAAACAGGCTTCACATTTAATATTTTAATATGTTCTTACACATGCTAAACTACAAACTACTCAGGCTCCATTAACTAAATGAATGACGTAAAGCGTGCTAATGTGATTTACTTCATGGTTCAGTGTGTCTCATGGGAAACCTGGGAAACTGGGCCGAATGAACCACAGTTCATTTAACCATGGGTAAGTATGTAGTACATACCCAAATTGTTTCCCCATTTCTTACTCTTAATCTGTCCTGATTCATACGACAGATTAAACCACAGTGTAGTTTGTTTGGTTTTTGGCTTACTAAATAAAAGTCATCATGAAATCATCACGATAAGGCATCATTTAGAGCTTAATGTATTGTATAAACACATTCAGTTTTGTGTTCAATGAAGGATGGTTAAAAATTTGCTTAACATGCTTTGAAAATTCAGTTTCTTTAGAATTATGAATAAAATTAGGAAAGAATAAAAAGGAAGAAATTATACCATAAATTAGACCATTTGAAAGTCACAATCTATCAGTGTAAAAAGCAATGATTTTTAGAACTGAGCAATAAATGACCTGCTCCAACAGAGAAAATACTGCTGGGGGGGGGGGAAGGAAGGGAGTTATTTGGGATCGCATCAAGCCTTTTTCCTGAGTACAGAAAACATAAAGCTTGTCACGTTGTGTTTGAGATGTTCCCTTTTAAATTTTATTTACTTAAACCATCATTGTGCACTTGATCCGTTTTGTGCCTTCAGGATGTAACAGGCTTCCTATTCACTGCCAAACAGGTGTGGTTATGTTCCTGGCAGCAAATAAGAAGCCGAGGGAGTCACCTGTAATGTTGGCAAGGGAAAAAAAAACCCTCCACCTGTGACTACATTGTTAAGGTGAAATATTAAAAAGAGAGAGAAAAGATGAGTGGTTGGCTAAATATACCAGAAAAATGGAAATATTGGCCTGGTGCTTGTATTTTCTTTGTGCTATGAATTGTCTGTTATCAAAGACTGCTCAGTAAAAAGTGAGCACAAGAGCTTTATGCATGAACCTTTTCTATAATTCCCAACAAGAGTTCATTTCAATTTCCCAAGTAAATAAGCAAGCTGCAAAAAATAAAAATAAAAATAAAAATGCAATTTTACTCTGCAGCAGTTAATATCTATTTTTCCATATTATATGAAATACGTGTTTCATACTATTATGTGCTGGTAAAAGTGTACCAGTACTCACCTAGTAACATCTTAAAATGATTCCGCTGAAATAGGTCCAACAAGGATCTTCAGGAGACTGAAAATGAAGAGCTATGAACAGAAGTTGAAGTAAGTAGGTATGTTTAGGCTTTTGAAACTATGATGGTGTAAAATATCTACAGTAGTTTCTGCTATCTAATCATTGCCTCAAGGGTACACTACATCTTTATGTCATCCAGGAATGATTGATTGATTCTTCTTTAAAAAAATTTAGGATCTGACGGTTGTCACACTAAAAACAGACACGTTCTCTATCATCACAGAATACAAATTGTCTCACCTTCTAGGAAAGCAATTTTTGCTAGTGTTATGAAAATTTCAAAATGATAAGAATGTTTGGAGAATGGAGTCCAAGATCTAAAGAGATTTAGAGTTTCGATTGGTGGATAGTTACCAGCAGAGATTCAACAACCTGTTTTCAACATGCTTTAATTTAGGTATTGCTCTGAGCAGGGGAATACAACTGATGGCCTAAACTACTCTTACCAGTTCTATGATTCTAAGAATTAGTACACAGAAATATACCCGGCCAATAATAATCAGTTGGGTGCCATCCACTCTGGCCCTCTCCTGATGCCTATATAAATAAATGCTCTTTATCTTGACAGTCCATATCTCCAAGAACACAGCAATGATATTTCTGATCCTGTCTGCTCACCTTGTCCATTGCCTTCCCATTCTTTTGCTTCTCTCATCCAAGCATAGTTATTTTCCTAGAACAATATCCATCTATATCATATGCCCAAAATATGTTAGTTTCTGCCAGTGCTTTTTTTGTAAAAGAAAAAGGTGCCGGAACTCACACATGTCATACAACCTGCCTTGCCTACCCTACAAGGTTCCATCCCCAAAAGGTGCCAGAACTCTGTTCTGAGCGTTCTATGACAAAAAAAGCCCTGATTTCTGCTATCTAATCATTGCCTCAAAGGAACATCCATCTTTATTTTATTCAGGGATGATTGGTTGGTTCTTCTAAATTTTTTTTCTTTTTTGTATCCAAATCCTTAATTCAAAGATGTCTTTTTTTATGCCTCTCTTTTCAAGACCTACATTATCACCAGAAAACAATTGCTTTAACTATTCTGACATTTACTGATATAAAAATATCCTTATTTTCATCATATGTTTGTCATTGTCTTTCTTCCTAGGATTAATTTCCTCTTCAATTTTCCAGGATGTTGTTACAAATTCCAGAGCTGGAAGAGATGCCAAATAGTCACCCAGATGAATTCAAAATCTTACTACCATGATTTCCATATCATATAATTCATTATTTTATTATACTTAAATCTGCTGCATGTATATCAACATCATTTCTGAGCCATTTTTTCTTTAATCTGGCTCATGATTTCTAATCCAGCATTTTAACCATTATCCTTTATGCCTTAATATGGTAACAGTACATGAACACAATGCCAGTGTAATGCAATAGTTAAGAGTCATGGTATAGAAATAATGATAGTTAGCTTCAGATCCTGATTCAGCCATGAAGCTCATGGCATGGGCATTAAGCCTTTCAGTGTAATCTGCTGGAATTAAAAATTAGCCTTAACAGATACAGAACATACAGTGCAGATGTCAGGCCTAGCCCAAGAACAATGTTAACAATCCAACCAAAGTTCAGTTCTGTATTTGCTTACACCATATAGAATCTTGCCAGATTAAACCTATACAGGTAGTCCTCCATTTACAACAGTTCATTTAATGACTGCTTGAAGTTACAACAGCACAGTAAAGAGTGACTTATGACCTTTTTTCACACTTACAACCATTGCAGCGCCCCCCCTCCCATGGTCATGTGATCAAAATTTGGATGCTCGGCAACTGACTCATGTTCATGACGATTTTAGTGTCCCGGAGTCATGTGATCAGCTTTTGGGACTTTCTGTCAAGCAAAGGCAATGGGGAAGCCAGTTTCACTTTAACAACCTAGTTACTAATTTAACAGCTGCAGTCATTCACTTAACAACTGTGGCAAGAAAGCTCATAAAATGGGCCAAAACCCACTTAACAAATGTCTCGCTTAACAACAGAAATTTTGGGCTCAATTGAGGTCATCAGACGAGGACTACCTGTACTAGACTGACCTATTGGATATACCCTGGGAGATTCTAGGGAGTGCCTATCCTAAATGTCTTCCTCTTCCCATGATCCAGCTCTGGACTGTGTTGTTGCCTTGCCTGCCCGCTTCTTGGAATATGTCCCCTCCTTCCCAGGAACCGGCTGCGTTACTCTAGTCTAGTCCATCTCATGATGCCACTTCCTAACCTAAAGAGTTGAACAAACACTTGTCCTTTCCAGAGGACACTGAAGTCTGTAGACCAATGGGAAGTTCAAGGAACTGTAAGGAATTTGCCAATGGTTTATTACTATAAAAGCTGGATAAATCTGTCAGGAAACCACAATATTATCAAATGAGAAGAACATCTTATTTCGTTAGCTTCTTTGCATAGAGTTACAGATCTAGAGAAAAGAAGGTCTCTTTCTTCAATTATTCCCAGCAGTATTCTCCATAACCAAGAGGTTTACACCCCAGATACATTCACTATAGATATCATAATCCTGATTTACTCTGCCACCATCAAAAGCAGAAAGAAACAAGCTGTGCAGAGTGTTAGACAATAAGAAACAATCCTTTGGCAACTTTAGGAAGTATATCTAGATCTGCATTTCCCATTATGTTATTCTTTTGGTATGTTAGGACTAACCATGAGAATTCCATTAGTCACATTATAGAAAACAAAAGAAAGGCCATACAAACTGAATACTGTTTTTGTAATCAGAAAGAACACCTTGCTGTAGGACTGCACAAGAAGAAAAATAATCTGATGTCGTTGATCAGTCAAAGTAATATACTTATAAATTGACTCAAGAATAATTTGAGGCAAGGTATAAACCCCTCTTCAAGCAAAAAGAGTGACTAAGACTTGGCCAATCTGTAATTCATAATCTAATCCATGTACATAGTTATTGCTATATTGCTGATTTCCTGGTTCCCCAAAATTATCTCAGAAAATCAAGAGAGCTTAGTATACTTCATTCAAAGTGGAGTATACTAAGATTGTGCTTGGAATACTAGCTTTTCCCCCTTTGATCTTCAGAAATTCAGACAAGTTGTCAGTGGAAGTAATATGGTCTTAGAGGAGAGGAAATGTTTTTAAGCCTTTGGTGTAGTGTGGGTCATTATTGCTAAAGAGATTTCTAACCAGGGGGCAAATTGTTCAATATGAACCAAATCTATATATAGCTGCAGCTCCTAAGGGGGTAAAGCCAAGGATGGCTCTTGTCTGACACAAATACCTTGAAACACTGACATAAACCTGTCACTTTCTTCATTAATCATTCAAACGTCTGTTTATGGTAGAAGAAAAACCTGACATCGAAGTTGCCTCTGGAAAGCTTTATTACAATTATCTTAAAGTTCATCATGAGCTGAGTCTCCCAAACAGACCAACACATCTCCCTGAAATTCATATTTCAAATGCCATTGAAATATTTTCCTGGTCTGAACTCACATAAAAATCTAATATTATTTCAGATGTCAATTGTTCCACTGCTCTCTGCCTTAAGTTCTTCACTAAGAACAAGAGACTGGTTTTCTTAATGGAGAAGACAATCTGCCCTTTTCTGCTGTGGAGCCTAATATAACCATATAACCATTTTGGTTATTTTTCTTTCCTTTTAATTTTTTTTATGAGAAGCCCATAGAGTGAACAAAGAAGAAAAGATTATTGATTTGTTGTATGGAATAGAGAATTGTGGCAAATGCACATAAGTTCTATTTTTATACAGTGCATTTTTTCTTTGTTGTTGCTTTGTTATCTTGTGTTTTATTTTAATGCAGAGGGATATATAAATAGTTTAAATAAATGACTTAATGAATGCACACTTCCCCTGAAAATGGTTACATGACCTTCTAACCTCTTCCTCTTTGACAATTCTAGCACTATATGGCCTGGAACACTATTTTCAAATACCTGCTCTTTGGGACTCTTGGGAAAGAAAGAATATATTAAGAGTATGCAGTGTGTGCTTTAGATTAAATTTCATAGCTTGCCTAACAGAACAGAATAACAGACTTGGAAGGGACTTTGGAGGTCTTCTAGTCCAACCCCCTGATGAAGCAGGAGACCCTACACCATTTCAGACAAGTGGCTGTCCAATCTCTTCTTAAAAGCCTCCAATGATGGAGCACCCACAATGTCTGAAGGCAAGCTGTTCCACTGGTTAATTGTCCTCACTGTTAGGAAGTTTCTCCTTAGTTCTAGATTGTTTCTCTCCTGGTTTAGTTTCCATCCATTGCTTCTTGTATTGCCTTCTGGTTTTTTAGGATAACCATGCTTGGAATAAATTGGATTTTGGTTATGTTTGCGAGATGTTGGCTAAGTCAAGTCTAAGTGACTAGTTCTGCAGGGAATGGTGCAGGTGAGAAGGTAGAAGTAAAGCTGGTAACCTAATCCACACTTTCTCTATCTTTTCCTAATTCTACCCATGATGGGTGGCTAGAATTAATATCTATATAGGTCATCTGGGGTAGTCATATGATATATAGGTATAGACTGTCGGAGGAGTTAATAGTAAAGAGCATATATCAACAAATGAAAGGCAAAAAAAGGAAAATAGCTTGGTGGTATTTCTGTGAAATTAAGAGAAAAGAGGAGGATAAAAAAATCTAAATGAAGGTTGATAAATCATTCGTGCAAATGAAAATATAAGGAACAAAAGGAAAGTAGGGAAAAGCAATTGGCCCATGCAAAGATGCAAGAAGAATGAATAGGAATGAAAAATGTTCAATGAGTAACTACTTAGTAGAATCTTTGCTTTGAATATATGATTTAAACATAATTGTAAAAGCTACTTCAAAAAAAGTAAAAGAAAAATGATGTTATAGAACATCAAAGAAGTGTGTGAAGTTAGGCTAATAAAAAGTATGAAAGAGACATTTGGTAGAAAAAAGTGAAAAAAGCTGTGTATGAGGAAAAATCACAGATATGGGGATAATATTGAAAATTGTTCCACAAATATAACATTCAAGAATGATTAAAGGTCTTGAAATGTGATTTTGCTGTTGTTGGTTATGGTGGGTCAAGTATAGATTTGGAAAAACGTGAACATGAAAAAAGGGACAGGGTCAAGATGAATGGGTGATTATGAATGTGGTTTATATATAAAACTAAATGACCAGCACAAAAAAGTATATTGATGTGACTTGCTTTTACAGAATGAATGAGCAAGGATCACATTACAAAAACCCAGAAGAAAGGGAAGATTGAGAAAGTTGTGGTTTGCTGGAGTTAAGAAAAGAGATTTTTATATCAAATAAGTTTTCTTTGTGTGTTGGAAACATCAATACACATGGATTGCTCTTAATAATACAGTACTGCATTGTATTTATACATAAGTGGGCTACAGTACTGAAATGGGCATTGTCTGTATGTAACTGTTCAGATTCCCCTCCACTCTTATTTGATGTTTTTCAGCTATTACTGTTTGAATCAATTATATACTGATGGAAATAGGAGATCGCATTCCCTTGAACATGTAAAGATTTTTTTTCCTCTTTTATTATATAAAAATAATTAAACCATGTAATTAAACTCTCAGATTGAAGCTGTAATATAGATTTCTTCATCGCAGTATGCAAAGTTCAAGTAATAAAGAAATTACTTAACTAGGCCCCAGAAACAGTCAAAGAATAAAAGCTGATCAGTTTTTTTAAAAAAAATTAAAAGAGCAGTATCTAAAGATGATCTATACTCTGTCTGAACAGCTTTAACAAATCAGAAGGAGCAAATATGACAAATCTTGTGAAGATGATTGTTTTTTATAGATAACATCTCATTACATGAAGTGGTAAAAGAGGACGTTAAGAAGAAAAGAAGAACCAAGTTTATGACTTGGTAGGTATATTGTGTGAACATATACCAAGGCTGGAGCTGGGTTGGGCTGGGACCCAACCATTACAACAGGAAATTCAAATAGCTTGTTACTTTTTGGTTGCTTATTACCCAATAGTGAAGAGATAAAGCAGAGAGGGTGTCTCAGAGCTTGAAGTTCCTAAGTAACAGTTTGGCACAGGACCTTGAAATGCATCTGCCAACTTCTGGGAGTTGCGATACTCTAAAGTGTGCTCTCCAAAACGGCTGGACGTGCTGCACTGTTTTCCCACTGCACACACGGTGAGGACCTTGTGGTTTCAGAGGAGAGGAACGGAAAATACTATGCTGTATCTCAGAAGCTGCTGGACAAGACTTGGCAGAGAGTACAATGTGGTCTAGGGACAGGATGAGCAGAAGAGGCTTTGGGTGGGCCTCACGGTTGCTAGGGCCAACAAGATTATTTACTTTTATTTTCAGAATAGCTTAGAGGAGTGAAGTACAGGCCTGGTTTGCTGATCCAAAACAGCATTTGATTCTAAGAATCCCTTCAGAGGTGAAGTTAAACTCTTTTCTTTCCATATATATATATATATATATATATGGCTTTTTTTCTCATAGAACATATATGCAGAACATATATATATGTTAAATGTTTGTTAAGTATTTAGAATCTCAGAAGGGTATGGCTGACTGATGAGAACAATTAAGTTTGAAATGATCATATCTGTTTCCCTTTATTGTTTGTTAGCAAGCCACATTTTTTTTTACATACATACATATATATATATATATATATATATATATATATATATATATATATATATATGTGTGTGTGTGTGTGTGTGTGTGTGTGTGTGTGTGTGTGTATGTGTGTGTGTGTGTGTATATATATATATATATATATATATATATATATATATATATATATATATATATATATATATATTTACATCATTAAATCACTGCTTTTCCAAAATAATGTTTTATAGTTTTTTTAAAAAAGATTGTTCCTCTGTGCTGAAACAAGAAACATTACTGTATGAAAATACTCTCAATTTCTCATATTCTGTAGATGGCACAGGAGGATGAAAACCAGCAGAAAAGGGGAATACGAACATACACCTTTGGAGAAACATTTGCTGGGATTTCTCAACATGTCATAGTGGGCTTTCTAATGGGAAAAAAATATTAATCCTCGGTTTAATTAATGGGAGAAGGTAATGTATTACATCTGAACATCCTATAAATCTGAAATAGGATTTTATACATTCATCTTGTATGTATTTTATCTCATTTATAAATGAGATTTTGTCCATTGCATCCAAGGTCCACTAAACCAAGGGCTTATTCTAATGTCAAGTGTGGTCTTTGGGCTACCATATCTGAGCTGCATAAATCCAGGAGACTATTGGATGGCTGTAAAAAAAAAGAGGTCAGAAATCTGTCACTCATTGTCATCATCTATGCAGAGCAAAACAAATATGCAGAGCAAAAAAAAAGTTGCCTTCTCAACTGCATTGGCTTAGCTTAGGGAAAGAAAGCCTTCCCCACCCCCCAAATATTAATATAAAGGGGTATCCCTTGCTTTTGTGGTGGCATTCAGAATGCTTGGGTTTTGTGGGAAGAAGTAGAGCAAAGAACTGTTGCACACTATACAACGTGCAGCACTTAGTAACATCCATGTCACTATTCTGATCCCACATATGGGGAGTTCTCTATGAATCCAACAGTTTGCATATTCTTACAAAAGTTTCTCCAGAATTGAATTATTTTACTTCTAAGATTCTTCCTTTCCTAGAACAGTGTCTTAGCTCTCTGGCCAGATACCAAGGATAGACACCAAATGGTGCTTTCTCCTGCTCTTTCTTCCTTTTTATGAAATTGGCAGCTCCTCCAAACACATATCCAACCAACGCACAATGCATTTTTTTAAAAAAAGTAAAAGAAAAGAAAGAAAGAAAAAGAAAAACAGACCATCTGGCTAAGTGCTTCTTTAAAATGAGGAGAGAAGAAAAACAACATTCAGAATCGACAGTTAAATGAAACTCAGCCTGGCTTGGACTTTCTCCTGTGATGCACACAAAGGACAACCACCATATCCCCTACTTTAAAAAAAAAAAGCCCACCAGAATGAGATCAAGTTAATGGTTTTGAGTGGGATGGGGTGACTTTCCTTAGCTGCACATGCACTCAGTTAATTATTAGCTTTGAAAAATAGCCACACTTCCCCCCCCCTAACAAAGATTGCCAGCTTCAGCCTTTTTGCTGGCGCACTGGAGCCCTCTGCTGGAAGTCAAATGGCAGATTTTCTAACCCTTGAAGTAGATATGGTACAGTACTTCACCATGGCTCTCGCAAATAAGGGTTTGAGATTAATGAGCATCTGATGTGGTTTGTAGGTTAAGCAATATGGGTGCACATCTTAATACATATGTACAGTTGAGGTTCCAATTTATGTGTTTATCAATATGGCCCCTCAGTCATGAAGTGTCTCTAGTCATCTTACAGTATAGGATTAAAACTTCAAATTAAAAAATAATAATAAAAGGACCAAGTCAGCTGTAAAATATTGTTGATAACAACTATGAGTATCACAGAAAAAGTAATTAAACAAATATACTCCCCACCAATCATCATCAGAGAGATTATTGCTGCAACCTCTCCCCAGGCCTGTTAGAAGATCCAGAATTCTACAGATTTCAGGTCATGCAGATCTTAAGAGGACCAGTTTTCCACAGGACAGGTGGAGCTACGGAGAAGGCATGTCTCCTAGGTTTCCCAAGATGGCACTGCTTTCATCTGGGACTTGAAGCACACCAATTAATCCTGACCTTACTTGTTGGGCAAAATAACAGTAAAAAGATGGTCCCATAGGAAAAATGATCTCTTGAAGGACTATATTATTTGGGTGTGGTCCTGGATATACCATTGCTGCCAAATTGTAGTCAATTGCCATGTATAAAAGTTGTCTCTTCCAAATCAAGTCCATAGACATTTGCATCCCATCTGATCTTGAGACAGTTATTGGTTATGTGCCGGTTATGTGCCAGTTATGGCACTAAAATATAGTGTATGTCAAAAATGATGCCACCTAGTGCTAATAACGAGAGCCACAAACTGTGCAAGTGTAACATCAATCATGCAGAAAGTAAGCTGGTACCTGTGTATTTGGGCCCAATGCAAATTTTGGTTGTTAATAAGATCCTAGAAATTTCCTAATGGTGAGAACAATTAACTAGAGGAATGGCTTGCCTTCAGAAGTTATGGATGGTCCATCACTGAAGGCTTTTATTTAAGAAGCCATTTGTCTGAAATGGTATAGGTATAGGATCTCCTGCTCGCGCAGGTGGTTGGACCTCCAGAGTCCCTCCCAACTCTGTTATTCTATGTCTATGTCTATCTTTGGAATCACCTTTACAAGCCTGACCTTGCTCTTAATCTAGAGATGTACAACTCTTGAATGGCATGTCAGGGTCTGACTTGTAAATAAGATTAAAAAAAGAAAGTAGAAAAATAAATTAATAAAAATACTGTATGTAATTACTTACTTTTAAGTAATTGTTTTAACTGCAGACAGGAATATTCTCATATTCATATGTTCATCTATAACTCCATGTTTCTCTTTTTTCAGGTTTCAAATAAATGTGAGCGACTTTTCCTTCCTATTGTCCAATATCCACACAAAGAACCTGGGAGAGATATTGTGGACAATGTGTGAACCATGGCAAGCTCCATAGATGGCTTCAGATATCCATTTTGTACCTAATTTAAGATATGCTTAGGAAGTCCTGTTCTCTTGCCTGCCTGTAGAAATAGTTAGCCTTAAAAAAAACTTTCATCTAAATTTCCTTGGACTCTTCAACATAGATCTCAAACTTAAATCTTACCTTTCGTTACGTTTTCTTGTAAAAATTAATGACTGTGTGCTGTAGCAACATGTTTATCATATATTGAATTGATGTTTCACTGTTCATCTACCTGCCCTGCCCAATATATCTTATCTTCATTTTATCTCCTGTGTTGCTTTGGGAGGAACTTGCTATAAAAAGTAACATAAATATTTGGAATAAATCCATTGCTACATAATTGGAGTACCATGAGACCGATGAAGGAGGAAAGGAAAACTTTAAAAAAAGTTTACTGTGAATTTATTTATTTTCTTCTATTTAATCTGAAGGTAAAACTGTGTAAATTCTGCATAAACTCATGTTGCAATGCTGTTGATATACTACTGTAAGGAGAGAGCATTTTTTAAATAAAAAAGTTCCCTGTCAGACTTTGTATGGGGCTACAAAGGTGGCCATAGCCTCATTAATAGGAATTGTCATGCTGGTAAGTTTCAGCTAAAGCAACAAAGAGTTATACCATTTTAAAGGGTAATCCATTTTTTCTCTCAAAATGGGCTTTTGGTCCTAAGAGATGGCAACTTTTAGTTAGGGTCAATAAAACATAAATGGAGAATCACAATTCTGAATGAATATTTCCCAAGGACTCTAGCTTGTTTTCCTTTTAGTTTGGTCAATAGACTTATTTATTCCAATGAAGAACATGTGGCAAAATTGAACTCTGATAGAACTGAATACATCATGAGTAGCTAACTCATTTCTGCCTGAGCTGGTATACTGTGATAACCAATCTGAAGCTTTCTGCAGTAGGTTAATAAAGGCTACCATGAGATCAAAGGATAACAAAAAGTCTCTTTGTCTCTCTGTTTCACACACTTACCAGTCCTTGCTGTAACACGTAAGATGAGCTCAGCAGAGAGGAAAAAATGTCACTTAGAGTCTCTACTATTCCTTCAGCATAGGCCCATGGGCATGTTTTCCCAATCTGAATGGATGCTGTGGCCTTTGCCCTTCAGGCCTTGTAGATGGCACCACCAAAGCAACTGTTGTCTATAGTGCATACAAAACTGTTCAATGGCACTGTTATACTCCCCCATAAACACATGTTCCCTGATTCAGAATATACTCATCCCCTACTCTATACACAAAATGATATCATCCCATACAACAATTTTAAGCACAAACACTATCCAAACCACCCTGTACCTTCATTTACACAACAATAAGATCTCCTTTGTTTTTATCTTTGTTGGTTTCAATCAAAAATAGTCATTTATTTTGCTGGGAATTTAAATTGTCTATTAATTATATTTAAACATTTAAAAAATAATAATGTTATGAGTTTTACTGACTAATTGCATTTAAGAAATTACTTTCTATGCTATTAAGCTCCAGTTTGTGTAGACAGGAAGAATTTTAAGTTAAAATAGAGATATTCTTGGTTCAAAAACTATGTTCATGATTTATATAGAAAAGAGTTTAATTGAAATCTAGTTGAATTGTTAATGCTGACAGCAGCATTTTTAAAATTGATACTGTTTCTTCATGGTTTGCTACTGGTCAGCTAGGTATTGCTATCTAGCTGAAGTCAGACATACGTAACTAACTAATCACTGAATGGAAAAAAAAAACTAAACAAAATAACAAATTTTAACCCCCGATGTCACTCACAGCATTCAGGACCTGATTTCTTGCATCCTGTCTGGATTAATTCCTTTATTATAAATTTACATTTGGACAGCTACAATTATTTGCTCTCAGCAATACAGTAAGAACTTTGTGGTAATTGTTCAAAAACTAAAAAAAGCTAACCATATTCAGGAATGCCTTGATTGTGTTTGCCTATTTCATTAGCCATAGTATTGTTTGTTTGTTGTGACTTAGTGTGAGAATTTAGTAATAATTTAACACTAAACTGGTCCTCCCAAACCTGATACCCTCCAATGTTATAAATTTCAACTTCCAGAATTCATAATGACTGTAGCCAATTGGCTGATTGGGAATGATGGGAGATAAGATCCAATCTATCATCAGATTCAGGAAATCTGTACACAGTAATAATTTTCCATTTTTCCTTCACAAAAAATATTTTATGAGCATTAGTAATTGTGCTTTGGAATTCTGTCCTTAGGAACAAGAAAATTGGTTTCTCACAGTATGAAATTAGCCAGGTTTGGAACAGCTAGTAATAGCAAGTAATATCCATAGAATTGCTTTGTTATTTATTTATTTATTCGGTTATAATGGCTGGAGTCACACAAAAATCTAAATTTATTTATTTGGTTATTTATTTCAATTTATATTGTCACCCATGTCAATTTTGGGAGTCTGGGTGGCAAACAATAGTTAAAAACATTGAATAATAAAAAACAATAAACAAAATAATATCACAAAGTATACAAATTGGCAGCCAAAATAAAAAGCGTTACAACCATCTTCGAAGTTTGTTCAGCTTTGTAAAGCCAGCCAATGCAAGGCACTAGTCATGCTTAGTATCAAGTGAACTGAGACAAATGGTGTTGGTCAATAAACCATAGTTAAGTAAACTGTGTCTTAGGGCAGAACATGAACTTGGCCAATGCCATAATGGGGTAAAAGCCAAGGATGTGCTCTGACATGTATTTGACTGGGGGGAAAAACACCCTGATTGTTCAGAGGAGGTCTAATTCTGCTGGGAATATTTTCTAGCCTTTCCCTATTCAGAAGGTCACTACCTAGTCTGGATTGTGAAGGCTCTTTTGAAGCACAGACAAGAAGACAATCTGCCAGCCTCATTTCAGAGCCACATCAATCCTGCACCACAGGTGTTCCACAGTCGTCTTAGCTGATCCTGACTAGGTAGGATCTGCATTGCTACGTGCTGTGTGACGAACCCCTCAATCAGAAATAAAGTTGATTAATTCTGGGCCCAAATGAAGCAAAGAGTTTAAAATGTTGACCTTCTGGTCCAATTTACAGCTTTTTCGAGGTAAGGATCTTGCAAGGAAAAAAAAGAAACAAATGAACTAACATTTGCCATTGTAACATGATTCACATTTAGTGCTAAATCATTATTTTAAATAATGGTTTGCTGAATAGCATGCAATTAGCTGGATTCTTACTTGGCAGGGAAGCCAGAAACTATTATTTATTATGTGAAGCTAAGTTCACATAACCAAAAAAAGCTAAGCCCCCAACTGATCACATTAGGGCTTCAGGAGAAATTTCTACAAAAGAAGTTTATTTATTAAACAAATTTATATGCATACCCAACTCACACACAGGTGACTCTGGGCAGCTTACAACATTAAAAATTCACAACAATGAACCATAAAAGTATACAATCTTCTCTCCCAGGGTTTTATACACAGACTATGAGATCACTTTTTGTGTATCACATTTTTCCCCTCAGAGAAGATTCTAAGACATACCGGTATGTCATGGTTCCGACAGACCGAGACAAATAAAGCAGAACTCCAAGGCTTGAAAAGTCCTCAAAGAACATGTTTATTAGTTACAAAGTATCACCATGATCAAAAGTGAAATCAAGTCTGAAATTCCCACTAAATATTTCCCAGTTACAAAGTATAATGTCCCACCCACAAAACTATGCCATCACTACATTCCCCAATACATTCATTTGGTGAGCTTTCTTATACAATTCCGAGTCCCTGATGACCTTGGTGCCCAGGAGACAGAAGATTATTTTGACTAGGGAAGCAATCCCCCCTCCCTCTGTTCTATGTGGCAACCGAGAATAACCGAGAATAAAGAGAAAGATGGCTGCAGCCAAGATCATTGTAGAGTTGACAACATACTTGAGCAATCCCTCCTTCAATGCCTAAAGATATGGAAGGGTTTGATTTTTAGAAACCTCTACAAGTAACCATTATTATGAGTAAGTTCAATGCTCTCCTAATATACTTTGGTCATTCCCCCCCGAAGATTGTGCAATGGCCATATCTAGCTGATCTTGGCTGATCACCAGGGTTGACTATGATTAGCGTTTGTATGGACAATGACCAAAATAAAGCACAGAGCTATTGACAGACATCTGGGAAGAAGGCAATGGACAAAGGATGACCTAAATACGTTGATATCATCATCATCATCAAGATTTGCACTCAAGTCATGAAAGTTTTAATTTTTTAAGCGAGACTTTCTCTACAAAGACAGAAAGGCAGTCCAGAGAACAGGCTGATGGGCTGGCCTGCTGCCCCATTCTAATCTTAGCTTGTTGCAAAGCACACAACACTATTTTTCTGTTGTTTACAGGACGGGAGGAGCTGAACCGGCTTTAAGAGCTTGATTGCTTAGATTTAATCCCAAATTGTTTCTTGAATAAAAACACCAGACAGAAACAGCATGCTCATTTTCTAACCACACATTCAAAGGGACTTATTATGCTCATTTATGAAACTGACATGAAGATTAACTGTTCCCAGTTGCCAACTAGCTGAACAAAGGCCTTCTCTCCTGAGCTACCCCTGAAGACAATGGATCCCATCGCCAAACTCACATTGTTCAGGGCTGAAGGGCTGCCACAGTGCTTTGGACTCTTAAAGTTCATTATGGGCTACAACCCCAGACATGCTGATTTGCAGAAACAGATGGAATTGTAAAAATTATAAACGGCCATCTGGTATTCACAACTCTATTGTAGGAAAATTCAAACAAATGTCAAACAAGGATACAAAAAGCTTCTGTGTGATATGAGGGCACCAGAGGTTTGGCAAATTAAGCTGCATGGAAAGACTTGGCTTAGTTTCAAATGCAACATTCTAAACAAGGCTTTAGGCATTTTTATGGAAACCAGAGACACCTTCTATGACAATGATGATGATCACAATAATCAATATCTATTGTATAAGAGGTTCATTTATTTTGAACGTTAGCTCCAAAATCCAGTGAACAGACACACTAGGTGAAGGCTTCTTCATGGCATCTGAAAATGTAGCATGATTAAGGTTCACGGTTTGCTAAACATAGTTTATTGCATAAACTACCAATAATTGGATTTACACAATACATTAAGCCAAAGCCAAATAAGCCATTTTATGGCTTCAGATGACAATGAAAATATGAGATGAGACAGAGCGATGCAACTTAGAGAAAGGTGCATATTGGATTAGGCACACCAAATGCAGTTACTGTATAGCTGTAATCTACCAATTGACAGCACTGAATGGCAACTAGCCTCCAAGTCAAGAACTCAGATTTGAAGCTCAATCTTTGTCAACTTGGAGCATAGGTAACGTGTCCTAAGAAGATAAGACTTCTATGGCATGGTTATCCTTTTAATCTAGTGTGGTGGAGTCTGACACCAGCTTTAGCCTTGCCAAGCTATAGATTGGCTGGGACTGACTACATGATTGCCAGATAGCCACGTAATCTGTATCACTGTTTCAAATGTGGAAGTAACCTGCTAGTTCAGCGATATAAAGTCCAAGCATAAAGTCCAGAGTTAACCCAGACTTAGTTTTCCCCTAAGATGCCATCCTGGGAGGCAGGAGCAAATACCAGGATCAGTAGTTGGAATAGTTGTCCTTCCTACCTGATGTCTAAAATGCGGCATTAAATAAGTCAAGATGCTGGCCACTGCAGTGCAATTGAGGCATCAATGTTAACTTTTTTTTTTTTGCTTCCCTGTAGATTTCCTTCCTTCCTTCCTTCCTTCCTTCCTTCCTTCCTTCCTTCCTTCCTTCCTTCCTTCCTTCCTTCCTTCCTTCCTTCCTTCCTTCCTTCCTTCCTTCCTTCCTTCCTCAGTTGCTTGAGCAGGGTTATACAATTCATATTATATTATTTTTGTTTTCAAAATATAGTGTTATGAGGTCTCCAACTGGACCGTACTTTTCTTAGGAGCGCCATTGCAATCCCAAAGAGGAGGGAAGGGGGGAAACCAGGAAATGTTTGCTATTTCTAGTCATGACCAACGGAGGAAACAGTTGTCTAGGTGAGGAGAGCTAAAACCGACAGTTGAACCTGCAACCGCACCAGCTGCCAGGCCAGCTGGCAGAATATTTTAAGGACCAGCATCATTTTTAAGCATACAAGGTTTTGGTCTATGATTGCCAGAGTTTATTGTGCTGGTAAAAAAAAGGCACCGAACACCGCCTAAAGTTACTTAAATTTTTCGATCGCCCGAAAGGTGGAATTGAACCACTCTGTCGCTAGACAGCTACAGGTTTGAAGCCTGCACCCCAGACCACTGAGGATCATCCGGGCAAGAAACTAAGACGCTCTTAGTAGTATATAAAGCTCTTGATATGCTAACGTTTCAGGATACAGTGAGATATGTTGACAAAACGTAGAGAAGTCCTAAGGCTTAGAAAAGATTCTGTTATCTGGTTATAATTTTACGATGCACGGTCGTATCCAGGTCTCTTTTATTATTAATGTGCTTTAGGTATATATATATATATATTTCTTTCTCTCATGCCACGGGGATATGCAAATATCGCTGACTCTGATTGGCCTGCTGCTTCTGCGGGCTTTCTTTTTGAAGAGCGGGTTGACAGAAACAAGGCTTTTTTTTCCCCCTGCGGCTCGCGTGCGACACCTTGGCTGGCGGAATCAGTTAATTCTTTTCAAGATACTGAAGAGTCAGTCCTATCTCGCAAGTTTGGAATTAATGGAACTGCGCGGCCCCCTTGTACGGAATGGGAATCTGCTGGGGAGGGGAGAGTCAGGAAGCAAGCGCCGGATGTCTTTGGCTAAGGCGGAGGTAGGCAACCTCGGCTCTTTTATGACTCATGGACTTCAACTCCCAGAATTCCTGAGCCAGCATGGCTGGCTCAGGAATTCTGGGAGTTGAAGTCCATGAGTCATAAAAGAGCCGAGGTTGCCTACCCCCTGGTCTAAGGGCAAACTGTGCTGCAAAAGAATCGTCTTTATTGGCGGGTGTCGGTTTGGGTGGAGATTTGTGTCAAGGGGAGTGCACTTTGTATTTGCTCAGAGGCGAGCGTCCAGGGCCAGCCTTACCAGTTCGGACAGTCCGGCCAGTTTCCAGCTTCTCCGGCTGATTGCATCAGTTCAAGAGCGAAACGGACCACAGACCACTCCCAACCCCAAATCTATTTATCTTAACTCAGAACAGAAGATTTACATCCTGAAGAGGGGTGGAAAAATCACAGATGAAACAGCCAGTTCGAGAGGTCTCTGTAGTTCTGGGATTGGCATCAGGCTGCTTATTATTTAGTTCATATAAGTCTCTGAAAACTTCTGAAAACCAAGCACCCTTTTATTAGTTAGCTAGCTAGCTAGCTAGGTAGCTAGTTAGCTAGCTTAGAAGTGCCCTTTAGTAGTGGCTGGCTACTTTGACAGTATCTAGTTGACCCTGAAGGCAGCTGGTTAGGACTGGATAGGAGACCACCAGGAAATCCAAGGTTGTAATCTAGAGCAGGGGTCCTCAACCTTGGCAACTTTAAGACTTCTGGACTTCAACCACAAGTCTTAAAGTTGCCAAGGTTGAGGACCCCTGCTCTAGAGGCCACTGAGTTGAAAAAGCATCTCTGAAGAAAGCAGTAGCCAATCACATTCACATAACTGCCAAGAAAACTCATGGGTTTGCCCACAGTACCTAGGAATCAAATTTAGCTCAAAGAAGACTGGCTTTATTTGAAGCACAGCTCATCATGTGAATGCTTTTAACAAATCATCAGTCATTGCTAATGAGGCAGAGACTGCAATCTTGGGTATGCTGACATGAAAATTAATTTCCATCAAAGTGAATGGGACTTACTTCAGACAATATAGACACCACCTGAAACCCTGCATGGTTAACCATTTGTTCTCTTTCAGATTTGAGGCAAGAAACAAATCCTCTGTTGTTGTTTTTTTCTTCCTGCTGTGGATCTAGATTTCTGATTTTTGTCATACACTTAGGCATATCCCAGTTCCTCCGGAAGTGGTCACTCAGCCAAGCTGAAGTCTAGTGTGCAGGAACAATATGGAAGGAAAACAACTTGAGCTACACTCAAGCCTACATGTTGGTGTAATGCTAGTATCATTTGGGGGATAGTTCCGGGAAAACAATTTGGAGAAATTAATCTCTTTAAGAAGAGAATGGACGACCATCTGAAATGGTATAAAATTTCCTGCTTGAGCAGGGGGTTGGGCTAGAAGACCTCCAAGGTCCCTTCCAACTCTGTTAGTCTGTTATAATCTGCCATTTTAATGGCATCCCAGCCCCTTGCTTTTGGGGATTATAATTTTTCCGTGCTGGGTACTCAAAGCCAGTTCTATTTCAGTTACAGTAGATTAGAATATTGACCTATTGGCAGGCTTAAGACTGGAATGGCACCCTGTCAGTGGTGGGATTCAGATATGTGAACAACCGGTTCTCTGTGTGGATGCCGCTTCCGGAAGTCCATTCTGGGCCTGGGCAACAAAAAATTAACTACCGGTTCTGCTGAACTGGTGCGAACCAGTTGAATCCCACCACTGCACCCTATGCTATTGACCAGCCTCTACTGCATTGGGGTCACTATAGCTGTATCACCTGATGCAGATCTACGCCTCCCTATCCTGCATTGATTTAGCACAGGTGTCTCCAAAGTTGGCAACTTGAAGACTTGTTGACTTCAACGCCCAGAACTCCTGTCCTTTGCTGCTCCCCTTCTTTCATCACAAAAGATTCTAGAAAGAAAAGATGACTGGGGTCAGGATGGCTTTGTTCTGCCGCAGAGTCAGAAAGCTACGGGAGAGAGAATGAAGAAATGCTGATAACAAGCTCAAAACTTTTTCCCATCTCCCCCTTTTCCTGGTTGTTCTTGTACAACACAGGATGCCAACAAAGCTTTGCTGAACTGAACTTAACCAGCCTTCAAGTGGGAATGGGTGTGGTCCTTCTAGCCTTTCCCAAAAAGTGCAGCAGCTTTTGTCTCCACACCCCCACTGCTCTGTTTCCCTGGGACAAGTAGTGGTTTCTTACGACATCTCTCTGGGGGAAGGAGGCAGGAAAATACGACAATCGTCATGGCAAAGCTGACACAATGCTAGAGAAGCCTTTGCTTCCCAATGCGATCTTTCTAAATGTGGGTCATAGAGTTCTTCTCAAGTAGCTCTTTGATTTATCTCTGTCTGGCTTTCTATCCCCCTCCCCAAATACTTTTGAGGGTTTGAGTTATTCTTTGTCAGATTCCATCGCTCAAGCCAGCGGTTGTGATGTCTTTGAATTATTGAGCTTCTAAGTTGCAATGTCTTTTAATTTGGATTATTTGGTGCCAATATTTTGGGTGCCATGGGAGAGGTATTTTATGCACCTGGCTTATCAATGATCCATCTATCTGCCTACCTACTATGCATTTTTGCAAGTTCCAGAAAATGTTTGCCTGAGAGGTTTGCCCGTGTTTTTTTGCAAACCAAATTTTCTGGCTTTGCACGAGCCATTGAACTAACCATATGAATTTGGTTAGCACAGTACTCTAATCCAGCATGTGGCTTGTGGCTTTGAAGTTCTGTGTAAGGAGAAAGCTCAGCAAGGAACAACAAAATTTAGGTCAAGAGTTTGTTGATTTAAGATAGGTTTTGCCAACCTGGCATCTTCCCCAAATATTTGAAACACATGTGGGCTGGAGGATACTAGTTGAGAAAGACTGATTTAGAACATGATGAACTGATCTGACAGTGTCTCCCTGCCCTTTCCATATATAACCCTTTTATGGGAATTCTCTAAGCTGATGACAGCTTTATATATAATAGCACCCTTTCTTTTAAAAGCATTGAAGTACTTTATTTATCTTTCCAATAATTGGATGAATTAGAGGTAGACTGGCTTAAAGTCAGCCACTAAATTTAAAATGTGGTGTGGATTTCAGTCGAACCCTTTCCAGGTCAGGTCTGTTCTGTGCTAACTCGAAACTGTTTGGGCCAAAATAATTCTGGCTTGAACCCCCTTATTGAAAACAGGCCCAGCGTCTGAATATGAAGCTCCATGTTCTCTGTAAAGTTAATAGTTCATTGCCACTGATCATCCCCTTACATTGGCAGTTGCAAATCAACTTAAGGTACAGGATTGCCATCTTTTATAATTGGACCCATTCTTGATCCTTTAAAAGCAGGATGTCTTCCTGAAATTAAGGCGACAAAAGCCTTTTCCTTCACTTTAATTCCACTAGAGGAACAGCTTCATTTCTAAGTTTCTCTATGATGGCACTGAGATAGAGATACTATTCTTCCCTGGTTGTATTTTAGAAAAGATGGATGAGAGCTGCTGAAAGGAAATCTCGGAATATGTGAAAGGCCCGTTACGTATTTTACTCTATTGCTTCTATGCCTTTTAACTTGAGATTCCACATCTGGACTGAACAATAGAGAGTAGTTGGATACGAGATGAGCAGCAAATAATTTTTCTAAATATAAATAAAACTTTTCAAGCTGCTGGTGGTTAGCCAGCTTTCTGCAGATTTTTTTTTTATTTTTTGTGATTGTATATTTTAGGTAGCGTATAGTTCATCCTTTGTCTTCTTGCTCATATGAAGTTAATAAATATACCTTTTGTTTTTCAAGAATATAGCAACTTGAACACCTGGGAGTGTGGCAGCATACAGAATTACTTACTTATTTATTAATAATGGTAATAGTTGTGCTATTTCTTACCAATAGCATATATACTGTATATACATAAGCGATTACTAGATTCATGATGCTGGCTGGGGAATTCTGGGAGTTGAAATCTACACATCTTAAAAGTTGCCAAATTTGAAAAGCGCTGTGCTAAACCATACAATAGATTGTATATTTACAGTTTGATTATAATGTAACAACACATTCAATTATGCTTTCTTTAGAAGAAACCATAACTAAGCAAATTGTGGCTTTGCATGATGGGCGAACCTGGCTATTTGCCATTGGAGCAATGTAGTATCTTAATTACAGATCTAATGGCTTTCTGAGAATAAGAATTACCAACAAAAAGGGGGAAATTCACCTCTGTTACCTTTGAAGATCTCAGTGTCCATTATTTGAAAAGAGAAGTCTTGGGTTTTGCTCCTGCTATCCAATTCTAATGTACTGGTTTGAATATAAAGTGGTTGGATGAATAGATATGAAAGGCTTATGATTCCAGCAAGTAAGGGGATTTCAATGCCAAAACCTTCTTACCTCTTTGCATTTAATAGCTATGTCTTTCAATCCCATTGAGAATGAAATAACCATGTAAGAATGGCTACCTAAAACTGCTTTGTAAGAGAGGGAAATGGGGCAAGGGAAACAGATTGACTGGGGGAATTCCTGCCATAGTAATCTGGGCAGAATTCCTGAAAACTAGGAAAAAGGATGTTTGCCTCCAGATGCTCATGATCCCATCCTATAGGCAATGAACTCTGCTGGCCTTCAAATCCACAATAGAAATGGGGCCAAGAGAAGATCAAAATTCTATTGTGGTGAGACCTACTAATTTCGTCTTCTTGTTGTTAATAACCATAAAGGTAAAGGTAAAGGTTCCCCCGCACGTGCGTGCTAGTCATTTCCAACTCTAGGGGCCGGTGCTCATCTCCGTTTCAAAGCCGAAGAGCTAGTGCTTGTCCGAGGACGTCTCCGTGGTCATGTGGCCGGCATGACTGGATGCCAAAGGCGCACGGAACGCTGTTACCTTCCCACCGTAGTGGTCCCTATTTTTCTACTTGCATTTTTATGTGCTTTTGAACTGCTAGGTTGGCAGAAGCTGGGACGAGTAACAGACGCTCACTCTGTTACGCGGCACTCGGAATTCGACCCGCCAAACTGCCGACCTTCTGATCGACAAGCTCAGCGTCCTAACCCACTGAGCCACCGTGTCCCTTTTAATAACCATAGTTTAGTATTAAAATATTAATTTAGATCCCCCCTTCCTATTTTTCATTCAGAACATGGAAGAGGAGCTGGATGTCCATGTTAGTTTTCTTGCTTGCTTGCAGCAGTGTCCTATTTCTTTCATTTGCATTGTTCATCACATGTTAAAGGACTTTAGGTGCACATTTCCATCTGTGTGTTGTACTCAGGAAGAAATATCTGATCCAAATGAACTTCTTGTGCAAGTGGTCAGGCTTACAATGGAACTGTGGGTATTAAATCTGTCAGAGGTCTCTGAATTCTGATAGATCACTCTGGTTCAAACATTAAGCTAAATGCAAATTGTAATGCAATTTGCTTGATTTTTGGCTTGTATATTTTTTTAGTTTGTATAATATACACTGCACAAACTTGGGTTCATGCAGCTCCCTGAGCCATCCTTTGCATTTAATCATGCTTTTTGAATAAGTTAGTTGCCTGTAACCTCACCTCACAATAAGATGGCATACACCACAGTTTACAAATTACACTTAGATTGGATTCATATGACACATTTAGCCTCCCCATACCCACAAAAATAAATCCTAATAACAATATATGACTTAAGTTGAATTGCAAACCCCACTGAATTCTTTCTTTATAAGTCATTTGTAGGAAGCAGAATTGGTTGGACAGGAAAGGGTTTGTACAATATGCCTGGTAGCTTTTGTTGTGTAGCTGGTTCTTTGCAGGCATTGAGTGAGACGGAAGGTTCAAAACAGCAACAAGCTTTATTGAAGGTCAGAACATAACAAACAACAAAGGAGCTGCTCTGCAGCTATTTATACGGTTGGCAGATAGACAGCGACCAATAGGTTTAAAGCAGTGGTTTCCCGCCAAAAGACCTACTTAGCCGGCTGGAGACAACCAGTCTGGGCCAGCCCAGCAACTGTTACAAGCATACACATGAACTAAGCACTTAGCAATTGAACTAAGCATTTAGCAAGCAGTATACATAAGCAAACACTTACAGCATGTAAAAGGCCAATACATTACAGCTTTGGTTTAATGAACTCATTAATGTTTATGGCCTAGGCCAGGGGTAGGCAACCTTGGCTCTTTTATGACTCGTGGACTTCAACTCCCAGAATTGCTGGCTCAGGAATTCTGGGAGTTGAAGTCCACAAGTCATAAAAGAGCCAAGGTTGCCTACCCCTGGCCTAGGTTATTGTGTGAATCTGTCCAACTGTAGTTTAATGAAACCCTTAAACCATAGTCTAGTGTATTGTGTGAACTCATTCACAGAATCAGCCTAGTATTTTTGGTTGCTCACCACTACTAAACTTGAGAAAAAGAATCAGTTTGTTGTAGTGCTTAAGCATCAGGCTAGAAACTAGGAGACTGTGCGTTCTAATCCTGCCTTAAGCACAAAGCGTTGGGCTAGCTAGTCACTTCCTCTCAACCATAGGATATAGACAAGGGCAAACCATTTCTGAAAAAGCTTGCCAGGAAAACTTCAGACACTCGTCCAGGGAGCCACCAGGATTTAATACTGACTCAAAGGCAGAGAGAAGAGAGAGAGAGAGAGAGAGAGAGAGA
Organism: Vipera berus; assembly: GCF_964194415.1. Classification (NCBI taxonomy): domain Eukaryota; kingdom Metazoa; phylum Chordata; class Lepidosauria; order Squamata; family Viperidae; genus Vipera; species Vipera berus. Next base: position 302,281,172 of record NC_138202.1, on the reverse strand, counting down.
GAGAGAGAGAGAGAGAGAGAGAGAGAGAGAGAGAGAGAGAGAGAGAGAGAGAGAGAGAGAGATTAATAGTTGAGTTAGTACGACATATTGTACAGCAGCCATATATAAACCTAGTGTTTTTTAAAATCTCATTTATGGGTCAATATGCCATGTGAAAAAGGAAACCAATGAATGAATTATATTAACGTCATAAAGCAAACGTAAATTAACCTTGGGTTATCATAATTTGCTAATGCAACCCATTTTTATTGATATTGTTAATGTTGATGTATGATTTGAATTGGGCACCACTGGCCTTTTGAGAATTTCCATCTCATTTTTGGGCACTGAAATTGAGTAATCCCTATTTCCTGGGAAGGAAAAATTCTCTACAATTTGTACAAGAGCAAGGTTGTCCTGTAATGGGAAATAGAGCTTCTGAGAAGGCTGAGTGGGAAGAGATGTTGGGGTGAATTAAAAAGAGTAAGAAGCCAGGGAATTTGAAGACCTGATTGTACAGCAAAAGAAAAGTCAATCCATGCATCTCTTCCTTGCCTGATAATGAAATAAGTACCAGTAAAATCCCTCTGAAATTCTTTCCCACTCTGAAGTAATGTTTAAATTAAAAAAAACTCATCAAGTTGAGTAAGAACTGAGGGATTTCTCTTCCCTAGATCTCTCCCCCACCCCCTTGAAGGATATTATCTTAAGGCTTATCAGAATAGTTCTAGTTATTTCCTAACGCTTCAGGTCAGTTTCCTCTCCCACCTAGTTAATGCTCCGGGTTAGGTATCATTTCCATCTTATTAATAAGTAATCATTTGTGGTGAATTGATGGAAAGAGAGAGCTGCTATTTTTAGCTGAAGCAAGGAAAAATGTTGGCTGCTGTTGATGCTGGTGTTGAAATGTCAGTGTGTAACAGATGGGAACAAATTAAGGGCATGCTGCCGTTGCTGTCATCAAGAAAGGCAGGCCATTTCTCAGCAGGGGTGTGATTAGGATGTGTTGCAGAGTGTCCAGGGGAAAAGAGTAGGGGGGGAAGAGACTTTTCAACAAGTAAAACCATCCTTCAATGTGAACAGATTTTTAAAAATACACCTTTAGTTAAATACTGACCTCTTATGGCAAGTGAATGGAACAAAGGCAGACCTAAGTAAATAAGATCATAGAGGGAAACAGTGACATGTCCAGGTTGGTTGATTATTGAACAAAGCAGGGCAGAGCCATCTCTGATGTCACACCAGCGAGTCACAACAAAGAACAAGGCAGTCTTTTGTGGCATGCTCACATGATGCAAATGAAGAAATGGGTTTGGGAGGGAGAATTTGCAAGCCCTTTGGTTATTATGAGACTTCATTAATCTCTAATAGCTGATTCCAAGAACTCTTGGGAACAAAATGGAAAACAGGAAACTTTGTCTATGTTGAAACTCTGCAGCTGAAAAAGAAATGTTTAATGGGTTGTGGAGGGGGGAACCTATGTGATTCCGGTGCCTTTGTTCATTAACATTCCCTGGCAAATGAGCAGATATGATACAACAGTTATGGGGGAGATTTTTAATCACCAGGTGAACACTTCCACTAAAATCAGACAGGTGATTTAATATTCCATCTTTCAATCCATAAAACACAAACCATGCCACATGTTGAAAAATAAAGAGTTTTATCTTCCCATCCTTGTTTGTCTATTCCTCATCCCAGCAGCTGGGAGAAGAAATCTCATTCTAATTTGAACAGCAGATGATTAGTCAGTAATCTTTAGAGCCCTCAGATCCAGGAAGACTCAATTTAAGGTTTTGCACCTCCCATTAAGCCATGGTTTACAAATCACAATGGTTGGATTCATACAACACGCTAAAGCAAATCTGAATTATGGCTTAGTGTGATGTATGAACTCACTCTTGGTCTGCAAATGTCAATCTTCTCATTAAACCTGTAGGGTACTTCTGTTGGTGTATGTTCAGCTTTGTGTATAGAAATATAACCAAAAATTCCTGCACCAAACATCAAGTGCCAAGATTTGAAGTTTGTATGTATGGCTGAGATGTGATGATTGACTATGGATGCTAGCAGTGCAAATGTAAAAGGTAGAAAGATGGAGTACATTGTGTTGTGTTGTGTTGGGAATCTCCCAATACTCCCATGTTACACCTCTGCTCCGTGAGCCGCATTGGCTCCCAGTTGTCTTCCGGGTGAGATTCAAGGTTCTGGTAATGGTTTTCAAAGCCCTACATGGCATGGATCCGGAGTACCTTAGGGATCACCTGCTGCTGGCGTCAACTTCCCTCCGCCCTGTGCACTCCCACAGAGAGGGCCTCCTCAGGGTGCCACTGGTCAGAGAATGTCGTCTGGTGGCCCCCAGGGGGAGGTCCTTCTCTGTGGGCGCCCCGGATTTATGGAATCGGTTGCCGGTTGAGCTCCGGATGGCGCCCGACCTTCGCTCCTTCTGACGTGATCTGAAGACTTATTTGTTCGAACAAGCCGGCCTGGCCTGATGGGGGATGGGTTGGGATTTTATTGTTGTTTTAAATATATTTAACTTATTGTTGTAGCTTGGGCATTTCATTTAATTCTTTTTTAACTTTTGTATTTTTGTACTTTTATATGTTTGCCCTGTTCACCGCCCTGAGTCCTTCGGGAGAAGGGCGGTATATAAATATAATAATAATAATAATAATAATAATAATAATAATAATAATAATAATAATAATAATAATAATAATAATAATAATAATTATTACTATTAGTATTACTATTATTATTATTATTACATTTGGTTTAGTAAGGCAAGAATTAACATTATGTCCTTGTTCTTCCATTTGCTTCTTCTCTTCTGCTAATGTATCAAAGCTGATGGGCTATAACTCATGTTACATTCAGATCAGATAATCACATTTTAATTTAGTCCAGTTAATTTTAGTAAGTAAAATCAGGTGAGGGATTAAATCAACTAACAAAGCTAAAGGGGAAGGGAATTACTATGGGGTGGCTTTTAATAGGAAATGGCTGGTATATACGGATGGCTGATAAGAAAATGAATGGGTCAATTTGTGTAATATTTATTTCTTGAATATTTTGTAGAATTTGCTGCTTATCAACCTTGGAGAGGGAAATTCTTGAAACACAAGTCCTGTGCATTTCTCAGGGTTATCTCTAAAATTAACACTTCACAAGGAATGCACAGGAATGTTAACTGATATATCAGCTTCACATCTGATTGTCAGAATTAGCTTGAACAGCTGATTTTCAGTAAGGAAGAAAAAAAGGATGTTAACTAGAACATACATAACTTGTGCTAGTACTGATAAGGACACCTGGAGGAAATTCTGTTACAAGAAGAGTGGAAACCTTTTGCTGGCAGGATTGTATGAGTTCATTCATTTTGTGCACAGGAATTTGCCTAGAATGGGGCACATGTAGGCCATAGGCCTCCATGGGATCTAGGTGATGTCACTTGTGGATAAGCCAAATCTATGTAAGAGTGGAAATTTTGCAAAATAGGAGAAAAGCATGTTTAACATGGGGCATACTACGCTTGCAACAGAAATATTACACAAAAGGCAATTTTGAATATCACATGCTTCAAAACTGTGTTGTTGTTTTTTGCACTTCTCAGATCACTGTGTTATAGGTTTCATGTTGGCCCTAGATAAGTGGAAACGTCTTTCTGGCCAGTTGGAGTGGAAACCAATAATAATTTTCACAGAGCTTAAGTTCTCATGGGCAAACACAATCGCCTATATTTTGTACATCCTGCAGTGTTTGATCCTGAAAAATGTGAAACCCCTGTTTGATTAAAGGCAACAGTTGTGCGTGGGAGGTTTACGATTGTGTTCCTCCAGTTCTATTGGACTACAGTTCCTGTAATCCATATCCAAGAGGTTGGTTATCTTGCTTAGAAATTACAGATTTTTTTTAACCTCCTTTGGAGGCCTCTGCAGATCTGGGACATCTAATGGCTGCTTAGAACAAAAATACATCTTTCATATCATTGTCAAAGCTGTCACAAACGACTGAATTTCTTAGTAGTCATAATTTGAATTGTGGCTTTTTTTTGTCATTGCACCAAATCCATCCTCTGGCCTCATGGATGAAACTCTGTCATTCCGTAGGAAGACAAAGATGAAGACAATATGACAACAGATTTGTATGTGCCAAACATGTGAAAAGAAGGCAACAGGGCAGAGCAGAATGAGCCAAATCACCGCGGCCAACTCACTGGGGGACAACTCACCATGGGCAATCTGCTGCAGGACAATTCAACGATTCAATTTAATTATTTAAAATAATTTTTTTAAAAAATTCAATTTTTGTCATTCAGATTTCACTCTTTTCACTCCTTTAGCATCCTTTCTTTAATGAGTCTATTCCACTATTTCTTCAATATTAATGTAACTCTTGTCCCACGGCGAGTTGTTCTGAGGCAAGTTGGCTGTGGACCATTGGCCGTGCTGAGTTGTTGTAGACCCAGGGCAGAGATTGCATGTATGAAACCAGTCAGGTCCACATACACAAAGTTCCTGCCCCCTTCAGTTGTAGTTTATTCAAGAAATTATGGTAAATAAGCCACTGCTTTATGCAACGTGCCAGCCCAGTGAGACCTAATTGCTCATTTTAAGAAGAGCATTTTCCTTTTGCCTTAAACTTCCACTGATTTCAGATCAGTTGATTTACTCAAATTTATCTCAGTGATTAGCAGCTCATAAGTATCTCAACACTTATTTAATTCAAAATCCTTCAAGGAAGCTAGCCTGGGTGCATTGCTTGGAAGTAAATCCCAATGAATTCAATTGATCTGAGTAAGCACTTACAGGAAGATGCATTTTTGGCTATTTTGAGTAGATGTATTTCTGTTAGTGCTATTACTGAAAGTAGGAGGAAGAAAAGCTTTCTTGGCATCACAACCAAATTTCCACTCCTATCCATAAAAGATGGAACCAAGCTGGATCTTAACTCTCTTTCCTGAGAAATTTTCATCATACCATCTTAACAAAAGTAGTACTAGTTAATTTTAGCCCATTTAAATAAACATGTTTGTAACACAGCCTAGCATTTCCACTGGTAAATTCCTGGAAAAGAGAGCCACATCAGAGTTCATTTCCAGTCCCCTTGCCTCTCTTTAGGGCTTTCAGCATCTGCAATTCCTGGGACAGTCTGTGATTGCTGCATTTTCATTTCCAGATTGGAAACAATCCTCCCTGGCAGAGATACAGCCCATGACTCACAGAGGCTGAGTCATTACTGTGAAGCAGGACGCAAGTGCTACACTTTAGCTGTGATAGAAAATGCAGGAGTAGCGAGAAAGCAGATGCTATTCATTCTCAGCTGGAGTCCATGAGCAGGACAAATCCATTGGCAGGGATCCACATCCCCTTTCCTTTCTCTCTTCCTGTTGACTGGCTGAGAGTCCCATCAAGAGATGGTGGCTATTGTGTGGTGGGTTCTGGACCGCATGGAAGACAGCAGGCAGATGAGTACAGCATCAGCTCGTTATTGTGGTAGGACTGTACTGAACAAAGGGGGTTACCTGTACCCTTTATATACCTAGCCAGGTATGCTCTTGGCCAATCCATTCGTCTGAATCTCCCGCCGAAAGCTGACCAGCCAATACGGTAACGGTACATCGCCACCTGGTGGTATTTGCCCAGCTGTTGCTTAAACCCCATTCATAACAGTGGTGACTTCAATCTTCTCTGGGCAAGAGACGATCCACAATAGTGGATGTATCTGGCATGCAGTACTCAGCAATTCATTTTTCTCCTTCTGCTAGCCTCACATTTTATAAGGGTCCCTCTTTTTAATAATTTCCTTCATCGCCAGAAAAGAGTTTATTTTCTGAATGAGTTTGTCCTCAAAGAGACCACTGTGACCTGGTAAATTGTTTCAGTTTGAGGCTATGTTAGGCATTTAGCCATTGGCTATTTCAAAGGTTATACAGAGCAAACTGCACAACTGTCACAATCATCTGTGTGGTTCAATTGTCCCGTATAGTGATTATCCTGGCTTTTGAGCTGCCAGGCTAAAAGAAGTAGTACTTTGAAAGGTGCAGCCCATAGATTCTAATAGCAAAAGCATTAGTTTGTCTTCATCTAGATACCAGGTGCTAAATAGCTTGAGGCCATTTATTTATTTATTTTTGAAATTTTATATTGCCATCTCCTTGCTCACAGTGACTCAAGGCGGCTTACAGGATAAAAAAAACCCAATATAAAAGAAATAAAAAATAATAATATTTCACTATTATATAGTGAATAAATAGGAATAAAAAGGACATTGAAGCAAGTAAGAGGCAAATATTTAATTTGAAACTAACAGAATATGCCATGCCATCTCTTACAATGACACTTCTGACCTGCCAAAGAGCCTTAATAGTTTGCAATGCAAAAATAAATAAAGAAAGAACCACACAAATATGGTGATTTTGCAAGATATTAGATAAAAAAGAATTGTGCGCCTCTAGTTTGTGACTTTGCACAGGGGTCCCCAAACTTGGTGACTGCTGGCTAGGAAATTCTGGGAGTTGCAAGTCCACAAGTTGAAGTCCACAAGTCTTAAAGTTGCCAAGTTTGGTTACTTCTGGCTTAGTGTGATGGACAAACTGGAACTAGACCACCATGGCTTTTCAACATCCATGGAAAGAAAGAATACAGGGATTAGAGAGTTCTATGAACCACATCACATGCAATATATAAAATGGCAACACAGCTTCTCTAGCTATCAGCCCCAGTGGCATGCTTAATAATGATCTGGTTTCTTCAAGTACCTATAAGAAGGGGTTCAAGGTCCTATGTTCTTTTTTCCAAGCAGTTTTGGAGCAAGGTATGTAAATCATATCATGTGGCAGCACTTAGCCTGCTTTGGTAGATCTTCAAAAAGCTCAATAGGTACACTGAGAAGTCCTATACTCTTGTGTCAGATGGTAAAATAAGAAAACGTACATGAAGATGCTAAGTCTGCAAATCACTTCTGCACTGTTATCTCAAACCCTGTACTTATGAATAGATAATATCCGCCTAGCCACAGGATTTAACTCAAGGATCTTGTTACAAACAGTAATAGAGCTGAGTCCAATGATCTGAACTATAGGGCTGAGTCACTACAAGGAGGGGCGAAAAGGTTAGAGGCTTAGTGAGCGTGACTGGGACCCTCATGAATGTTGGAATTAATTGTGACTTATAATAAGCAGTTGTCCATCTTATAAAACTTAATTTGAATGCTGCAGTACATTGTAAACACAATAGAAATCAGGCTTCTGGCCTGTTCCCTGTCTGAAAGCTCTTAGTACTCCTACTTCAGCCTTAAAATTTAAAAATGTCTTGACGCAGAAGGAAAGGGCACAGGAAAGGAAAATTCAATCACTGAGTGTTTTACGATTATGATCCTATGCAGCAATAAGGGGAATGCAACAAATACTCAGGAAGTTCAAAATAACTGTTCTTCCTTGTCAGAATAGCTGATCTCACCCCCATCCCTCAATGCCAGCTAATTAGAACAACAAGAGGACAGGGGGATGGCAACACTGAGTAATCTGTCAAGGATCAGGCTGTATATGAACTATTTGAGACAGAGTTCTCGGAATAGAATTGAAGAGATCTATCTGGCAATGCTGTGTACTGAAGCCCTATCTCTTCATTTTCCATCTGTCTCTCTTCCTGTAAAGATCTAATGGTGGTGCTGGCAATGACAAGAGTAGAAAAATAAAATCTCATCTTCCAGATGGCAGAGAGGATGTATGCTCTCTGTTATTGCCAAAAACACACACACACAAAAAAAAAACCACAACCTCATGCTTGTGTTCTCCAGATATGTGAGTCAGAGAATTACAGCTGGAATGAGATGCTCCTTGTCTACAGTATCTTCTCCTACTTCTTCTCCATTTCTGAAAAATATTTGAAATCCCAATGAGTGTACTTTCACAAACAAAAGAAAGGTGTCTACAGAAACAGTTATAAACCACATAGGCCATAAACAGACCCAGATATTTAATGTTTTCATTTATTTGTTTTTTTTTACTTCTTGCATATTTAATTGGCTGGATCATAGGAAGCTTAGTAGGAAATTCTTCCACATAGGGTTGCATTTGTATAGAAACATAAATTATCTGTGAATTTTACAAGAGTATTCATGTGGCAAGATGGTTCAAAAATCTTAAAGGCAGAACGTTCCCCCAGATTCAAGGTTACTTAAAACACATTCCATCCTTTTTGGAGACACAGTAAAGTAACTTGCAAAGAAATTAAAAGATGAAAGTTCACACTTTGTCAAAGCAGGGTTTACAGGAGAAAGTAAGGGAATTCCCTTGAACCAAGTATTTGTGAAAAAAGGTAAATGTACAATGCTTTTTAAAGCCTAACTTTTTCAGAGCACATCCGTCTTTCTATTTGTCTGCCCTCCTTGTCTGTATGTGAAGCAGTACTTGCTGATTCACATTAACTGATTTTTGAGGAAGCAGTGTGAACCAACATATAACATGGCAACCTCCATTCCATGTGAGAATGTCTTGTCTCACATCATTCTAGGCTTTGTTTAAAGAACATGATGTGAGACAAGACATTCTCACATGGCAATGTACACAACCCTAACCCTTTAAGAACTGAATTAAACATACTGAAGAAAGATCAAGCTACTTTCATGATGATAAAATTATAACTTGACTTTGCACATGGCCCCTTTGACCCAAAAGGTGGACTGCATGATATGACATTGCTTCAAGAGCTGAAGGCTCTTTGTAGACCTGACAAAATAGGAGGACAGCAGTTTCTGCCCAAAATGCAAAATGGGAAAGGCAAGCTTTCAAGGAGAAACATAATTCAGTGCATCTTGCTGCAACAGGGACTTGTCTTCCTAGAGAGGAAGTTGCGAATATGTAGCCTCCCACTTAATACCCAGCCTAGGGTGAAAGGCAAAACTCACACAAACCCCTGCAGAGATCCTTCAGATGCAGGCTTGGCCTTTGGGGCTCTTTGTTACATAAACACCCGTAGTGCAGACATATTAATCAGCCTGCCAGGGAGGGGTGGAACCCAGTAGCAACCCTTAGAGGCCGCCCACTTCTCATTCTTGCTCCCATTTGAGGTTGCTATATTAAGAAACACATTATTTCCTGCTGTGATTTTATATTTTTACCCGGCTTCTAATTTGGGCTCTGAGGTAAGCAGTGACACATATGGGCCTCTTCTCCACCTCCTTCATTTTCTTCTTTTATTTCTCTGTTTTGCTCTCCCCCTCTCCCCCTGTTGCCCATATTTCTACTTTACTTTTTTTTTTTTTTGCTGGAAAACAGTTGTCTGTCTCAGAGGAAAGTTGTCAGACAGTTTCTTTTCCCCAGGCCAGGGCTTATCAAAAAATCTATGCTTGGTTGGTGTTGTTTTTTAAACTGCAAATAGCATGAAAAGCCTTTAGGGATCTGTATATTTTACTAGTCCTTTCTGCCTTTTCAAATGAAAAGACAAGGCTGTTATTTTTATTCATTAGATGCATGTCTTGCCTTTTGTTCAAGGCAGTGCAAATAGTTCTCCCTCCTCCCATTGCTCTCCACAGCATCCCTGAATGAAGAAAGAATAATTGATCCAAAGTCACCCAGTGAGCTATCATGGCTAAGGGAAGACTGAACCCAGGACCCCCTAGACCAGGGGTAGGCAACCTTGGCTCTTTTATGACTCGTGGACTTCAACTCCCAGAATGCTGGCTCAGGAATTCTGGGAGTTGAAGTCCACGAGTCATAAAAGAGCCAAGGTTGCCTACCCCTGCCCTAGACCCAGTCCACTACATTAGTCTGGCTGCCCCATTGCTGTGACATACTAAACCCTGGTTCATTCAATCATAGTTTAAACCACTATTGGTCACGTTTGTGTAATCCACTGAGCCATGAATCCTGATCCTCCAGCTACACTATGACTTTCTATGTTCCCAAGTCCTGTTTTATTTATGAACCGTATGAAGACTACATTTAATAACATGTGTAAATCACACTGTGCTAAGACTTGATGTGGCCTCTTTGGCTTTGGTGCAGTATCTTATGTCAGTGCTTCTCAACCTCAGCAACTTTGAGAGGTGTGGACTTCAACTCCCAGAATTCCTCAACCAGCTTGGGAAACCACCAGGAGTTGCTGAGATTGAGAAACACTATGTTATGTGAATGCAACCATCAGGGTTTGTAAATCAGGGTTAATGGCATTGTATTTTCTTTGACTTCATCCAACTGGGGTTTAGTTCACGAATAAGTAGACCATGGCTTACCACAACGTATAAACCAAGCTTAAGGGTTGTCAGGAACTGCCTAGAAGTCAGTCCCCATGACTGGGCCTTGATTATCAGTTGTATAGAAAGGGCTTATGCCAACCATGCCTAGGAAAAAAAATATATATTCTCTTTAGTCCCAGAAATTCTATATACTGTTGATTAAACACTGTAGCCACAATTAAGTTCATCTGTAGAAAAGAGCTTATGTAGCTTGATTTTTGAGAACAAAGCCAAAAGGAAATTTGACATAATTATTGAGCTATCAATCAGTGATAGTCAGTTGTCACTCCCACACTTTCTATGTAGCTATTGACAATGGAAAGAAGGGAAATGATGGAGAGTTTCATGCAAAAAGATAAAACCAAAAAGGGAAGAAATGAACTTTTGCTTTAGATTAAGAAGGCAGGGCTAAACCACACTTCTATGTCAGGCTAATTAGAAGACCTGGATACATCCATGGAATTTCCAGGAGCCGAACTCAAATGAAATCAATTTAATTTTTTTCCCCTGTGCAAAGTGAAAAGAATTTTGAGAGCCATAAATGCTGGGGTGATAGTTGGAGCTCACCTGTTATTTTGGGATACCAAATCATATTAGCTTCAGCTGGTGGAAGATCGTCAGTGATCAAATATGAGAGTCACCACTGAACTATGATCAGGGGCAGTTGTGATATGTCTTCCAGAAATAGTATTTTGATGGTTTGGTGAGATAATCGATGGACAACAATACTTCTATTTCCAGCATCATGCAAGTTTGCACAATATATCCAAATTGGAACAGTTCGTTTATTGCAGAAGCCTCTTGAAAAAGCACGATGCATTGCTAAGAAGAACTTGCAAACAATGCAGAAGAAAGGGGAAATGGAAGAAAGATTTGGGCTGGGTGGGGGGGATGTCCTTGGTGCTCTTTAAACTTGGTTGTTTTCTTGCAGACATTTCATTCCCCATACAAGGTAACATCATCAGTGCAAGAAAGATTTGTCTATCCAAGAACCAGAAAAGACCATTTAGAAACTTGGAGAACTGAGAATGACAGGTCTTATATAAAATTCTCCTCCCTGATCAGTGAGACAATTTTTCCATCCCTCATTTAATATTTATATAAATACCCCTTTTCCGGTTCTTACTTGTCAGGTTGACAAATACATCCCTATAGATAGTATTATTAATTAAGAGGTCATGGTGTCCAGTCATTCACAGCAGCCAGCCATTAATGATTGCTACTGCAGTTGCAAAAGTGAACTGTGGCACTCGCATGGTTGCCTGACTGCAGAAATGGAAAGATCAGCTTCTAACAAGGCTGATTTTTGGTGTCTGCAAAAGACAATTTTGGAATGTGAAAGGCAGTTTGACCAGAGTTGGAAAAATGCCACTGGGGAAGAACACTTCTAGATGGGGGTCAATAACTGGAATGATTCAGTAAAAACAATGGACATGCTGTTTATATTTGGCTGGTTGCCTATGAAATATTTTGTCACCATTTCATTTCTTCTTGCAGAAACGCCCCAAGTCCTGATGTTTTCCAAGGACTGAGCCACTTTGTGGTATTACATCTTTCCCTTAAATTTGGTCAGACATAAAACCCAGGAGGGACAGGGAGACAGGAAAATAAATAAAACAAAATGCCTTGTTTGGAAGGGTGGAGAACAACCAGAGGAATAACTGAAGGCATACTTTTCTGTTTTGGTTCTGACTTTTTACCAAGCCTCAGTCTGGGATGGTTCTCATTAAAAGCTTAGGTCCTATGTGTACACTTACTTGGAAGCAAGCGTCTGCTGAATGCACAGAACATGTTTGAGAAGGAGAAGAAGCTGAGGCAGGATTCTATTCTATTCTATTCTATTCTATTCTATTCTATTCTATTCTATTCTATTCTATTCTATTCTATTCTATTCTATTCTATTCTATTCTATTCACTTTCTATATTTCTATTCTATTCTATTCTATTCTATTCTCTTCTCTTCTCTTCTCTTCTCTTCTCTTCTATTCTATTCTATTCTATTCACTTTCTATATTTCTATTCTATTCTCTTCTCTTCTCTTCTCTTCTCTTCTCTTCTCTTCTCTTCTCTTCTATTCTCTTCTCTTCTCTTCTCTTCTCTTCTCTTCTATTCTATTCTATTCTATTCACTTTCTATATTTCTATTCTATTCTATTCTATTCTATTCTATTCTATTCTATTCTATTCTATTCTATTCTATTCTATTCTATTCTATTCTATTCTATTCACTTTCTATATTTCTATTCTATTCTATTCTATTCTATTCTATTCTATTCTATTCTATTCTATTCTATTCTATTCTATTCTCTTCTCTTCTCTTCTATTCTATTCACTTTCTATATTTCTATTCTATTCTATTCTATTCTATTCTATTCTATTCTATTCTCTTCTCTTCTCTTCTCTTCTCTTCTCTTCTCTTCTCTTCTCTTCTCTTCTATTCTATTCTATTCTATTCTATTCTATTCTATTCTATTCACTTTCTATATTTCTATTCTATTCTATTCTATTCTATTCTATTCTATTCTATTCTCTTCTATTCTATTCTATTCTATTCTATTCTATTCTATTCTATTCACTTTCTATATTTCTATTCTATTCTATTCTATTCTATTCTATTCTATTCTATTCTATTCTATTCTATTCTATTCTATTCACTTTCTATATTTCTATTCTATTCTATTCTATTCTATTCTATTCTATTCTATTCTATTCTATTCTATTCTATTCTATTCACTTTCTATATTTCTATTCTATTCTATTCTATTCTATTCTATTCTATTCTATTCACTTTCTATATTTCTATTCTATTCTATTCTATTCCATTCACTTTCTATTCTATTCTATTCTATTCTATTCTATTCTATTCTATTCTATTCTATTCTATTCTATTCTATTCTATTCTATTCTATTCTATTCTATTCACTTTCTATATTTCTATTCTCTTCTCTTCTCTTCTCTTCTCTTCTCTTCTCTTCTCTTCTCTTCTCTTCTCTTCTCTTCTCTTCTCTTCTCTTCTCTTCTATTCTATTCTACCTCTACCAACCCAACTCTTTATCAATCTACCCTAGTATTAGATAATCAGAGTCTTTGCAAATTTCTTTCTAATCTATCAAATATTTGAACTTAGAAACCTTTTTGTCCTTAAATGTTAGGTTTATTCTTTATGCTCAACTCTATCATATTTTGGATACTCAATCATGTACACACAGTTCCAGAATTAGTGGCGATGAAATTATGTTGACTCTTTTTGTGAAAACTTTCATATTCATGTCTTATTTGAGTCTTTTAGTTTATATAATTTTTACCTCTTATGATTGTAAGCCACCCAGAGTTACCTTAAGGTAAGATGGGCAGCCAATAAATGTTACAAATCAACCAACCAACAAAAAAATAATAGTCTCAAAAGGAGGCTTTTGCAGAGAAGCACTGTTTGTAGAAAGAAGGCATTTATATCAAGCTGTCCAGTCCAAGAAATGGATGCAAAGAAATGAAGGCTAAATATTTTGATGATCAAATCTCAGACTCAACAGGAACACCTGTCAGTTGACCAAAGTTTTCCTTCTCTAAATCTACAAATGTAGATATACATACAGATTTATGTTCTCTTTTTTGTCCTCATATTGATCAAGAATAGGGTACTGAGTAAGAGGTAGGCTACTCTGTCCTGATAATTGTTCTCAATACTTCTGATTTCAGCATACTCTACAAGTGTCTGTAGGAGATGGGGTGGGGACAACAGTATCCAAATGGTGGACACCGTTGGATGATGAAAGCCCTGCTTCTTTTTATATCCATGCGGTGGTCAAAACACTTATTAAAAAGAAACAGGACTGATTGCTAGGAGCACCCATTTTGATGCTGTTCACAAGTGCCCCTGATCTGTACAATCAAATTAGCACTGTAGGGCATAGACATGTTGGATGAAGAAACAGTGAAAAGGAAAAAAAACAAAAACAAATCAAAACCAGTTGCAGTTCTATCAAAGCTAGAAGATAGGAAGCAAGGCTGGATTTACCATTGCTGGGAAATAAGTATTTGGAAGCTACTCTTCCATTTTAGGGGGTGGAAGAGAGGGTTGTTCATTTGTTTTTTGGTCTCAGTGCAACTTGGAGGCCCACTGATAAATAGGTTACTTGCTTAAATATTATACTGTAGTGTAGCATAGCTCAGGAGTTTGAACATAGCTATATTCACACTGTTCTGTTTCTCTTAGTTGAGATTTCTCACTCTCATTCTTTTGATCATCCCAGTCCTCTTCAGCCTCCACATGGGTTTCAAATTTGCTAAAGAAGTAACTTGATTTTAAATAATCAAAGGCTAGCCAAGATGAATCCAAACTGCAAGTTTTTGTTTATTTCCTAGAGTGATGGATCTGATTTTGGCAATGCATTTCAGCAATTTAGCAAACTCTCCTCCCAAATTCACTTGCACATAGAATGAAACTGTTTCCTTAAAATAACGTACTATATTATTATCCATGTCACAGGAGCTTTGCCAAAAGCTTCTATCTAATGCAGCATGGGAAGCAGAAAAGAAGGGAGGTGCTAGATGTGGTAACAACATTCTGGAGATCATCAGAAGAAGCACAATGCCAAGAGACATGAAGTTCTTATTTATCTCTACTCAGCCTTGGTGAGGCAACACCTCAGCGTGGTTCTGAGTGCCTCATTTCTGGAAGGAATAAAGAATGCAAGAAAGATAAAAGAGGAGTAGACACGCATTGTGAGTATAGGCTGATGAACTTGAAATGTTTAGTCTGAAGAAAAGGCTGAGGGGAACCATTATAACTGTGGTCAGATACATAAAGGGAAGATGATCATGAACAATTTTCCATGGTCACAGAAACCAGGAATAAAAATAAGAGATATAAGTTGAAAGTAACTAGCTTTCAGTTAAAATATACTGTAAAAAAAAGTTTGATAGCACTAGACTGGGAAAGGCCAGTTTCTTTGTCTTTGAAGTACCTGAAGTAAGGGTTACAAACAAGATTCTCTGAAACCTTGGATTCACTCTCCACAGCTCTACTAAAAAAGTAGCTATAATACTTCATGTATTGGAAATTATTACATTCATTCATTTGTGTATTTAGCAAATACATATGGCTGCCCATCTTAGCCAATTTTGAGTGCCTCAGTGGAAAGTAATTAGGGTATTCATATCCATTGGATTTAATATTCTGCATTCTGAATAAACTGGAAAAAAAATAAATGTTTGGGGCTTCTGGATCTCATTTTTGTTTTGGCCTCTTGTAGGAGCACACAGGGATGTTCACTGGAGGGGAGGGACAGGTCAGAAAAGTCAAAATGATGACCGTAACCACACAATTGTAGTGCTTTTTTATGTTTGTTGCATATGTAAAATGGGTGGGGCTTCAATGATGTGGTCACAACTTCCTTATGGGCGCCCTCTTCAAAGCCAAGTTTATCCCTTGTCTTGCTTCTGTAGCAGGATTTCATGCAGCATCACAAGGTGTATTTTATTCATTTCGCTCCTCATTCTGTACAATGAGGAAAATACAGCAGTGGTTCCTACTACCTTGAAGCTCCTCTTTTATCCTTTCCCCTGATTTGATCAAATGCAATCAATACCACCCGCAGGAGAGATGAAACGGTGATTCAAATTCCCCTCCCCTTTCCCCCCCCCCAAAAAAAAAACCCAGGTTTTTACACAGAGGGGAGATGTAGTACAATCCCATTCTCTAGACTAGCAAGGCTTGAAATTGTTCTGTACAGTAGGCAACAGGGCCGGAGCTGCCACGTCCCATTTTCAATTTCATGATCAATCTCTGTGCACTTCAAAGGTTTCTCTTATGCTTGCAGGGCTCCGTCTTGAAATGAGGCAATCCTTGACAGCAAATTAAATTGACAGCTTCCCATTTTAGCAGCCTTCAGAAGTGAAAGAGCATAGCAGGGCATCTTCAGCTTGGTTGATTTGGAGATCAACACTGTCAGATCATGCTCCTGCCACCAAAGTTTTCTCCTCTCCTCTCACTCCCCTCTTAGCAAAGGCAAACGTGACGATGTCGCGTCTTTCCTTTCTCTCAGTTCAGAGGTAAGCCACGTTATCCTTTGGCCCACAGGAACTGACCTGGGCATTTCTTACTGCATTAAAGATCTATCAATTTTCCAAGATCAGTACTATCAAAGGTAGTTCCACTGGAGCTCATGGCTTTCTTAAACAAAAAAATCATTCAGCCTGACTCTGAAGTACAGTCTGAGTCTTGCTTTAATCTGAAAGTGGCATTGTTTGGAAAGAAGGAGTGGGCATAACACCAGGGTACTGTGGGGTCCTTGGCGCTCTCTGAGCTTGCTTGTTTTCTTGCAAACGGTTCATTACTGTAACTAGGTAACATCATCAGTGCTAGTAAGGAGTGCTGTTTGCTGTCGGTTTATATTCTGGTGTCTTGCCTATCTGTGTGGGTGGGAGCTGTCTTAGGGATTCTTTGGTTGGTACTGTTCAGCACAGGGAACAAGCAAGCAAGAGGTTCCTAAATAAGGTTTATTATTTATTTTTTAATTCCATTTATATCCCGCTGTTCTCCGAAGACTCAGGGCGGCTTACAAGCTTAGCAGTAGCCTTCATTCTATGTATATGCCTGCTTATTAGGGCTTTCACACCCCCCCAAGCGGCATTATTACAAAGTCAGCTTAATTGCCCCCAACAATCTGGGTCCTCATTTTACCTACCTCGGAAGGATGGAAGGCTGAGTCAATTGGGCAAAAGCCTACAAAACCTTGAAGCAGCTTGTATTTCTTTACTTTTGGGGGTTTTTTTAACACTGAAAAGTATGCATAAAAATTATAATTGAAGTAAAAATAAAGGAAACTACCACATAAAATGAAGATGTGTGTGTGTGTGTGTGTGTGTGTGAGAGAGAGAGAGAGACAGACAGACAGAGAAAACACATCATTAAGTCCAGAATCTAAAATTATCTAGTTGCACCTCTGACTCCCCCCAAAAAAGCTTACATATGACTGCAGCTCAATATTATTCCTCCTTTGTCCAGTTTCTATTCCTTAACAGGAAGAGGAGAAATGATGATCAATTTAAATCCCATATCTGTTATGGACTAATTATATGGCTTTAGGGATATAATACTGAGTTTACCAACTCACATCAAACCAAAGCTTATATATATCTCTGGTTTATTGAATGCACCAACATTTGCCAAGTATTTTATGCACATAATTCTTGGTCATAAATCATGTGCTACAACTCAATGGATGGCTATAGACCAGCGATGGTGAACCTTTTAGAGACAGAGTGCCCAAATTGCAACCCAAAACCCAGTTATTTATTGCAAAGTGCCAGGGCTGCATCCGCATTGTGGTGCCCTCAGGGGGGCAGGGGGCGTGGCCCACTGGGTGGGCATGGCTGCAGTGGTCACGGAAGACTGGGTAAGCTTGGCCGGGGCCAGTCTCTTGCCATCTCCGGGGCATCCCCGGGGGGCCAATACCGCTTGCTCGCTCACTTCCTGCCCTGTCGCTTCCAAGCACCATGTGCTCGCTACTTTGGCGAACTCTGCTGCAGCAACGGTGCATGTGCCCACACAGAGAGGGCTCTGAGTGCCACCTCTGGCATGCGTGCCATAGGTTCGCCACCACTGCTATAGACAGTAGGGTGAGCAAGACCCAACCAAATCATATTATGGTTAAATGAAACATGTGAATAATTGTCAGCTTATCTTTCCCTTTGGTATAATCCTGTCAGCGATATAAATATTTTTGTTGTTGTTGTTAGTTGCGAAGTCGTGTCCGACCCATCGCGACCCTATGGACAATGTTCCTCCAGGCCTTACTGTCCTCTACCATCTTCTGGAGTCCATCTAGGCTCACGCCTACTGCTTCAGTGACTCCATCCAGCCACCTCATTCTCTGTCGTCCCCTTCTTCTATTGCCCTCAATCTTTCCCAGCATTAGGCTCTTCTCCAGTGAGTCCTTCCTTCTCATTAGGTGGCCAACAACTAAAAATAATTTCAGAAAGAGCCAGTTAATCAGCAAATTCTGCTTCATTAATCTAATGAGATGACTTTGTTGGAAGGTTGCAAAGGGCAATTCACATGACCCCAGGACCCTGCAACCATCATGAATAGGTGTCAGTTGCCAAGCATTTTGATCATATGAATGAAGGGATGCTGGTATGGTCATAAATGGAAGTTCTGATTATAACTCACTTTTTTCAGTGTCACTGTAACTCTGAATGGTTGCTAAAAGATTGGTTTAAATCAAGGGCTACCCTTAGTAGCAATATCTTAGCTATTTCCCTGTTCAGGAAAATCACAGTTGATAGATCAGAAAAGCTGGTACTAGACATTCCTATCCACAGAAAGTATTTGAGCTGCAAACAGCAAAGATGACTCCAGGAACACATTCAAACTCTGTTCTTTCTGAAGGCGTGCAACTGTATTCAAAAAGGACAGATTCTCCCAAGTCTCATAGCCAAAAGCATCTCACTAACACACCCTCAAGGTCTCTATCTTGTTGGGATTCAGTCTCAATGTACTGGCTCTTAGCAGCCCTGCTTATAATATGTACAAACCCAGAGAACATGAATAATTCCAGCTACAATTAAGTTTAGCAACATACCAGTCAATTGTTCAAAGATGGCTCTGTTAAAGCAGATCTATGGACCAATCAAAGGCAGCTCTTCTCCCCTTTGTAAGCTTCATGAGGAAAACATAGGCAGCTGCACTTTGGGGTATTTCTCATTCATCAGGTCCCTTGTTTATAACAAGCTTAACTGCCATACGCTGTTATGCAATATTTAACATTGATTGAGGTTTGACCCAATTGAGGCACTTCAGTAAATTATCTAGGGTAGCTTTTAGCTCTCTGATGGTGAAGATCCATATACCATCATAAATAGATTTGGTATGTCCCAGGTTGCATCTTATTTTCACCCATTCCTAATCTAGCCACTAACAGCATTAATGTACTTTTGCTGCCCTCTTGTGACACTTGCTTTGTTTTTTTGTACTGTGGGGGTGACTTTAAGGTATTATGCTGCCTCTTGCTGTTCAGCATTACTCATTACAGAAAGCAGAAAATAAAACAGTAGTACTGTACTGCCCTAATATTCAAATAGTCTTTGAGCACGTGGGGTGCTTAATTCATAGAGTAATCTGGCAGGAGGGGGTTCCAACATAAAAGGAATGTGAGTTTTCTTCCTCTGGCTAACCCTAAGTTCTATTTTTAGAGGAGATGTTCCAGTATTGATCTGAAGAATCAGCATCTAAATGATTCGAGCAGATGATAAATATGGCTGAATCCTTTCAAAATTCACAATCCAAGATCCTCAGGGCTTTATCCAGCCTGCAACCAAATCTTAGAGTAGGACTTTCAGGGTGCCTTCAAATGTTTTTGCCAAAGAGTAACGTTACAGCCTGTTCCTGAATGTATTGGTTGAAGAAGGAATGCAATAATTAGGGACTTCTTAAACCTTGAGTCTTATCAAAGCTAAAGCCAATTGCTACCACAAAGAACAGCATGCCGTGATGTGAACTAGTCAGGAAAAACAACCCAGTCCAAATATTTTCCTTTTCCACACCCCTCCCTTGGCAACTGCTCTCAGATGGAAAAGATGAGAGCCAGTTTGCTCTTATGATCTCCCCACCAATTTAATTTATATTTCTCATTGAATGCTGGCTTTGACCCCTGTGGGAAGCCCTATTTTTTCCATGTGCAAAGTGTAAGAAGCTGCTGCCACATGACATGTGGATCACTGCCAGGGACTGGAGGAGGTGGAAAGGTGGTGACACAGCTTTAAGCAGATGGTAGCAAGTAGAAACCAACAGCTTGCTGGCTGCCTGGCAGTCCAGTTTATTTGCTTGAGTAGGTGGGAAGCAGGAGGAGACTGGAGAAGGCACAGATGGGGGCAGGCAGTCTGTAGGATCAATGAGCACCCTTGGAGCAAATTGGGCAGATGGCAGAGCTTTGGTCATGACCTTTGGCAAACTAAGTAAGGATAGTGGAGGTAGCAATCCAATCAATTTGAAAAATACCGGTCTGGAGAAAATTGGTCTCAGTAATTCTTCTTGTGCCAAGTCAGCCTATTGCTGGTCAGCATGTGCAAGATTTACCCAAAGGATTAGTCAGACCTGTCTCACTTTGCAGTTGGTGAAGAGGTGTTAAGCAGTTTCTGCTTAGCCAGTAAGAGTATCAATCCTCTAAATTCAAACCAACACCATTGTTTGAATTTCAGGGCACCTGGATACTGAATTCAACTCAAACCTGTAAATGGCACTCCAGGGATCTTAAGGCTCCCAGGCAAACGATGTTGCTAAGATAAGCAGAGCCCACCAGGTTCCTCACTTGAGCAATGCATTAATTTGCCCTTTTTCAGTTTGATGCTTCCCAACCCTGCTGGTCTATGGCTCCTGTTGTCACCAGTCAGGATAGAGAAAGAGAAAGAGAAGCAGAAGGACCAAGAATACCAGGAAGTCAGTAGAGACATTAACCATCAGCCCCAGGGATTGTGGCAGCTGGGCGTCTTTTCACTATGAGTTCCTGCTGTTTCTTATGCTCCTTCCAAAGACCATTTTCAATGCAGAGCCTTCTTGGAGGTAGAGTTGACTGACAAGCTATACTCACAGAACCATAAGCCCTAATAGTAAGTAGCATGAAGCTTTTGTGTTGTTGCTCAGGCGAGGGAGGAACAAATGAAAGCATTCTCAACTGAGGGCACTTAAGGTGACTAACAATAACATGTAAAAAAAAAATAAAAATAAATTAAGAGTAAGGATCAACCATTAACTAATTTAACAGAAAATATTTGGCTAAAGATGAAGGTCTTGACTCTTTTTCTCAAAACAGAGTAGGGTAGGGGCTGAGCAGAACTCTAGAGGGGGCACATACCATAGCCTGCTCAATCTGCTGTCTGGGAGCTAATGATTCTACAGCAACTTCAACTCTTGTTGTTTTCTTTTACAGTGGTTCTTCATATTTAAATCTGATCTTGGAAAAAGCAAAGCAGGGTCAGACTTAGTACTTGGGTGGGAGGTTGCAAGGAAAGCTAAAGCCATAGGATAGACTGGGAAGGTGAAAAACATCGCCAAATAAGTTAATGACAAGGCACTCCTCTATTGTTGCAATTAAAAATACATGGAGTTTGTGTGTGTGTGTGTGACCAGATCAAAGTGTTTAGCTTACTGCTCTTTAAACAAAGGGTGTCTTTGAGTAGAGATCTCAGCACTAATAGTCCTTTAAAGTCAGCATCATATGTTACTACTTTCTTCAAATTATATGTTTGTAACTGTGATCATTTAAACAAATTATTAATTTCTGATGTGACATTCTGAGATTTTTATTTATTATTTCAATTTTTCCAGGCTGCCTGACTCCATAGAGATTTTTGGGACCTGGGAGAACAGCCAGATCTTTAAGCAGTTTGTGTTAAGTCCACCATTCCCCCTTTCCTTCTAGTTTATTTTGTTTTTCTACATGCATATTGCATTAAATCACAATGTTGTTTGATTTTGATTTAACACAATTATTGTGATTTATAAAGTATACCTTATATCTTAGCACAATGACTTCATTTGTATGATACACTAATTTTTTTGTAGTTTTATCTAATGTGATCAAAGTTGGACAAATGGATTAAATTGTGGTTAAATAACATCACCATTTAGGTTAATTTGCCTGGTTTAATGGGGTGTTCAAAAGTTCATTTATTCTGAACTGAAATTTCTGGTCTCTAGCCATAATGACTGAAGGCAGGAGTGACTGCCGAATGAGGTATCTTCAGCCAAAGCATCTCCGTTGCTCTTGGTTTTATTTTTACTCTGAAAACAAATAGGAAGAAGAAACTCAGATTCATAGTGGCAGAGCCCAGTTGGACCAGTTGAGCGATAAGGTTCATAAAATCACAGAAGATAAAGGAGTTATGTGGAAGTCATTACATAATTATTACTCTTGATCTTGACACTAAACCTGACATTAAAATTCTATTCTTTTTTTAACTATGTTTGTTGACACATGTTCAGCTTTTGATTCACAAAACAAGGAGATCCTTTTCACGTATATCACTGCCCTGCATGTTCCCCAATCATATATGGGTATACTAGTATTAGCTCGGTCAACCTTCATTCTCCCTCTGTGTAAAAACTATTTCTGATGAATAACCAAAAAAAAAAAGAGGGGGGAGGGAGAAATCTGAATCTCCCTTTGATTTCTACTGTGCATATGAGATGAATGGTCTGTATACAAACAAACAAGATGGGGCCATGACAGACTGAGGAATATTTAGACATTAGGAAAAGGAAATGAGTAGGCTTTATTTGATTTTTGTTTTAAATAATTCAAATCTTGTCATATGAACTGGAGTTCCTAGGTTATCTGAGCCAATGTTCTTGCTCATTTGGGAATCTCTAAACCCTATTCACACTGTATGAAAATCTCCAGGGAACAAGTCTTCCATTTTTCCTACACACACAACTATTCCTGTAAGAAATTCCTCTTCATATTCAGGCTGAATCTCCTTTTTAAAAAATAAAAATTGTCTAGCTCTTAGTTTCATCAGAATACAGGTCTGTTCAGTCCTGCACATGACAGCTTTATATATGCATGAATACCTTTATCATATCTCCCTTTAGTCTTCTTTTTTTGCAAGTAAACTATGCCCAGCTTCTTTAAATGTTTTTCCTAGGGTTTAATTTCCAGCAATCTTGTCATCCTGATAACTCTCCTTTGAACCTGCTCCACCCAGTTTTCCATGACCAGGTTAGTGGTTGTTGCCTATTAGGTTTATGCTACTAGCAAGCAGTCACTGATCCTGCATCTTGGTGAGTACCTGATATAGCTGTGCCAACAGAGAAGTTCACGTAATCATTCACAACTAGATGTTGTCCATCTGTTTACAGAACCTCTTTAAGCACTGCCACCAAATTATAAATTATGGACTACATGGTAAGAAACGTTAGTGGTATTTAATGAACTTAATTTTGTTGCCATTAATTTTAACTACTAATTAAATTAAAACGTACAAACGCTTTGCAACTGACTCATATTGCAGTGACCCAGTTGCAGTGTCCTGGGGGTCATGTGATCACCTTTTATGACCTTTGCTCTATTTTACGTCCTTTCTTGTCACAGTTAAGGGAACTGCTGCCGTTGTTAAGCTAGGAACCCGATCGTTAAGCAAATCTGGCTTTCCTGTCACCTTTACATGTCAGAAGGTCATAAAAGGGGATCACATGACCCCAGGACCCTGCAATGGTCATAAATATGAGTCAGTTGCCAAGTGTCTGAATTCTGATCGCATGACTATGGGGGGTGTTGCAATGCCGTTGTAACTTTGAACAGTCACTGTTGTAAGTCAAGGACTACCTGCATGTACTAAAAATGAGGAAAGGTCTTTTGTGCATTTCCTTAGAAGTAAACCTAATCCAGCTAGATGTCCTCTTGGGTTGATGCAAAGTAAAACTTAAAAAAAAATCCACTCAGTTATTTAGAAGGATCTACATATATATTATTTGTGCAAAACAGAATTCCAGTATCATGCATTATTTTTAAGAACAAGGATAAGAGGGATTTTGTTATTTAAATATTAGCTGGATATTGGACTACAAGTCCCACTATGGTTTTGTAGGATGGGGTAAAGGGATTAAAATGGGAATCACTGCAACTGGAGAGCCATAGAAAAAGGCAGATTTCTCCCTAATCAGCTTGCAATCTTATTGCAAAAGAGTAAAGCTCTTGTTGTTTTTTTCCACAGTTACTGACTTGCAGGTCATGTGACAGGAGGTGACCAAGGACAGAAACATTTTTAGAGTAGTACTGACTTTTTAATTTATTGCACACAAGAACATCAGCAACAAAAAAGCTTTATTTTTAGAAAGATATCCTGGGGTGACTGTTTAGATGTTTCTTAGGCTGCACTTGTCTCACACGATTATGATCAAATACATTTCACTTCAGATGATGGTTTCCATCAACTGTAAAGTGAAGAACTTCTAAAAGATGTTTATATTCTTACCGAAAAGTTGTATGGCAACATATGTGAAAAAAGTCCCTTGCAAATAACCATATCATAAAATGGTTAACCATTTCCAGACAGGAAGGATTGGAAAATAAACATTTTCCATAAACATTTTAAAGAAGACAGTGTTGGTGACATCAGGACAAGACTGCAGAGCTTCCAGGCACTGTGGGAAAAGATATGCTATGTGTTGAAATAAGTGAAGTATTGTACGTATTATTAACTTACCCCCTCCATCCTCTGAGATTAAGAATTTAGAATTATCTAACTCAAGTGGCTTTATCTGGCAATTGAAAATAAACTCTTGCTCCATGGTTACAACGTAATTTTATTATGTTTGAGTTAGTTTGAATTCACACTCTCTTTCTTTCTCTCTCTCTTTCTTTCTTTTTCCATTTTTCTTTTATTTTTTTGCTTTTTTCATATGTCCACCAAGCTGGGTGAATTTACTCTAAACCACTGCTTTGGTTTTATTCAGATGTAAAAGTATGAGCGGAGTCTCTCTTAAGTAAAGGAAGACTCTCCCCTATTGCACTATAGTGGTTGTGACCAAGAGTGAGAGGGCAGATGAATGGATGAGTGCAGTACATATTCTCCCATGCCTACATGACGGCTACTGGATTATAACTGGTTACTTAATGACTAAGCATCACTGTGAGTAGAGTAGGAATATAGAAAGAATTATGGCAATGAGACAAGGCTGTGTACTCTCCCCTTATTTAGCCAATCTACATGCTGAATATATATTGAGGGAAGGTGGATTGGAAGAAGATGAGTGTGGTTTTAAAACTGGAGAAAGAAATATCAACAGCCTGATCTATGTTGAAGACAGTGTCCTGATCACCAAAATCACAAGATCTGTAAGCACTAGCAATAAAAGTGCACAGTGAAAAATATAGGACTCAAATTATACACATGAAAGACAACAAGCACAAGCCTTATAACTGACAATGAATATACTGAAGTATTGGATGGTTTGTGCCTTTTAGGCTCAACTATCAATAGTAAAGGAACAAGGAATCAAGAAATATGCTGCAGACTAACACTCAGTACAGCAGCCATGAAGGCACTGGGAAAAATAATCAGATGCTATATCCAATAAAGATCAGGATAGTGTAGTCTATTCTATTCCCTTTGACATCCTATGAAAATTAAAGTTAGACTTTGAAAAATCAGGATGGAAAGAGTATTGACATTTTCGAAGATCGGTATTGGAGAAGACCCCTTAGAGAATAACAGAGCTGTTGAGAAAGCAAACATTGGAACACTGAATAAATCAATCCAGGGTTGTGGAGGCACAAATATCAGGCTCAAACCATTCTACTTTGGACACATTATGCAAAGACCTAGCTCTTTAGGGAAAGCTCTAATGTTGGAAAAGGTAGCAGAAAAGAAAAGATTAGGATAGCTAGCAGTAAAGTGAATGGTCTGAAGTACAGTGGCAATGGATGCACAGCTGGAAGGATCAAGTTAAGAATCATGGAAGAAAAATGTATATAGTGACTAGGAATCAATAAAATTTGATGGCACACAATCAACTTATCAGGGTATTGTATGTAGGAAAAGCACAATTCCTTCCTTTTCTCCATATTACTTTTCTTTTTAAAAGTGAAAGCGTGATAGCTGATGCAGTCCCACAACTTCTAGTTGAAAACAACTGTGTGTGGCAAAACACTATTATCTGAAATACAGTTGCTGCTCAATACTGTCTATATACAGCCAAAATATTACAATGGCATTTGGACTGGACAAATGTGCCACACTCAACAGGGAAAAGTAATGAAAACTGAAGGAATCAAGATTCCTTGTGGAAATAACATCAAAAGTCTGGATGAAGATGACTACTACAGATATCTGGGCATCCTTCAAGCTGACAACATCAAGCACCCTGAAGCCAAGAAAAAGGTTAGAAGTGAAAAGAGAGTGAAGATCTTAAAGTCCAAACATAGTGAACAAAATACCATCAAGGCAATTAACATCTGGGCAATTCCAATCATTAGATACACAGCTGGAATAGTAGACTGGACTCAAGCAGAACTAAAATGCCTGGATAGGAAGACCAGGAAAATAATGACAATCACACCCTTCATCCTCATAGCAACATTGACAGACTCTACTTACCAAGAAAAATCAGTGTGTGTGGAAAGTTGCAAATACATCAGATGGTTGAAGAAGAAAAAAAGGCACTGGAACTAGATCTGAAGGACAGTGAAGAAGAGGCACTGAAGCTAGTATATCAGGACAATTTACTGAGTACTGGAGAGATCAAACTGGCCTACAAGGAAGACCAAATGAAGAACTGAAAAGAGACATGGGAAGACAAAGTATTGCATGGCCATTACATATAAATAGTATGCAAAACAGACAATAACAAGACATGGCAATGGCTAAAAGCAGGACAGTTGAAGAAAGAGATACAGAGACTAATTCTGGCTGCACAACACCAAGCCACCAAGAACAAATGCATACAATGCCGTAATTGCGAAAACAGCAACAAACAGCAAGTTTCAGCTGTTTGAAAAGAAACGGAAGAAGTGGATTAGTTAGCTGTTGCAAGAAGATCGCACACCGGTTACAAACAATTGGCATGACAAAGTGTCATCAACGGAGCATTGGAAAATCTTCAAGAAATACCATTTGTCTGCAAGCAAGAACTGGTAAACTGGTGGGATCATAAAATACAGAAAATAATTTGACAATGAAGAAGATGAAGTACTCTGGAACTTTAAAATTCAAACATACAGGCACCTGCCACATGACACCCAGACTTAACAAATGTTGATAAGAACAAAAAAAAAGAAGTCTGGATAGTGGACATGACAGTACTTGGAGACAGCAGAATAAAAGAGGAAGAACTGGAGAAGATAACAAAATACAAATAGAAATAGAACAACTGTGGCAAAAGAAGACAAAGGTGATACCAATAGTAATAGGAGCTTTGAGCACAATCCCAAAACAATTGGAGCACCAGTGGAACTTGATCGACATTGACAAATTCACCATCAGTCAATTGCAAAAGGCAGCTTTACTCTGAACAGCTTACAGCCTCTGAATATGTTTAATACCATTAGAAATCTACCATCAGAAATCCACATCTGCCTACTCTTTTGGTAGGATTCATTAGGCAGATAAAATGCCAAATCCAATCAGAATATCTGGATGATTGTGAGCTGAACCATAATAATAACTATGATTTCTGAGAATTATAGTCCAACAAAAACATATAAGGAACGGTTGCTGGAATTGGGTATGTCTAGTTTAATGAAGAGAAGGACGAAGGGTGATATGATAGCAGTATTCCAATATCTCAGGGGCTGCCAGAAAGAAGAGGGAGTCAATTTATTCTCCAAAGCACCTGAAGGCAGGACAAGAAACTAATCAAAGAGAAAAGCAACCTAGAACTAAGGAGAAATTTCCTGACAGTTAGAACAATTAATCAGTGGAACAATCTGCCTCCAGAAATTGTGAATGTTCCAACACTGGAAGTTTTTAAGAAGAGACTGGACAGCCATTTGTCTGAAATGGTATAGGTTTTCTGCCTGAGCAAGGGGTTGTACTAGATGATCTTGAAGGTCTCTTCCATCATCATCATTATTGATCATCACACAGTCAGCCAGACGTTCAGACTGGATTTGACATTTTTGTCTACCTATCGAGTCCTTACAAAGGACCTGGGATAGGCAGATGTGGATGTTTGATGATATTACAGATATCGTTGCAGGATGGAAGCAGTTCCTAGTAAGGCCGCCTTTTGCAATTGACTATTGGTGAATTTGTCAATGCCAATGGTGTTCAAGTGGTGCTCCAGTTGTTTTGGGATTGCACCCAAAGCGCCTATTACTATTGGTACTACCCTTGCTTGCCTTTGTCACAGTCTTTCTATTTCTATTTGTAGGTCTTTGTATTTTGTTATCTTCTCCAGTTCCTTCTCGTCTATTCTGCTGTCTTCAGGCACTGCCATGTCCACTATCCAGACTTTTTTGTCTTTCTTATCGACAATTGTTAAGTCCAGGGTGTTATGTTGCAGATGCTTGTCTGTTTGAATTCTGAAGTCCCAGAGCAGTTTAACTTTATCATTTTCTATGACTTTCTCTATTTTATGATCCCACCAGTTCTTGCTTACAGGCAAATGATATTTCTTGCAGATCTTCCAATGCACCATTGTTGCTACTTTGTCATGCTGCTGCTTGTAGTCAGTCTGTGCGAACTTCTTGAAGCAGCTTACCAGGTGGTCCACTGTTTCTTCAGCTTCTTTGCATAGGCAGCACTTACTGTCTGTTGCTGTCTTCTCAATTTTGACTTTGTATGCATTTGTCCTTAAGGCTTGGTTTTGTGCAGCCAGAATAATAATAATAATAATAATAATAATAATAATAATAATAATAATAATAATAATAATAATAATAATAATAATAATAATAATAATAATAATAATAATAATAATAATAATTTATTTTAAAATGCATATAGCTATAAATTCTCTTCTTTCTAGAATATGATAACATCCTTCCCTTTTTAAATATCCCAATATTATTATAAATTAATACAATGGAGTAGTGAGAAGTGAAGGGGTTTCAGTCCTCAATTGGAGGATATAAAGCAAAGAGGGTGGCGATTAAAGTCTTTTTTTTTTTAAAAAAAGTGCTAAAAAATGCACCACATTTGTACAGAGCGATACCCGTAAGGGAGAAACCCGAGACTGTACAGAAGGAAAGGAGGAAACCTTGTTAAGGGTTCAATTTTGCATCGCTGGTTGGTTCTTGCGCTGCCAACCTCTTAACTTCCAAGAGAGGGGCGGGGGGGGGGAGGACGCTTTCAAAGCGGAGGAGATGCAGGACAACCTGGGTTTTCGCCTCCAGATCGCCAGCAACCTACTTGTGGGGGGAAAAAGAGAGGAAACGGCGATACCTGCTCGGCTCTTCTTTTGGTTTCCCTTTAAATGGAAACCCGGCCCCCTGAAATTGACATAGTCCGCCTTGGCTGTCCAATCGGCGGCGCCCGGTCTTCGGGTCCTGTTCGTTACAAGTTTCATATAGCAAGAACGCCGAGGGCAGAGAGAGAGAGAGAGAGAGAGAGAGGGAGACAGAGAGAGAGAGAGAGAGGCGGCCGTGCGCGCGCGAGGAGAGCGTGGTAAAAGGAAAAGGAAAGGAAATTGGAGGAAGAGAGCGCGAGAGTGACCGGCAATGTGCAGGAAAGGAAGAGAGCAGACCTATTAGATCATGAGCATGAGCAGAGTTCCGGGCCTTAGTTTTGAAAGCTTTCTCATCTCCTGTTTCACTCTTTCAGCATCTAATGTCTTCCTGCCCCTTGGAATAGAAGCCCTGCTAGCTGGTCTCGGGGTTTCGGCATTGGCGTCCTCTGCTGCAGCTTGGAGAAACGAGACATTCGCCCTCTAAAAACAGAAACACCGTCTTAAGTTGTTTCAACGGAGCAGACGGGGAGGGGGGGGAGGAAGTTGTACGTTAGCAACCAGATCCGGGATGTTATAGGGGTGCAAAAAGATCGTATTTCTCGGTAGATCGTATGCCACTCGAGCTACAAGTTGGGTGTACCTGCAGTTGCTCAGTGCGACTGCACGCCCTTTAGATGCGAGCACGTCCTTAACTCTTTCCTGGCTCCTTGGATTTGTACCATGCTCAAGATCCTTACGAAGAAGCTCAGGAATCAAAGTTTGAATGAGATTCAGCCCTTCCAGTTGAAGGTAAGAAGAAGAAAATACACACGTAAAAATCTCCAAGAAAGTGCCTCTCCTAGTGGAACTTAGCATTAGCTAAGAAGCCAGCAGGCATCATGTACAATCGGGGTGCGATTTCCCCTTGGCACCCCCGCCCCCTGGGAGATCTCAAGAAGGGAGAGCAGGTCTGCAGGCGAAGAAATCAGGTCTGTTCCTTTGAATTCAACCTGTCCTCGAGATCGGTAGATACTGTTGTGATAAAAGGCCTAACTAGAATCCAAAGACTTATATCATGGTTGTAAACTCCCTCCCCCCCTTTTTTTAAAGGTCGAGATACCTGTTTCCCAGGGATATTCATATTGTTGGGAAAGATCCTTGTACTGTACTAGACGCTGTTGAAAATTGATCTGTGTTCTGCAAAACTAACGTGTTCCAAGTACTGAGAAGCATCATCCTGAACGCTAAGACTAGCTTCTGTCTAAAAACTGTACTAAGGGTTGAATTGTATATCTCACCTAAGCCTCACCTAAGAGTTGGACTCATGAAATCAGCCCAGCATTGTAGATCGACTGCAGGCTGTGGGCCCTTTTCTTATTATTGAATGTTTGCTTTTGCATATAAAGTGGAACTGGATCTGAATCTAGCTTTTTACATTTTATCCTTTATAGCTTTTAAAGCAAAGGCAATGCACTTTTTTCCTCTTCTGCAGTCTGAATCCCCCTTTTCTACCTCCTTCACCCCTGTAATGAAATATAAAAGTTAAATAGGATCAAATGCATATCCAAACTGCTTAGCGAAGCTCTTCCTGATATCATTAGAGCTTAGGACCATGATTATTATCTGTATACTATTTATATATGAGAAAAAAGTAACAATTGACCTATTTAAGATTCTGTTATTGAGAAGCCTCTTTGAACTGTAAATCTAGAATGGGTTTGCAACGTATTACATATCTGCAGTATGTCAAGATTTGGTTTTAAAGCATGTTGTGCTTCAAAGAACTAACTTTTTGTAGACCTGCCATAGATTCTTTTTAAATTAAAAACCTATTGAAGAAGAGGAGGAGAGTCCCATGCACAAAGAAGACATCTAATATTTTAAGGTCTTGGTTTTTGCAACTTTTCTCTCCACCGCCCTTTCATTTTCAAGTGGTTCAAGTTACTGAAATATATCCAGTTGACCACTGACTGTATTTTGCAGCTGGCACTACTGGGTTTTTGGAGCCTCTGAAAAATAGGTATGTCAAATTTTGCAATATAAAAAACAGCAATCAGAAATAATGATGGTGCCCACTTGATACAGATACGTGCTTAGACATGCATTTGAATGAGCAAAATGGCTTCTTGCTTTCAAGTGCTCTTGCATATCCAGCTGTGTAATAATTTCACTCCTTCATATTGGCTGTATACTGTACATATTTTCTTGCTTCAATTTTTGCTGTATATTGAATTCATTGATAAATGGCTTGAGATTATGATTATGAAAGTTTTGTGTAGAAAACATTCTTCTGTTTGGATGGGTCAAAGCCACGGAGACATGGATGGTGATCTCAAAAGGTTCCACATACATTATTGGGGATCTCTAGCACTAGCTTATTGGCATAATTGTCACCGATTTAGACAGAAAGGCTAGAGGACTGTGTTTGTTTATTCTCGATTTTTATAACACAAGATCTTAAAGTAAGGCAATATCTTTGAGTCAGTCATAGCTCTTATGGGGGATGGCTTACTCTTTTGCCTCCAATGAGACCAAGAATTATTGGGGTAGGAGGCTATTTACAGCAAAACCTGGATTTTGTTTTTGTGTCCCTAGATGTATGTCCCACCCTCCCCCTGGATTGAAATATATTGTACTGTAACTCATTTTCTAAAAGCCAACAATTGAATTCTTGAAAAGCTAAGCAGATTTGGGCCTGGTTAGTATTTGGATGGTAGAACCCTGCAACATTCCAGAAGAAGGCAGTGACAAACCATGGCTATGTTATTGCCAATACAACTACATGGAAGTATCCATGAAGTAGAGGTTAACTTGAAGAAGGAAACCTTTGTAAATTGCTCTGTAAATATTAAATGTTTGTTATAAAACATGCTTGACCCCCATATGGAACTGTCACTCCCTTAATTTCCTCAAGGCAACATATCCTGAATACTAGGGGACGTGTGCCAAGATATATGAGCTCCTGTCTGACTTGGCAGGGCAAATAGGGCAGAAGGCCAATCTGTTGCTTCAGCTCTTGAGTCTGATGGGCATGGAACAGTATTTCTTTATATTGTGAACTTCAACAAGTAATAGCCAATCAACCATTGTAAGAATGAACAAACAAGAAAGGAATTTAAAGTCAACCCTGCATTGGCCATGTGACAACAGAATAATTGTCTGTTGCTAGTTGAACAGCTATTTCTTGTCTTGAAAAAGTTGTTTCTGAGAACCTCTGAGGAGCCTAGATGTGATATAAGCCTGGAAGATGATACATCCAAGCATACTTTAGGTGGCTTTGGTCACTTACTCTGTGATTAAGCAGAATGAGGCAACTGTCTCATGCATTTGATTTTGTATGTCAAAATGGTGACAGATTGTTATTGTTCTATGTTGGCTCCTGGTGAAGGAAGAAGAAGGCACTTGTAAGTAGCCAGCCTTATGAGTCAAAATAACTTAGCTAATATCAAGTATTGTGCATACCGATGGGAGGTTCTGCTCTTGGTTGCTCTGGCTCAGTCAACAAAGGTTTTGGACTGCTTTTGCTATAAGCTGTGACCTTTCCCATTATTAATAGCAGAGTGTTTTCCCATCTCTCCAATTCTCAATTGGTTGAGTAATCTTTCCTGTGCAGTGACTACTTCTGCAGACTTCATTCTGGTTCATTTGCTGAGTTTAAGATAATTGGAACTGATTGTAGGAACAGAATATTAAGGTTTTTTGTTTTGCCTGAGTTTCTTGATCTTTTAGTTGAATTCCAGGTAATTTTTTTCATTCAACTGACGAAAGTCTTGATCTCTTGGATTCCCTTCTTTATCTCTCTGGGAGGCCATATCTTTTTCTGTTTCCCTCACTCTTCACATCCTACCTTCCCCCTTCTCCCCCCCCCCATTTAGGAAAGAAATTCCTGTCAGGAAAAGATTTCCTTGCTCTTGACTTCTATTGGAAGAAATGTTTGGCTTTCTTTAATATTACTGTATTTGTCAGGCACAGCATATTTCAAATGTCAAACATGTCATAGTCATCTTTTTAAAAACAAGAAATAGTTTCCATGGATATTTTTACCTCATATTACTTGAAAGATGACCTTTTCTGAAATACAATTTTAAAGAAGTAGGTTATCTTCCTGAAGATTAGTCTTTGTCAACATGGCATTCTCCAGGAGGGTGGACATCAGTTCTCTGTATTCTTCAACCAGCATGAACATTTTTGAGAATTCCGGGAGTTGAAGTCTACATATCTGGAAGAAAATCGTATTGCAAAGGCTACCCCAGATAATAGTCTGACATTCAGCTTTACTAATTGGACTTAGGCCAGGGGTAGGCAAACTTGGCTCTTTTATGATTGTGGACTTCAACTCCCAGAATTCCTGAGCCAGCAGGAGTTGAAGTCCACGAGTCATAAAAGAGCCAAGGTTGCCTACCCCTGACTTAGGCCATTGATGGTTATTAATTGAAGTCATGATAACTAATAGTCTTTTTTTATTGAAACTAATAGTCTTGATGTTTTAACAAGATCATAAAGGTGAAAGAGTGAGTCTGTTACCCTGTGTTGATCAGGTTTTTTATTTGAAATCTACTATCCACTTTTTATTAGAATGGTGCTTTCGTGACATGATGATATAATGTCACTATAGAATGAACAAACCCCAACCAATATATTACTCCCATGGAGACTATTGCTATGTGAACCGATACACCACATCATAAATTCTGTAGGTAAACCAGGTTATTGATTCTCTGAAAAGGGTAAGAATGAAATCGCTCTCTGAATGAAAACGTGTATAGGTTGACCTATCAATTTTTAAGTTGCCACATATCCTCCTTCAGCTTGCTATGCCAGAAAAAAAATATGAGTTGTATTCTTCTGTTACAAAGACTTTTGCAGTGGCTAGCCTATTAGTGCCTAGAAGCTGTGTTGAGGTTTATATCTATAGGTTCTATCTGTA
The DNA here is from genome assembly GCF_964194415.1 of Vipera berus. Classification (NCBI taxonomy): domain Eukaryota; kingdom Metazoa; phylum Chordata; class Lepidosauria; order Squamata; family Viperidae; genus Vipera; species Vipera berus. The sequence goes on along the minus strand of NC_138202.1, from coordinate 302,247,157 downwards.
GAAGGCAGTGAAATATTAGGGAAGTGGAGATGTTACCAATTACTTAGCTTGCAGAATATTGAAAATTATTGAACATCATTAAGAGAGAACTTGCTTAGCCCAAATGTTTATTCAGCAGAATGAACTAATGCTATTGATAATTGCAGCTAGAGGAAAGGATCTGTAAACTCAGAAATACATTCTGTTCCTGGTATAAAGTATTCTTTATGTTGATTGTGAGATAAATATGTTTTGCAGGCATATTAATATTACTGAAGTTTATTTTTAATGCTCTCTAATTTATAATTAGCATCTTCGCTCCCATGCTATTTAATCCAGTCCTATCACGCTGTTGTAAATTATGGGGTGGGTTGGGGGGGTGTATGTAGAAAATATATACAATGTGTGAATATATGCAGAAAATCTGAATATGAATCAGTGGCATCCTCAGCAAACCTCAGCGACACCAAAAAGACATGTGCGCAGTGTTATCATTACAGAAATAACACCATTTATTATTTCTTCCAACTTTTATTCTTTTTTCTTTTTAGTTTGTATTATTTTTTACTATTGTAATTAAAACTTTTAATAAGATTATTAAAAAATAACACCACTGTGCAATTGCAAGTACATAAGTCATGCCATTTGTGTGACAAAGTTATTATACAAGCTTTAATAATTGCCTCCCAGTCATCTGTCCCAGAGACACCTGGCTATGAGCTACATCTTCAGTTCTTGAACTTTGTGGAAATAGATTTTGAAATTAGCCATCCTTATTCTTTAATTCAATTCATTTCAATTTGTAGGGCCACCCATCTCAAATGCATGACTATTGTCAGCTAAAAATATTTAAAAACAAGATAAATACCACATAACAAAATTATAAATAATATAGCAGCCAAGAAAACCCAACCAATAACAATAATTAACACAGTCTAGATATAGGCTAAGCCATACATCCAGGGCCCCAGGGTTGACAACAAAACCAGATTTTCAAGGCCATATTCTATCAACATCACAAGTAATCTGATTTTTTTTCAAGGTATATGTTCCATGTAACTATTCTCTGTTTCATTGTACTATTTTAAAAAGAGGTATAAATAAGTAATATCTTCATTGCATAAATACCATGGTTTCAGTATGGATGAAACTGATAGCTGCTAATGTTGTTTGTAGCTTTCTCCAGGCTGCAGGAAAGATGGACTGTATGATTATTCGATTATTTTTGTCTATCAGGACTGACAAATAATATGGAAGGCTAAATGTGATTGGCTATTTGGTGGTTAGAGTATTGTGCAAACACAAGATCTTGGATTTATTCAGTAAGCCATTGTTCTGTTAATTATGGGCTACAGTACTATGTGAAGGTCTAGGTTCCCAAATCAAGATTTTCTGTAAATTATGGAGTTGCATATAATTTGTAATTAAAGATATAATAAATAAAACATTCTTCCAAGGAGAGAGGCACATCATGGGATTTTACAAGGATTTTTTGTACAAATTATTTATAATTAAGAGTCAGCATTGCAGTGTTCAAGTTTGCTGCTCACCCCAAATTATTTATTATGGTTCAAACAAAAAGGCAATTTCATTTGGGGTATATGCGTGAAAGTGCTCAGTTCTCTACATAGTTTGTTTATGGGCTTTCCAGAGACTTCCATAGTGGAACCAGGATGCTGGAATAGATAAGATTCTGGTCTAATCTGGCACATCTTACATGTTCATATCCTTAACAGTGGTTACATTAATGTAATGGGGCAATTGTTTGCACATCATGCTAAATCAAAAAGAAACCAATTCCTTATTCATAGGTTTCACTGTTAATAAGAGCGGCAGTTTTCTTGCGGTTCTGCTTCCAAATTTGGGAGAAAGAATCAATGGTAAAAGTGCCTTAAACATTTTGACTTCTCTTCTGGTTTCATTATCTCATGCTTGGATGGCAAAAATGACTATTGCATTCAAGGAAATGTAAGTAAGCATTTGCTGTCTTGGAGTGGGAGCAAAAAATGCTTGAAGGAATGAGAAGGACTGCTAGAGTCTATTCCTCAATTGTTGGGTTTGAAGACACAGCTACTGTATAAAGAATTATCTGCATACTCCTTATTTAAAGTTGTAAGTTTTAAAAAATATTTCTGGTCTCTTAAGATACCATGCTTGGAAATGTTTCTGTCTTAGCTCATTGGGGTTGCTGGAGTGGCCACTAATTTTTAAAAGTTACAGAAAACATTGAAAATGTTTAGGGAGAGGCGTGTCATAGAGGTGGTTTCCTGAGAAAAAGAAATAGTTTTGATGAAATAGCTCTATTGAGTCACTCAGTGTGAGAAATGTAGTATCTTTGCCAATTCCTTCTGTGGTATGCCTATTTTAACTGTTGCAGCTTTTTGGAAGATTTGGGGAACTAGTATTTGGTGAAGCCCATGAGACAACTCAAGTCTATTCAAATGAAATATCCTAATCTCTTGTTGCTACTGGTTTTATCTTTGGAGGAATATCTGCTCCTTTTCTGCTTATATCGTTTAATGAGTTGGAGTGAGACTGCATCTTCTCTGCCAACGAGGAGAGTATGACAACAGAAAACCACCTTACTTTAACATCATAGAATTGAGGATATAATGGATTCTTAACCCCTAGATACTCTTTGAGATGTCACATAGTTCATTCTTTCTCTAGTGAGAACAACACAAAGCGATGAAGTTGTAGGTGTATTACATTTAAAAAATTATCTGTATGAAAATCCAAGTTATCTGGAGAATTTTAGTATATAAAAGATATTTATATTATATTTATATTTATAAAATTTTTATACCGCCCTTCTCCCGAAGGACTCAGGGCGGTGTACAGGGCAATAAATATTAAAAAACAAAATACAAAACTTAAAAAACAATTAAATAATTATGCCCGATATATACAATAATTAAAACCATGTTAAAAACCCAACCCCAACCCCATCAAACCAGGCCGGATTGCTCAAATAAGTAAGTTTTTAGATCCCGCCAGAAGGAGTGAAGGTCGGGGGCCATCCGGAGCTCAACCGGCAAGCGGTTCCACAGGTCTGGCGCGCCCACAGAGAACACCCTCCCCCTGGGGGCCACCAGTCGACATTCTCTGATCGGAGGCACCCTGAGGAGGCCCTCTCTGTGGGAGCGCACTGGACGGAGGGAAGTTGACGCCGGCCGCAGGTGCTGCCGTAGTTAATCCGGACCCATGCCATGTAGGGCTTTGTAGGTCATTACCAACACCTTGAATCTCACCCGGAGGGCAACCGGCAGCCCATGCAGCTCGCGGAGCAAAGGTGTAACATGGGAGTATCGGGAGACTCCCAACACAACTCGCGCGGCTGCATTCTGCACCAGTTGGAGCCTCCGAGTGGTCTTCAAGGGCAGCCCCATGTAGAGAGCATTAAAGTAGTCCAAACGAGAGGTCACGAGCGCATGAGTGACTGTACTGTACGCAAGGCATCCCGGTCCAGATAGGGCCGCAACTGGTGCACCAGGCGAACCTGGGCAAAGGCCCCCCTAGTCACAGCTCCAATATGATCTTCTAAAGAGAGCTGTGAGTCTAGGAGGACCCCCAAGTTGTGCGCCCTATCTACGGGGGGCAATAGCTCACCCCCCATAGCAAGAGATGGAGTAATCTGAATTTCCCGGGATGCCGGCACGAACAGCCACTCAGTCTTGTCAGGGTTGAGCCGAAGCCTGTTCCTCCCCATCCAGACCCGGACCGCCTCCAGGCAACGGGATATCATGTTAATCTTTTTGGAGAAGTTAAAGATATAAATTATGGCCTGATGGCAATATTTGTTTTTTTTTAGAAAAAAGTGTTAGATTCAAAGTTGCAATAAATGCATGAATTATCCACAAAATGCGGAAATGAATCATCACTAAGCGAAACTAAAAGTAGAAAGCTGGATAGTGTCATTTCTACCCATCCAGAAAATTTAGACACTTTTCTTTGAAATATCTGATGAAATATCTTTGGTGAAGAGAAGAAAGGAGATACAGACAAGATCAGCTTTCTACAATTACATTTAACAAGTTTAAGTTTATTAAGTTAAGTTTAAGTTTATTGAATTTTTATACCGCCCTTCTCCCGAAGGACTCAGGGCGGTGAACAGGGCATATGGATAAAAATACAAAAGTACAAAAGTTAAAAAAGGATTAAATTATTGCCCAAATTAAAACAATCAAAATATACAAACATTAAAACCCTGACTCCCCATCAGGCCAGGCCAGCTTGTTCGAATAAATGGGTCTTTAACCCGCGCCGGAAGGAGCAAAGATCTGGTGCCATCCGGAGCTCAACCGGCAGGTGATTCCACAAAGCCCCTGGGGGCCACCAGCCGGCATTCTCTGACCGGAGGCACCCTGAGGAGGCCCTCTCTGTGGGAACGCACAGGGCGGAGGGGAGTCGTCGCCGGCAGCAGGTGGTCCCCGAGGTATTCCGGACCCATGCCATGTAAGGACTTAAAAACCATCACCAAGACCTTGAACCTCACCCGGAAGACAACTGGTAACCAATGCAGCTCGCGGAGCAAAGGTGTAACATGGGAGTACCGGGAAACTCCCAAGACAACTCTCGCGGCCGCATTCTGTACCAGTTGGAGCCTTGGAGTGGTCTTCAAGGGAAGCCCCATGTAGAGAGCATTGCAATAGTCAAGACGAGAGGTCACGAGCGCATGAGTGACCGTACACAGGGCATCCCGGTCCAGATAGGGCCGCAACTGACGCACCAGGCGAACCTGAGCGAAAGCCCCCCTAGTCAGTGTTTTGTAACATTGACATTTTGTATACAGCATCATGTGCTTTCTACAGTTTTCTACAATTAATGTACCTTTTTAGAAGCTGTAAACTAAGCAGAAACTGTAATGTAAACAGAATATGGAACTGGGGCTAAATAGCACTTATTAAAATACTTTCTGAGCATCATAAAAAACATACTTGATGATATGTGAATTTCAATTAAATATTTCAAATATCTGTGGTTTTTATGTTCTTTTAGCTGTCTCCCTTCAGGATTATTACACAATGAGTTAAAAACCCTCTCTATCTCTTTATATTATAAGCCTCTAGGAAAGCTGCAGGCTCCCAAAACTGCTAATTCTTGCATAAGATTTGCAGCTTTTGTGAGCCAGAGATGAACTGTGTAGCCCTGAAGTAGTAATTATTCTTTGCAACATGGAGATAATATTAATATTGTTGCTAATATACTTCATAGTGTTTCTGTTGAGGATAATTGTGATTATGTAAATAAAAGGGTCCTACTGTATGTACCACCTAATCATTTCACTCTTAGCATACTTCCAGATTTTATTTATTTATTTATTTGGGCAGATAACATTTAAAGTAGTGTCAATATATGAACAGTAGCAATCAAGGTAAAACCAATTACCACAAATCAACACCTTCATGGTTCTCCCACCAATAGTTAGTGCAACAACATGCATGCTCTAATTAGTTTCATAAAATGGAGAAGTGGCAGGAGGGTTGTTAGGAATATTCTAACCTTGACAAAGCTTCAGTCAAGAGACAGCTAGTGCACTGCTTTCAGTCACTTTCAATCGGGTTTCAGGCCTGCCTATGGGACAGAGAGAGCATTGGTCACACTTGTAGGTGATCTCTGGTGGGAGCAGGATGGGGGTACTGCATCCATCTTTGCTCTTCTTGTCTCTCAGCAGCTTTTTGGGGCATATTTAAGAGCTGGGGCTGGACGGTGCAATTTTATGCTGGTTCAGTTCCTTTGTTCAAGTCCTGTCCCAATCAGTATTGATAGGGAGTGAGAGGTCCAGCCCATGGCCCCTCCTTTGTGGCATGCTGCAGGGATTGGTGGTTGTTTTTTTTTAACATACACGTATAGTATATGCCGGCGGGTTATTCCCAGGGGAAGAGCGTTCTCTGTGGGCACGCAGGCCCTATGGAACCAACTCCACACGGAATTTAGGATTGCCCCCGACCTTCGCTCATTTCGCCGGGACGTGAAAACTTGGCTCTTCGAGCTGTCTGGCCCAGGCTGAGGGGTTTTAATTTTTTATTGGGTTTTAGTTTTAAATTTCGGGGACTTGATTTAATTAATTGTTTTAATTTGATTTTAATTTTTTGTATGTTGTTTTAATCTTCCCTGTAAACCGCCCTGAGTCGTACGGGAATAGAGCGGTATATAAATTTAATTAAATAAATAAATAAATAGTAAAACTGCTGGGTGAGATCATCCAACATTATGGGATGAGGTATCATCAATAAGCTGATGTTACCCAACTTTAAATCTCCATCCCTCCATCACAAATGATGCTGTAACTGCCCTCTTGCAGTGTCTGGAGGCTGTAAGGCAGACATGTCAAACACAAGGCCCGGGGGCCGGATCTGGCCCGCGAAGTGGTTTCATGTGGCCCGCGAAGCCATCCTGGAAACAGTGAGGGAACGGCCCCCACTGCCATGGCCCTGGCCCAGAGACCCTCCTTCTGCCAGAGACCCCCAGATCTGTCCCACTCCTGCCCAGGCCCCCATAGGCACCCTTGATGCCAATGTTGTAGAACTGGCCACGCCCAACCAGTAGGCCATACACACTCTAGCCACGCCCACCCAGTAGGCCACACCCACCCAGGCCACACCCACCCGGCCCTTTGAGGGCAACCACAGTGCTGATGCGGCCCTCAATGAAATTGAGTTTGACACCCCTGATGTAAGGGGTGGGGACAACAAGCTGAACCCTGGTAAGACAGAGTGGGTGTGGATTCAAGGGGCTTCTGGATCTGGGAATTTATCATCTGGATAAATCTGGACGGGGTTGCACTACCCAGACAGACCCAGTGAGCAATTTAGGGGTTCTCTTAGACTTGTGACTCCTGCTCAAATAGCAAGTAGCAGCCATGTTATGCACCAGTTGTGCCATTTCCTGGCTTGTGAGGCCCTGTGCCCAGTCACTCATGCCCTGGTCATCTCCAAATATATTGAAGAGTATTCAGAAGTTACAACTGGTGCAGTATACAGCAGAGAGGACAGTTCTGTAGCCCCCTCGGGTGGCACATGTGACACTCTGTTATGCAGGCTGCTCTGGCTGCCAATTTTCTTCTGGATCCAATTCAGGGTGTTGGTCATTACCTCTAAAGCCCTTTATGGCATGGATCCAGGGTATCTGAGTAACTGTCTTACCCTGATGGGTCTAACCTGCTCTACTTGTTCCAGCCTACTTTGGATCCCATCATCCAAAGAATTTCAGCTGGGAGGTCCAGGAGAAGAGCCTTTTCTGATGTGGCTCCTTCCACCCTCTGGAATATTCTTCTGTGGTAGGTGAAGTCCACCCCCACACTCCTTCTGGAAGAGCCTAAGAACTTGGCTATGCTGCTTGGCCTGGGGCCCCAAGAGGGGCCTACTAAACTAGGAGTGACTGATTGGGTAGCAATGATACTTATGCCAAGGCCTCCCATCATCTTGGTTTTTAACCTTTTAACTTCTCTATTCAATTTTTCTAATTTAAATGGTATTTTAGCACAGAATGAGATAGCAGCAAACTTGGGCAAATTGAACAATTTCTTAAGATGTTTCAAATGACAGAACAGATCAGTTGTTTATAATGCTAACGAGTTTTTTTAAGAGGTTATGTTTTTTGACATTCCAATCTGGATTTCAAGGAATAGCAAAGATGATAGGAAGCCTCCAATGCACACTGTTACTGAAAAAGGGACAGATGAACAATGTAGATTTCCTTTGGAGGTTCTTGAAAGAAATATGCTTATAATATGGCAAAATACTTTCCATCAGTTTTCTCCAAGCTGCAGTTGTCCAGATATATTAGATGACAACTCATCCTCAGTCATCACATGTGTCAGGAAGCTGCAAAGTTAGGGAGGCTGCACTGAGACACACCAATTACCCAACTTTCAGATTTGGGGGCTGGATCTGTACGTGTGCTTGTAGCGTACAGCATGTAGATATACTTTACAAGTTTAAGATTCCAGGTAACATTCAACTAACTGCGTTATAATACAATACCAAAAACATCAGAGTAGTTCGTTATAACACACACACCCACCCACAAAAAACATATATCATAAATTAAAATGCCTGATTGAATAAGAATACTTGTGCTTGGTGATGAACAGGTTTGTTACAGTTGAACTGCTTTAGGGAGGTTAGTCCACAGGTGTGTCACTGCAGCTAAGAGAGTCCTTCAGTTGTCAAATTGCATACCTCTGATAAGGAAACAGAATTTTACCTAATGTGAATTGTGTTGTTTACGTACAGATTTTATTGATGTCTGTGGAGGCAGCAGGAGATGCATGTGTTGGATTTCATGTTAAGAATGCCAAATTGAATGCATTATTTGCAGATTTTCTTAAGAGTGAGTCTACTCTGGACCTCTCAAACTACATAATAGGTGATTTGGAAGCCATTGGATCTCTCTCTTCACCAAAACTGGCTGTGGGGCTCTCTCCCTCTTGGATAGCAAATAATTTTGAAATGCATGATATGCAGAAAAGGAGAAGTTGAAAAGAACTTGCTGAAAGAAACATTTCTGTTAAGATTTTTTTTAATGTAAAAAAATTGAGATTAATTTGGGTATGAATATGCATTCATAAAGAAATGCTTATGAAAATTAAACAGGCGACTAGAATTTGCCAGTTGCACATTTCATGTTGAATGATTTTTAAATATGCATTTGCTCCTAGATTTCCTACACACCAAGTGATGAGGAAGACAGTGATGATTCTGAGGGAGAGAACCAGGAACTTGCTCAGATTGACAGAGGTAAAGCATTCCAGTATTTAGGAAACCTGCTAAGAATATTAGTGTTAAACTTCCATTGTAATTTCCAGGTATTTGCTTTCTAGTGCAGGTCTGTCAACTTTTATTACAATTTATGTAATCCCATCCCGTATGGGTAATTTCACCTTCCCTGAAACTAAGAATTTCCTGTCCAGCAGTCTTCTCAAATTTGATGCCTTCCAGATCTTGTTGAAGTCTTATTAACTCTGGCTAGCATGAGCAGTGGTCAAGATGAATGGGCTAACTAGACAACCCGTGATCCCTTGGGTCATTCTTTCAGAGATATTTCCTTACCAGATTCCTCAATGCCTTCAAGCAGTGACAGAATTTCTAATGTTCTGCTTCACTGGAAAAGTTAGGATATTTTCAGAGATGTATTTGCCTGGAAAGTAGCCCACATTGAACTGTATAATATAGTCAAACATCAACACAGGAAATGTTTTATGACATTTTTTATTATGTGACACTGTTTTATGATCCATTTTATGTCATAAAATACCTTACAAAATTTGCCAAATTTCAATTACATGGGAACTATGAGTTCTGGATACATTTGGTAAGTTAACCCATTTGAGGTATCTTGGTACAAAAAGTTTTGTCCGTATGGTACACTTTTTGCCCAGTTAAAGATTAGAGGAATCAAGAGTTTTAGTAGTATATAGATTGCAGAATAATTTCACAGGAACTCTTTATGCTACTACAAATCCTGGAGAAACACATAAAACTCAACTTATTTTCTTAAAAGATTTATTTGTATCTGTTGTCCATTCTTCTATAGATAGATAATTATAGGTAATCTTTATTGTTTTTTTTTACTGTGGGCACACTGGAACATATTAAAAATGAAATTCTGTTGCCTACTCTCAAATGTGTACACATACATAACACATATAAACTTGCTATATGCAACATGTATATACCTACACTCATATATAAATACATATAAATATTAATCACTGTCCATCTTGAATACATAACGGAAGGCAGAAGCTTGAGAGTTCACAAGGTTAATACTGTATGGAACAAAACTGTGACTGAATCTGGATGTTCTGCTTCAGATACCACAAAGCATCCTCCCAGAAGGTGACAAAGAAAACAGATTGTGAAGAGGATGTGTAATGTCCCAGACAATCTTGCAGACCCTGCTCAAGCAACGCTTAATGCTATGTCCTGTATAGAAGGGAGTGAACTGCTAATAATCTTTTCTGCCATCCTCACCACTCTCTGCACCGCCTTCCTGTCTGAAACAGTGATGCTTCCACACCAGACTGTAGAGTTTACATCACTATAGAGTGTAGACTGTACATCACTATAGAGTACAGTCTGTACATTATTTTTGGAACAATGAAGTTAAATTGGCTTGATGGATGATGATGGGAGCAATAATAGCCAGTAAGCTTTATGAGTGGTTGGGAATTCTGCTGTGGATCTTGCTCCAAATTTGAAAAACTCTGTGGTCCTATGATCTTTGCTAGGATTTGGCCACTTTTATATGCCTTGTTTTGAGATCCTTCTGCTGGTGAACCTCTTCGTGTGAGGGTAGTGATGACAGCTGTAGGAGATATTAGCTAAAATTGCTGTTTCATTCTACCAAAAGCAAATTCTGTTAGGTTAGGTCTATTTGTGATACAACCTGAGATACAATTGTTGACAGAATTTGCACATCATGCTAAGTCATGGTTTGTGTGAACATGGTATATAGATTAAATTATAATTGGCTGCGTTTATATGTGGGTGCTTCAACACTGGAGGCTTTCAAGAAGAGACTGGACAGCCATTTGTCTGAAATGGTATAGTCTCTCCTGCTCGAGCAGGAATTTTGACTAGATTTTTTTTTAATCCCATTTATATCCCGCCCTTCTCCGAAGACTCAGGGCGGCTTACAATCTAAAGCACAAATCAATGTGCTTAGCAATAGCCTTCATTCTATGTATATGCCTGCTTATTAGGGCTTTCACCCCCCCCCCCAGCGGCATTATTACAAAGTCAGCTTATTGCCCCCAACAATCTGGGTCCTCATTTTACATACCTCGGAAGGATGGAGGGCTGAGTCAACCTTGAGCCTGGTGGGACTCGAACCTGTACTAATTGCAGGCAGCTGGTGTTACTTAAGGAGGCATTAGCCTACTGCTCCACCAAGGCTCTGATACCTTCTGATACCTAGATACCTTCAAGGTCCCTTCCAACTCTGTTATTCCATGTTCTAACTATGGGCTACAAGTTATATTTGTTGGTTTCACCCAAATCATTAAATTTGGGTGAAAGTCTAAATCAAGTTAATCACATTATATATTGGTACTACATCTTACTTAAATTAATATGGATTGGATGTTTTTCCCCCCCTTTTTGATAAGATACTAAAGTAATATAAGATTTTGTCTGCCATGGACACGTAGACTGGTCAGAAAGTACTGGAGCACTTTGTTAGTAGGTACATGTGGAATATGAATTCTGAATTGTACAGAACTACTACTTGAGTACTCAAAATAGACCCTGCTTCTACTCTTACTTTCTTCCAGCCTATAGAAATGTAGCCTTTTTTCATTAAATTTCACTCATACTGTGAAGATGACTTTACACAACCAGATTTTTTCTATTTATACTCAATGTGTACTGTCCCCATCTCCTCCTCACGAATTAATCTTGGTTCTCCCTCTGTACAGAATTCTGTTTTCAAGGGACTTGTCTATGGAGATTCTCAGTCATCCAGGTCATGGTTGTCCCAAAAGTGCTTTTTCAAGAGGCAACTGCAGTCAACCTGAATACAAGGCCAAGGTGAACAGTCTTCCAAAGGACACTACTACATAGGAGACTCTGAAGAGAGATCCCACCAGCAGTTATAAGAAAAGGGTCATTGATTTCTTGCAACGCCAAAATCCAGTTGCCTCTTGAAAAAGCACCCTTGGTGCTTTCAAGGGACTTCAGATGTTGTAGCTGATTAAGTCTTAGTGGATCCTAGATAATAAGAGTGTCCTTCGCCGTGTGAGTCTGCCAGTTCTTTTAAATACAGGAACATTCACTTTCCTGATGATTCCAGAAGTGCTCAACTTTCCTGCCTGCTGCCAGTCTTAACTCCTTCCAGTGTCTGGGTTGAAGGACTTATTTGATAGAAGGAGTGGGGAATGGGACTATTGTTTTTTTAATCACTATGTAAGACTGCGTTAAGATCTTCTCTATCACTGTTTTAAATATTTTCTCAGAGAGAAGACGGAATTGCACCTTGACTCCCTTGGCAACCAATCAACAGCAAAATCAAGAAAATCAGTGTTGCAAAGTGCGGGCCTATTTTCCTTCTGGGCTGGACCACCATAGCTCTGAAGAAGAGTTGGAATGTATCACCCGTGAATTTGCTGCTGAGAAACGGAAGTGGTCTCAGGTCAGCAGGTTTGGCTGCTGCAGTGACAGCTGTAATACCTCCTCCAGTGATGAGGAAGTAAAGACCTTGTGTGGCAAATCCTTCCGACCAGTGGTCGAAGCTGTGGAGGGTTTGCGTGCCAGTACCAGCCCAGTGCTCTTCAGTGCCTCACCTCCTAAGATACTGCAGTCCTTGGTACGGACCACATCATCCCGGCCTATAATTTTTACAAGCGTTGGAGGCAGCTTTGAGCAAGGCATGCCATGTAAACGACACCGACAGGGCTATGGTGACAAAGTCGGGAGACCCAGTCTCGATCTGGAAAAAATGCAGCAAGTAAGGCAATGTTGCATCAAATGCTACTTATATTTATTCATATACATGGTAGATCTTGGAAAGATATGATAGAAAAAGACTTTTCAAAGCTTTTTATCCACTTGGTAGGCTAGTAGTGTTTGGCTTTTTATGCTGTTGGATTTTGAATGTTTTCATTCAGCTTGATCTCTTGTACCTGCTTTCTGTTCTCAGAATTATCTGTTATTGGAGCGGTTTCCATGCTGCCTCTGTTTTCATTAGAAACCAGGGCACAACTTTCCTGCTTTTGACTGCATATCATAATGGTTTAAGAGCAGTGATTTCTTGTTCAAAAATGAGAACATAACAATGGAGTAAAGGCTTTATTTCTACCCAATCCTTTTATTTCTAGAAAGTCTAACATTGCAAGGTAAATGGATTTCACTTTTGGTTTTGGCTTAAAATGATATGTGAATCCACCCAGTATGGGTTGTTTAACAAACCACCGTTTAAATAAATAGAGCGTTGTGGTTTTATGTGGGATAAGGCAGATTCCTGTGCTATTCTGCCACTGACTCTATTCTTTATTTTGATGTTTTCTTTTTTAGAACACTTCATGTTCTGTACCTCTTAAGTGTCACCAACTGAAGCCATTATCCTGCTGTAATGAGTTGGAAGAAGCAGCTGCCCCTTTTGCTTGTCATGCTAGGCTGCTTGTACTTTGCAGAGGGGTATTTGCGTCAATATGTGTATTTCTTTGCATTTGGCTGCCTTCCCATCTTTTCATTTCATTTCTTTTTTCTTTTTTAATAATTGGGCTGAAATGGCTTGGCTTGTGTTTCAAGGCACCAGTACATCTACACTGTATTGAATAGTCTCCCTTGCAGCCCTTCAATAGTCCTTGGACAATGTCCTAATTACATCCAGGACCTGCTGCCAGCCATATGCATTTTAACGAGGGCTTTGTGATTGTGTCCCAGAAAGAACAGGGTCATGTCTGGCCTTTGGCAAGTGTGCAGCCTCTTCTTTTCATGGTACCCATTCAGAAGTATTGTCAGGCACAAGGCAGATGGGGTGCCTGTGTGTGGTAGGCAAAGTGCTTTGATTGCTCAAGGTGCCAGCAGTCAGGCGGAGAGCACAGCGAACCAGCTGCAGCCACTATAGACGTACAGAAGATTGGAGTTTGATACTGTAGCCTATCACAGATAATTTAGAAAAGTTTCATCTGTCAAAATTAATTTTTTTTAATATGATTTCTGGGAACAAATTCCAGAAATTCATCAGACGCCCTACTGAGCACTTGAACCGGCTCTTAAGAGATTATAGTTGTTGGTGTTGATCTGTAGAGCAAGTAGATGAAGAAGGACCAAAAACAAATATTTGGCCCTTTAATGAGTACCTGCAAAGTTGTCCTCTCTGCTCCAACCCTCTCTCCCCAACAAACAAACATAAATCAAAACCCAGCTGGATCTTCTTATTAGGCATGGCGGGAGGTTTGTTCTTGAAAAGGTAGAGTTTTCACAATAAGCAAAATGATTGCATTGAATGCCAAAGCAGAAGGACCTGCTGAACTCTCAGTGCTTTCCTTTTGATGAACAAGTCCCACTAACTGAACTCAGTAGTACACAATGAGTGAAGTAGAACTAAAATAATGAGAAATAATACAGAAAGGGTCAGTGTGATTTCATGTTTTTGCAGAATGTAATAGTAGAAACACTTAGGGTGGCAGTTTACCCCTTTCTCAAGCCTTTTTTTTAGCCATGAATGCTTGGTGTTTGGAGAATAAGCAATTTGCAAGTGAAATAGCATATTCTGGAGATAAGCAGAGACAAGAGTATTTCTGGCTATGAGCTTGACCTATCCGCATGCCTTTATTGGGAGGGAATCATGTATTCTATTTTCCTGAGGATCGAGCTTTGTAGCATCTGCCCTTCTTCCCTTAGAAATTGGCTCAACAAAGGAAAGAGCACCATGTGTACCTCTCAGCTTCTCTTATTTCAAATTTACAATGAGAAATCAACATGAAATCATAAACTCTTCAGAAGACTCCATCGGACATCATCTAAATCAATCAATCAATGGGGAGGTTGTTCAAGGTTTGTAGAAGAATTTATAAAAGTTGCTTTTGAGACAATATTGATTGCCTAGTTGAGCTTCAGTTTGTTAAAAGATCAGGTCTTTTTAGATATTGAATACCAAAACTTCACCCAATCTGAACATAAAAATCTTGTGAGATTTGGTCATTTTTGTAAGATTTCAGACAATTCAATTGTGAGGGTTCTATCGATACGGGAGATTTAAAATGTTGAGTTTTCAGAATAGAGAAACACAGCTGTTGCTTTAGAACGATGTTTCTCAGCTTTGGCTGGGAAACAAACATGCTGGCTGGGGAATTCTAGGGGTTGAAGTGCAGACATCTTAAAGTTGCTGAGGTTGAGAAGTACATCTTTTGACTATAAGTAGCTACCTACCTCCAATTATTTGCTTGTCTAACTCAATGAGGAAAGGGTCTTTCTCACTGCCTGTAGACTGATACTAAATGGGAATGCTCTAGATTGATCCTAACTGCTTTTACTTGCAGTATACATTTTCTTTGCTTGAGCTGTATAGAGCCTTGTTGAATGCAACTTTTATACTGATGTATAGACAAATCTAGGGACATGGTGGCTCAGTGGGTTAGGATGCTGAGCTTGTTGATCAGAAGGTCGGCAGTTTGGCGGGTCAAATCCCGAGTGCCGCGTAACAGAGTGAGCGCCTGTTACTCGTCCCAGCTTCTGCCAACCTAGCAGTTCGAAAGCACGTAAAAATGCAAGTAGAAAAATAGGGACCACTACGGTGGGAAGGTAACAGCGTTCCATGCGCCTTTGGCGTTTAGTCATGCCGGCCACATGACCACGGAGACATCCTCGGACAAGCGCTGGCTCTTCGGCTTTGAAACGGAGATGAGCACCGGCCCCTAGAGTCGGAATCGACTAGCATGCATGTGTGGGGGAACCTTTACCTTTACCTTTATAGACAAATCTGAATTTATCTTGTATGCTGTCTCCTCTTCTCACCTCCAGTTCATTTGTGGTTCTGTCCCCCAAAGTATAATGAGATCATTCAGTGGACTGTCCCTTTTACAGACTGCAGATATTGGCTTGTTTCTTAATTTGCCCTGTTAGATTCTACTTCCCGAGATGCAAGGCCTTAAGGGTTGAGCAGGGATAGGATTGTGAAGAAATAATTTCACTCAGGAGTTTGTGTGAGAGTTTGTATCTGCATGATTTTCAAAGGGGGCTGAAGAATCTTGGGTCTATATGGATGGATAATTTCAGACAAGTTAAAGTTCACTTGTTCCTTTTCTTGCAATCCAAGTCTTTCCCCCTCATTAGTTAGTTGTTGCATACGTAAGCAGAATTTTAATAGGAAGAGTAATTGGGGAATAATAATTGGGGGAAAGAGGTGCCTGTTAAATCCAAATGTTCATTAAGTCCAAATTTACATAACTGTGGTAAATGTATGTAAATTATGCAATTTTATGTATTTATGTATTATATAATTTATGTAAAATTTACTGAAATTATGCCAATTTGCATAAATTGTCTAGTCTGATTTGCCAAACAACAGACTCTTCTGTTATTTGAGGGAGACATCCAAAGTCAAATTTTGTGGAAGTTGAAGTGTTACCCAACAGCATTTTTGGGAGGTGTTATGGTATGCTGCTGGTAAACTGGTTATCCTTTACATGATAAATTTCTGAATGTAACCATGATGGACAGTCAGAGAGAAAGTAGAAAGAGCCTATAGTCTGCTCTGCCTAATCTCTGCTACTCTTGTATGTGTTTATGAGAAGGAATGCTAGAAAATATTCCCATTTGCAGTTAGGTCATACAGCTGGTTGGGTTTCCATCTGATTCTTCTTTTATAAACAAGGTTTGATCTTAGCTGAGATGATATAGGAGGGGGTATGCTGTCAATTTGTTAACAAGGGTATCTCCAGTCACATGTGGTGGGGTGGGTCAGGAACTCTATATTTAAAGGTCAGGAAAACAAGAATACCCAGTTTCTCGCTCTTTTTCCTGTTGCTTATCCAAAAGTTCTAATCTGGTTGAATTGTATTTTAGTTCAAAAAGCTGAAGTGGTTGCTACAGAATTATTGCCTTATTTCATGCAGAAAGGAGTATTTTTTTATTTCCTACATCTCTCTCCCTTCTTAATAATTCACCTCGCCCTCAAATTTATATCCAGCCAACCAAGCAAACCAGGAACAGAAAGAGTCTTTCCTGGCAAGGGAAAATGAATTCCTCTACCTTCTCAGCTGTCAAAACAGTGTTTAGCTTTATTTCTATGGTTGGTGAAGGAAAGGGCTGTGAACAAAGTGCTGGAGCAAGCAACTGAGCAGGTGCAGAGAAGATCACACACTCCTTCTTTGCCCACACAAATGATTGTTCAGGTACAAAGTGAGTGAGAACTGACAACATCCTGCTTTACATTTTTGTTGTTAGTTGCGAAGTCGTGTCCGACCCATTGCGACCCTATGGACAACGTTCCTCCAGGCCTTCCTGTCCTCTACCATCTTCTGGAGTCCATTTAAGCTCACGCCTACTGCTTCAGTGACTCCATCCAGCCACCTCATTCTCTGTCGTCCCCTTCTATTGCCCTCAATCTTTCCCAGCATTAGGCTCTTCTCCAGTGAGTCCTTCCTTCTCATTAGGTGGCCAAAGTATTTGAGTTTTAGCTTCAGGATCTGGCCTTCTAAAGAGCAGTCAGGGTTGATCTCCTCTAGGACTGACCGGTTTGATCGCCTTGCAGTCCAAGGGACTCGCAGGAGTCTTCTCCAACACCATAGTTCAAAGGCTTCAATTCTTTGGCGCTCAGCCTTTCTTATGGTCCAACTTTCACTGCCATACATTGCAACTGGGAAGACCATAGCCTTGACTATACGCACTTTTGTTGACAGGGTGATGTCTCTGCTTTTTAGTGTGCTGTCTAGATTTGCCATGGCTTTCCTCCCAAGGAGCAAGCGTCTTTTAATTTCTTGGCTACAGTCCCCATCTGCAGTGATCTTGGAGCCCAGGAAAATAAAATCTGTCACTACCTCCATTTCATCCTCATCTATTTGCCAGGAATTGAGAGGGCGAGATTCCATGATCTTGGTTTTCTTAATGTTTAGTTTCAACCCAAGTTTTGCACTCTCCTTCTTCACTCGCAACAAGAGGCTCTTTAGTTCCTCTTCACTTTCTGCCATTAGAGTGGTATCATCTGCATATCTTAGGTTGTTGATATTTCTTCCGGCAATCTTAATTCCAACTTTTGATTCATCTAGCCCTGCCTTTCTCATGATGTGCTCTGCATATAAGTTAAATAGGCAAGGCGACAGTATACAGCCTTGCCGGACTCCTTTCCCAATTTTGAACCAATCAGTGGTTCCGTGTCCAGTTCTCACTGTTGCTTCTTGGCCTGCATATAGGTTTCTCAAGAGACAAATAAGATGGTCTGGTACGCCCATCTCTTTAAGGACTTGCCACAGTTTGTTATGATCCACACAATCAAAGGCTTTAGCATAGTCAATGAAGCAGAAGTAGATGTTTTTCTGGAACTCTCTAGCTTTCTCCATGATCCAGCGTATGTTGGCTATTTGATCTCTAGTTCCTCTGCCTCTTCGAAATCCTGCCTGTACTTCTGGTAGTTCTCGATCCACATACTGCTGGAGTCTAGCTTGTAGTATTTTAAGCATAACTTTACTAGCGTGAGAAATGAGTGCAATGGTGCGATAGTTTGAACATTCTTTGGCACTGCCTTTCTTTGGAATTGGAATGTAAACTGATCTTTTCCAATCCTGTGGCCACTGTTGAGTTTTCCAAATTTGCTGGCAAATTGAGTGTAGCACTTTTACTGCATCGTCTTTTAAGATTTTGAATAGCTCAGCTGGAATACTGTCACCTCCACTAGCTTTGTTGTTGCTCAGCTTTTCTAAGGCCCACTTCACTTCACATTCTAGGATGTCTGGCTCGAGGTCAGTGACCACCTCATTGAGATTATCAGGGACGTTAAGCTCATTCTTTTATAGTTCTTCTGTGTAATTTTGCCACCTCTTCTTAATCTCTTCTGCCTCTGTTAGGTCCCTGCCATTTTGGTCCTTTATCATGCCCATTTTTGCATGAAACGTTCCTTTCATCTCTCCAATTTTCTTGAAAAGATCTCTGGTCCTCCCTATTCTATTGTTTTCTTCTATTTCTTTGCATTGTTCATTTAAGAAGGCATTCTTATCTCTTCTAGCTATTCTTTGGAATTCTGCATTTAATTGGGCATATCTTTCTTTTTCTCCCTTGCCTTTCGCTTCCCTCCTTTCCTCAGCTATTTGCAAAGCTTCCTCAGACAGCCATTTTGCTTTCTTGCATTTCTTTTTCTTTGGGATGGTTTTGGTTGCTACCTGTTGTACAGTGTTGCGAACCTCTGTCCATAGTTCTTCAGGCACTCTGTCTATCAGATCTAATTCCTTAAATCTATTTGTCACCTCTACTGTATATTGAACAGGGATATGATTTAATTCATACCTGACTGGCCTAGCGCTTTTCCCTACTTTCTTTAATTTAAGCCTAAACTTTGCAACAAGAAGCTCATGGTCTGAGCCACAGTCAGCTCCTGGTCTTGTTTTTACTGACTGTATAGAGCTTCTCCATCTTTGGCTGCAGAGCATATAGTCAATCTGATTTCTGTGTTGACCATCTGGTGATGTCCATGTGTAAAGCCGTCTCTTGGGCTGTTGGAAAAGAGTGTTTGCTATCACCATCGTATTCTCTTGACAAAATTCTATCAGCCTGTGCCCTGCTTCATTTTGTACTCCAAGGCCAAACTTGCCTGTTATTCCGGTTATCTTTTGGCTTCCTACTTTAGCGTTCCAATCCCCCATGATGATAAGGACATCATTTTTGGGTGTTAGTTCTATAAGGTGCTGTAGGGCTTCTTAGAACCGGTTAATATCATCCTCTTCAGCACCGGTGGTTGGGGCATAGACTTGGACTACTGTGATATTGAATGGTTTGCCTTGGATTCAAACTGAGATCATTCTGTCATTTTGGGGATTGTATCCCAGTATTGCTTTTCCTACTCTTTTATTGACTATGAAGGCTACTCCATTTCTTCTGAGGGATTCTTGCCCGCAGTAGTATACCTGATGGTCATCTGAATTAAATTTACCCATTCCTGTCCATTTTAGTTTGCTGATTCCTAAGATGTCGATGTTCAGTCTTGTCATCTCTTGTTTGACCACGTCCAGCTTTCCTTGATTCATGGATCTTACATTCCAGGTTCCTATGGAGAAAAAATCTTTACAGCATCGGACTTTCCTTTCCCCACCAGACACATCCACAGCTGAGCGTCCTTTCAGCTTTGGCCCAGTCGCTTCATTCTTTCTGGCGCTACTAGTACTAGCCCTCTGCTCTTCCCCAGTAGCATATTGGACGCCTTCCGACCTGAGGGGCTCATCTTCCAGCGTCATATCGTTTTGCCTTTTGGAACTGTCCATAGGGTTTTCATGGCAAACATACTGGAGTGGGTTGCCATTTCCTTCTCCAGTGGATCACGTTTTGTCAGAACTCTCTGCTATGACCTGTCCGTCTTGGGTGGCCCTGCACGGCATAGCTCATAGCTTCATTGAATTACGCAAGCCCCTTCGCCACGACAAGGCAGTAATCCATGAAGGGGCTGCTTTACATAGGTAAGCCTATAAAACATGTTTCTTCCATCTCAATTTATTTGGTGATTGCTGAGTTTGAGAAGCTCTGCCTTAAGTTATAGCAGTGATATGTAGTTATAAATCTGAAGCTAAAGCCACTAGGATTGTTCATTAATTTGTTTTAATTGGAACTGACCAGCTCATGGAACCTGTCCCAGAATTTTCATTTTGACTGTGTGCTCCAGAGCCTGGTATAAAATTGTTACAGTTGGGCCATTGCTTGACTGATATCCAAAATAAAAGGTCACATTGTTGGTCTTTGTTGTGCTTGCTTCGGCACCCGTGGGATCTAAGCGCCTCTGGGGTGTGAACAGTCTTCTGCTTGCTGTATAATTCAGTCAGGCTGCTGCTAGACACTGTTTTTCTTGTTAAGTCATGTAAACAATACAGCCATTCTTCCGGCTGCTTGTATGTTGGTATCTGCAGAAGCTTGGGATAGATGCAGAGTGCTCAAGGGCCTGGCAAAATGTTATTTGCTTCTTAAAACTACAAGGAATACAACTAGACAGTAGGGTATCTTGACAGCTTCAGAAATGACTCTAGGTTGCTTTATGGCGTAAATGAATGAATGCTTGAAAAGCGGTCTTGTTTTTCTCTCCTAATTTTTCTAACCACCTAGGCCAGCAGCACAATGCTTCCTGGATACAATACAAGCTAATATTTCATTTTAAGGAGGCATCCACTTCTCTGGAGGCAACACCACCCAAGCATCCCTGAGAAAGTTCTAGGATTAATGCTTTGATAATGCATTCATACTATACAGGGCATGGGATTTGTCTTGAATGTACAGTATGTTCATCTTCCATTCACAGTTTTTGTGATAACAGTGGCCATGGTGACTGGGAATTTGGGAAATTGTATTCTCAATGCACCTAAGAGACACCAGAATGGGAAAAATATACATTGCTTCTGAAGAATGAAATTTAGACAACAAAAATATATCCAGGTCACCTTTTTCCTATGCCTGCCTCTCTCAAGCTGATGTCTTTCAGTTGCATTAGAAGTACAATTACCAGGATTCCAAGCTGGTGCAGGCAGTAATTGTCCCAAAACATCTTTACAACCCCATACAGATCTGTATTGGGGAAGGTGGACATAAGAGTTATATTTTAATTGGTCTCTAATACCTACATGGTTAGAAAAATTAGGAGACAAAACAGGACCTCTTCTCAAGCACTGCACTGACCATATACTGTAGTTCAGATGCCATGGGTATTTCTTTAATTGGAGGGTTTCTAAATGTTCATGCTTTAAACCTGGTTTTATTTAATATTGACCTATGCTTGACATAGAACTGCAGCTTACAGACGTTACATATAGCAACTCATGTACTATAGGTTGGGATGTTGTTAAAACTATACTTTGGCTCTGCCAAGTGCACTATATGAGTGCAGTATTTTTTTGGGGCTACCAACTTTCTAGTGAACTTTTTTCCAAAAGAGGTCTGTAAGATCAAATGATCTGATCTCCTAAAGTAGAAAAATATCAGAAAACTAGTGTTGCTTGTGTCATTTGTTTATCTTATTTTGTACTGGAAAACTGGTTCTGACTTAATATTTTATAGGATATATTACTTCTTTAGAAGTCCTCAGAGGTTGGGTTTGGAGGGGTATATATATTTAATGAATGGACTCATTTACTTTAGAGGTAAAATTTTTGGCAGGCATTATATGTAAGATTGGAGGGATTTCCTCAAGCATTTGGCAGCAGCCATACTGTTGAGTGACTGATCGGCATCAAGTTCAATCTTCTCTCACAAAAGCTGAAGTCTCTGCAAGAGTCTTACTTACATTTTGCTATGTGTGTAATCTTTTGCAATACTGTGACAAACTCTTTGGAACCTGAGCATATTTTACTGAGAAAAATCAATATTGTCCATATATCCAGGGCGTTATCTATTAGTGCAGACCATGGCAAAACTGCTATTCTCTCCAAGGAACTGCAGATATTGAAAATTTAAAATGTGACTTATGTTTTTTTTACTGTATATCACTCTTTTATTTTACGTTCCTTTATTGTAAATTTTCACAGATGTTATTAGTAATATTGAAAATAGAATTTTTAAGTCCAGGCTCAGAATAATTGTTCTGGTAGCACATAATGTTCAGCTTCAGTGCCCTGTGGCCCAGAATTATTCACAGAAGATAACTATTCTCTTATCTGACACTCTCAATCTCTCTTTCTCAAATATGAAGTATTTCTAGAACATATTCAAAGAACCAATGGTGGGATTCAGCTGGTTCACACTGGTTCGGCAGAACCGTTACCTACTTTCTCTTGAGTTCAGCGAACCGGTTGTTAAAATGGTACTTGAAAAAAGCAGAGTTTGTGTGCGCATCTGCCTCGCACTCACCTCACGTCCTCCATGCTCTCCCTGGTGCGCTGCAGCTGACCAGAGGCAGCTGGCAAAGCACCAAAGTGCCGCCAGAAACTTGCCCATGTCAGCCATGGTTTCCACAGCACGCTGCAACTGATCTGAGGCATGGAGAGCACGGCTGATGGGTGAATGTGCAGCAGGTGTGCACATAGACTGTTGGTTTTGGTGGCACTTTGGTGCCTGGTTAGCCACCTCAGGTCCACTGCAGCATGCCGTGGAGAGCATGGCAGATGCGGGGTGAGCACAAGGCAGGTACGCACATGGACTCCGTTTTTTTCTGTGCCCTCCTGGGAGCTGGCATGGTGATTGGTTTGTGGACAGTCCACGAATGGGGATTCACCATCCCACAAACTCTGCTGCTGCCAAAGTGGATCTTGGGCTGCAATGTGTGCTGCAATGGAGAGATGGGAAGTGGAGCAGGCAGGGAGAGAGAAGGAGGTGCAGTGAGAAGAGGAAAAGCGGCCAAGTGAGAAGCGCTGCCAAAAACAGCGGAGTGTGTGCCTGCCTGCCACATGCTCGGCCCATGTTAGCCATGCTCTCCATAGTACACTGCAGCTGATCCGAGGTGTGGAGAGCGTGGCTGACACAGGGCGAGTGTGTAGCAGGTGAACATACAGACTCCACTATTTTTGGTGGCGCTTTGGTGCCTGAACAGCTGGGACAGCCCTACTTCTCACTTGACTGCTTTTCGTCTTTTCTCCACTCCTCCTTCCCTTGCACCGGCTGCTCCACTTCCCATCTCTCTATTGCAGCATACATGGCAACCCAGGATCCACTTAGGCCAGGGGTCGGCAACCTTAAACACTCAAAGAGCCATTTGGACCCCTTTCCCACAGAAAAGAAAACACTGGGAGCCGCAAAACCCTGCTGCTTCCTCCCGCAGCACTCCACTGCTGCTGCTTACCCCTCCTCCCATGTGGAGCACCCTGCCACTGCTGCTTTCTTCCTCTACCTCCCCTATGTGGAGCACGCCCTGCTGCTGCTTTTCCCTCCTATGTCCCCCGCGTGGAGCACACTGCTACTGCCGCTTTTCCCTCCTACCTCCCTCACGTGGAGCGTGCCCTGCCACCACTTTTCCCTCCTACCTTCCCTGCGCAGAGTGCCCTGCTGCCGCCGCTTTTCTCTCCTACCTCCCCCGCATGGAGCGCCCTGCCACTGCGGCTTTCCCCAGCAGCAAAGGTGGAGTTTGGGAGGCAGCAGCAGGGCATAGCCCAGGCATGGCCCAGCAGCAAAGCTCGTCTTTCCCACTCAAGAGGGCCCCAGCAGTTCCTCGTCTCCATCTGAGTTGAAGAAAGCGGAGGCACAGCAGAGGGATTGCTCTCAAACAATAAGAGCCGGGTGCGCTGCTTGGTCGTGTGCACCCGCCTTATTGAGAGCAATCCCGCTGCTGTGCCTCTGCTTTCTTCAGCTCGGATGGAGCAGAGTGGGGAGGAGAATGAGTAGGAGAAGAGCGGTGAGGCTTTATGCCAGTTGGCCAGCCAGGTGAGGGGGAGATTGCGCGATGGTGGCTGGGGGGATCGGCCACTGGGGAAATCTGACAAGCCTCATGGCAGCGGAATTGGCAGCTCTCCCGGCCCATTTCCCAGGCTCCATACAAGATGCTTGGCAGAAACCCCCCTTCCACACCCCCAATAGGACCCACGCGGCACCTTCTTTCCAACTCTGATGCAGTCCTCCATCATTTCCTCCACTGCCGTGTACATTACAAACAAAAAAAGCTTGTGGGCAGTCCCACAAACTTCTTTTGTTTGTTGGACAGCCCATAAGCTTCTTTTGTGTCTGTGACTAAAAAAAGTTCAATCAATCAATTCCAACTTTGCAAGATCTTTTTTTTTCCCCATGAGAAGTTGGAATTGATTGATTGAACTTTTTTTTTTTAGGTGGCGGAGGACTGGGTAGAGGACTGGGAGCCACAGCAGAGGGATGAAAGAGCCGCATGCGGTTCCAGAGCAGCGGGTTGCTGACCTCTGACTTCGGCAAACTTCTTTTGTTTGTGGGACAAGATTAGCATAGAAATGATTCGGGAAGGGAGGGCATCTGGACAGTAGTGGGTGGGGCAAATTCTCTAGCTCTGATGTGCTCCTCCCACAGAAGTTTGTGGGACAAAAAAAAAAGTTCAGTCAATGAATTCCAACTTCTCATGAAAAACAAAGATCTCGCGAAGTTGGAATTGATTGACTGGGGACTGGAGGCTGAAACATATGATGAACAGTTCCAGGAATGCCTTGTCTAACAAAAAGAAGGACTACGGGTGACATGATAGTGTTCCAGTATTTGAGAGACTTTCACAAGGAGGGGGACAATCTATTGTCTAAAGTATCTGAGAGCAAGGCAAGAAGTAACAGATAGAAACTTATGGAAGAGAAATCTAACCTAGACTTAAGGAGAAATTTCCTGACAATAAGAACTATTAATCAGTGGAATAGCTTGCCTTCAGAAATTGTGGAGGTTTTTAAGAAGAGACTGGACAATCATTTGTCTGAAATGGCATTGGACTAGAACAGACATGTCAAACTCGTGATGTCATGTGACGTCGTGCAACGTATCGGGACTGTTTTGTCATTGCCGGCAATGGGGTGGGTGCGGCTTCCGCGTGACGCATCCAGCCTGCAGGCCGGCAGTTTGACACCCCTGGACTAGAAGACCTCCAGGGTCCCTTCCAACTCTACTATTCTGTATTCTGTAATTTAAAGGATATTATAGGAAGAGCTCTTGCAGTTAATTCCTGTAAGAATAAATGTTATACTAAAATATCAAAGTTCTTCAAATGTTTGAAAAGCATTTTACGTTTTAGAAGCTTTCATAATGCTTTCCAGCTATTGTTTCTCTCATGTGGTCTTGCTGCTGCTCCAAATGTTTGTGTGTGAATGAGAATTAGTGTGGTGTGGTGGTTAAGGAACTGAAGTAGTTTCTAGTTGTCCCTTAAGCATGACAACCAGTTGTGTAACTCTGGGCCTGTGATATTTTCTCAACCCTGAACTGTGAAGTCAAAAAATCTTTATCAGTCTGCATCACCATTCTGTGGTAGATGACAGTTCATAACTTCATGCTGCAATAGATTGATATAAGATAATACAGTATAATAATAAAATATTTTTACTTTATGCAAAAGTTATGCTTAACTAATTGCCTTATGGTCAGCCTGAGGTGATTCTATTTTAGTGTTCCTTATGATGAAGATTAAATATTTTGGATCCTTGCCAAATACATCTCCACTGGAACAATTGGACTGTAGTTGGCTATTTGGAAGTTTGCTTTCATCCAGTTTTAGTCATGCACAATTAGCCAGGGTGTGGTTAATTGCAGCAGAGTGGAATGGAGATGTGGATCTGTATATGACAGAATGTAGATCTTGGACCCAACACAGAAGGATGACTTTCCATCCTGTCCCAGCTAGTTGACTATTTATGATTGGATTGGGGCAAGAGTGCAGTATCCCCATTGTTATGACAGCAGAGATATTATGCAGTTCTTTCTTTTAATCTGTTGCTTCATAAAGGAAGGAATTGTTGAAGAATTTCTAAAATCTTTCCTTAATCTCTATGTTCATGTAACTAATCAGAGCTCAAAAAAGATAAATCGTGATTTCCTATTAGAACATTGGGTTCTTTGGAATAAATCATTGTTTAAAAAGAATGCCAGGTGATTGGGGAGGGGGGATGTTATGGATTAGACTAACGAGATAGAGAAAGAAATTGGCTAAGGAAGGCAATGAAGCAAAGAGTGATTTTTGTTTATGTGAAAGAACTGGTCCTAAAAACTATTTCCTGAACTAAGAATGTAACTGAAGGCCTGCTTTTACTTAATTCTATGTCTGTTCTTTACTCTCCCTTAATGACACAATTTTATTCCTAGCTTTGGTTGGTATTGAGATTCTTGTAAAAAATCCAGTGCCTACTCTTGCAATATCTGGCAGGGAATTTATGAAAGCTGCTGTAATAGATCCAGGATCTTAGATATGAGTAATCTTGGCTGATACACGGAATGAAACAGTTTAAGGCACCAGATCAGAGCTGACTAATCTCTTAGGGCAGGGGCATCTTTTTAAAAACTTTATTTATCTTCTGAAAGTCAGAAAAGGCGTAGTGAGGGTGTCTCTGGCAGGAGAGAACTGGAATTTTCAGACTTGTTTCTCCTTTTCTGGGAGGAGTTGCTTTTTGGCATGGTTATTGCCAAAACAGCACATAAAGTATATTCTGCCTTTTTCATTTTGCAAACCAAAGAACAAAACATTGCTTCCCATGATTTACATATTTGTCAGTTAATTTCAATGGTGCAATCTTCCAGTGCTTATGGAAATGCACATACTGTCCAGCCCTGGCATAAATAGTTTTGGTTGGGTTTTTTTAAAAAAATTAAAGCCTTAAAACCAAGAATCAAAACTCTGTGATTTGCTGAGCCCACGAAGGATTATTTTCCAGCTGTTTTTCCAAAGGGATCCTGTTTTAGAACCATGCATAGAGGCACCCCTTGCTAAAACAGAGTTGCCTGAAAAAAATAGCAGTAGCACTTAGACTTATATACACCTCTTCATAGTGCTTTAAGTACATTCTTCTTGCCTCTTACTGGAAGAATTATCTGATTGACCTAATGTTATCATAATTTCCTCCTCCCATAAACTGCCAGCATATTTTCTAGCAGAACCAAATGTCAACGCTGCTAACGTTGGATGTTTTTGCTTGGACACCACTTTCTGCTTCTATTTTCTGATCTATAGAACCTGTTCCTACTCCATTCTAGGCGTGACAGATTTTTACTATGAATATTGGGTCCAGCCTGGGCATAATATAGGCAGGGAGAACATTGTAAGAAAGCTCTCACTGGCAGTGGTTAATGATATGTTGCAGCAACGGATTAAATCTTGATACAGGGAGATCTTTTTATTTTGTTAGGCCTTCAGTGACTCTCACATGAGCTTATGTAATATGTGTGTGTGTGTGTGTGTATACATATATATATATATATATATATATATATATATATATATATACACACACACACACACACACACACACACACACACATATATATACACACACACACACACACACACACACACACAGTCCTAGAGGAGATCAACCCTGACTGCTCTTTAGAAGGCCAGATCCTGAAGCTAAAACTCAAATACTTTGGCCACCTAATGAGAAGGAAGGACTCACTGGAGAAGAGCCTAATGCTGGGAAAGATTGAGGGCAATAGAAGAAGGGGACGACAGAGAATGAGGTGGCTGGATGGAGTCACTGAAGCAGTAAGCGTGAGCTTAACTGGACTCCAGAAGATGGTAGAGGACAGGAAGGCCTGGAGGAACATTGTCCATAGGGTCGCGATGGGTCGGACACGACTTCGCAACTAACAACAACAACAATATATATATATATATATATATATATATATATATATATATATATATATATATATATATATATATATATATATATATATATATATATATATATATATATATATATATATATATATATATATATAAAGGGAACAGAAAATAAGACATCCTACTATTAAATACAGTACATTGTGTTGTTTAAGTGTTCCCTTTATTTTTTTGAGCAGTATATATTAGAAAACTCAAACAAGGGATTCGTATTTTTAGTCTAATTAAAGAGAATACATGTATGTGTGTATGTATGTATACACACACACACACACACACACACACACACACCTTTAATTATTATTCTTTTCTTGTCATTGGAAGCTTCTGTGATATTAAATAACACTTCAATCTACATGCTTGCTTAATTGAATATTGGAAATCTGCCTGGGCAATGATGCAAAATCAGACTTTTTTGCATATACAAATGAGTCCAATCAATTATAATAAATAACTAATATGGATTAGTAACTCTGTAATGCATTTATATCACTGTTAAGTTAAATACAGGTAGTACTAAAGTTATGGCCATAATAATTGTAACTCACAATAATCAGAAAGATTTTACAAACTTTTTTTTATAAAATATTTTTCGGTCATAAAATGATCACCGTAGTTGTTAAGTGAATGTCACAGTCATTACATGAACCATTGATTTGCTGTGGGCATGGTTTTGCTGAAAACAGGAAATAAGTGCTGGTTTTCAATAAAACCATCATAAAAATGCAGTTATGTGACTACAGGACACTACAAACAGCTGTAAAGGCATCCCAGTTGCCAAGTGCGTAAAGTGTGGTCATGTGACCTTGCGGGAGGGGGGAGCTGACTAAGAACTTCACGTCCAGGTCATAAGTAGCTCCCAGTTAGGTCTATTGGAACTTTCTTTGGTCATTAAGCAACTGGTTGTAAGTTGAGAACTCTCTCTTTATGGACAATTATAGGGAAGATCTTCAAGTCCTTTGATTATTTTGATTGTCTCCTGCAAGCTTTCCAGCTGTGTTGCATCTTTTTTTCAAATGCAATATACAGAACTCCAGGTAAGGATGTATTATATATTTGTATAAGATCTTTATAACACTGCCATTTTTATTTTTAGTCTCCTTCTCAGTGATCTCTATTAGCATCCTGTTTCACAGTTGCCTCACACTGAAAGGGCATCCTCACTGAGCTATGCACTATGACTTCAGGATCTTCTTCCTGATTAGTTGCAGACAGTTGAGAGCCTATTCATGCATATATGCAATTGTGGGGAGAGAGTTGCCCCTATATGCATAATTTTACACTTACCCGTATATACTTGAGTATAAGCCGACTCGAGTATAAGTCGAGACCCCCTAATTTTACCCCAAAAAACTGGAAAAAGTTATTGACTCGAGTATAAGCCGAGGCTGGGATCCGCCGTTCTGCAAGCCTCCACCGCCGGCAGAGGCTCGATCCGCCGTTCTGCAAGCCTCCGCCGCCGGCAGAGGCTCGATCCGCCGTTCTGCAAGCCTCTGCCGCCCCATTCTCTCAATGGGAGGCTTGTTTCGGCTGCTTTTCTTTTGGCACAGCCATCCATACTGGAGGTGGATGGGGGCAGGGCTGGTGCACGTTTTGCCTCTCTCGCCCGGTGGAGAAAAGGGGGCAGCGGGAGCCTCTGGGTGCCCAAGCCACGTCGGAGGGTCTCCAACCTGTGTGTGTGTGGGGGGGGCGGGGGGGAAATCAAATTGGATCTTTTTATTGATGTATCGTACTTTTATTCGGTATTAGGTTTTTATGGATCAATTATGAACACCCGGGGTCCCTCTGCGACTTACGGGCGGAATATCTAACTTCAGAGCCATCCTCTCCAGCTGCGGTGGCCCGGGGGAGGGCAGCGCGGGGCTCTAGGAGGTACTCAAGATAGTTGGGGGGGAATCCAACCTGCCGCGGGGGGTGGGAGTGGGACTTTAGTCACGGACGGCGAGAGGAACCTTCGGAAGGGGAAGCGGGAACGAAAAGAAGATGAGGGTGGAGCGATCGGGGAGCCGGTAACTCAAGTTCCCCGAGTGGCTTTCAGCACTGGAGAAAATGCAAAATCGCTCGAGACCAAACTCGAAGGAATCAGCTGCCGGTGGGAGCGAGGCGATCCGTGCGGTCCCGTGACAGCCAGTCGGGCAAGCAACGCGAAGAGCGGCAGGGCTTTATTTTTGCACGTGGAGCTCCCCCTCCCCTCCCCCCAAACTCCCCCTCCCTCCCCCTTTCCCCCACTTCCCAGAGCTGAATACAGGGTATTAACCGGCGGCGGAGGCTTGCAGAACGGCGGATCGAGCCTCTGTCGGCAGTGGAGGCTGGATCCACGCTCTGCAAGCCTCTGCCGCCAGCAGAGGCTGGATCCGCGCTCTGCAAGCCTCTGCCGCCAGCAGAGGCTCGATCCGCCGTTTTGCAAGCCTGAATACACAGGAATACCCTGTGTGGCCGCGGCTCTCGGGGAAGCCCTGGCTGTCCGCTTCCTCGCTCCACGCTGCCATTCGGGGCCCGCGCGTTCCCCGGGCAAATCGCGGCGCCCAGCAGGCGAGGAAACACGCCCGCTCCAGTCGCCCCCCCTTCCCTCAGGAGACGCGAAGCAAGTGACCGCCTGGAGCGCGGGCTCTCTGGGAGCCGCCTCCGCTGCCCCAGTCCTTGCGGTTCCCGCTTGCTCGGTAGGGATCTTTCCCGGGACTGGCTCGCTGGCTTTTCCCTCTTAGCCAGACATTGTGGAACCGCTTTCCTCAACCTCCCCCCCCCCTCGGTTCTGCTCTCTCCATGCCTTCTCTGGAGAAAGTGAGGGGAGCATCTAACCTTAAATCCTTAACCATCCCCATTGAATCCACCCAATAAGACCCCCGATCGGGGGAGGGAGGGAGCCAGCCAGAAACCAGGAGCTCATAAAATAATAATTTCCAAAAAAATTTTTTAAAAAAGGGGGAGAAACACCCTTTATAGCACAAGCGAGTCAGTCAGCCAGTCCTCCCGCCGTCCCTCCCCGAGTGAAGGACAATAGCTCTCTCCTTCACCAAAACCACTACCCGCAGCCCCTTGACACCAGAGCCCCGGGAAGGAGGGGGGGAAGTCCATTGTGTATGCCCGGGCTCGACAATTTACGAAACAAAAAAAAAACCACACACGCACACACACAAAAAAAATACAAGAGAGGGAAACGAGAGTGGCTCCTCCTCCTCCTCCTCTTCTCCAAAAAGGCCTGTTGGAAAACTGCACAGAGCAGAAGCGGCAGCCAGGAGCCCACCATCTCTCCTCTGCCGCTCGCTCTCGCCGCTCCAGCCCTGGCGAGCCAAAGAGACGAAAGGCCCCGAGCGATAGGAAGGGGATCTCTGCCCTAGAGCGGGAGGGGGGAGGGAAAGGGGGGGAGGAAAGGCCCGATCGCTTTGTGTTACCTGCCGTGAAACCAGTCCTTGCAGGCGTCGCACTCGATCATGAAGCGGGTTACGTCGTAGGGCAGCCAGGCAGCGGAAAGAAGCAGGCAGGCAGGGCGCGGAGGTCCGGAGACCTGCCAACGTTTGGGGAGGTTTGGGGAGGTGCGCGCGCACCTCCCCAAACCTCCCCAAACTTCGGCAGGTCTCCGGACAGCGGCGGCTTGGGAGAGGTGCACACGATCCCGGAAGCACCGAAGCCTCGGCCGTGCGCAAGTCCTCGGTAAGTTCTCTTTTTTTTGTTCACTGGAGTATAAGCCGAAGTGGATTTTTCAGCCCAAAAAGTGGGCTGAAAAATTCGGCTTATACTCAAGTATATACGGTAAGTTGAATTACATTTGCAGTTGTTTGGCCATTCAAGAATGCTTGCTGGAGCTTCTAGGGAGAGATGAGGAGCAGACAAATGTTTGTTGACTTGCTTGCTTGGATGGGATGAGGAGCAAAAGAATGCTTGCTGGGGCAGGCTGGCGGCTGAGGCTTCCCTCGAACCCCACAAAACAGTGCAGAGCAACCCAAAGGGCAGAAATATGGAGGAGAGAGATAGGCAGGTGGAAAGAGGCAATCTCTTACTTTATTGAGGCTTGGATTGGGGAGGTACTTGTTTAATGACCTGCAATACTTGGTTAACGACCACCAGGATTTCTTTCATAAGTTGGTGCGGTCATGTGACATCTTGCTTTATGACCACACTGGCTTACAATGGAAATTCCACTTTCAACTGTGGTTATAAGTCAGGAATTATTTGTGTTGGAGAACAGGAAGAAGCACATTCCTCTGCTGACAAAAAGCAATCAGGTGTCCAGTGTGGCTGCAGTTCTTGTTTGAAACAGAGGTTCTTATCTAGCTGCACCATGGTAGCTTCAGCCAAGTCTTTAGCCTAGCAAACACCACATGACTGGCACAGCTCCACTAAACCACTTCAACTTGTTTTCAGTCACCAGCATGATAACAAAATTCTCTCTCTCTCTTTTTTTCTTTTCCACATTTTTCTTCTATTAATTTTCAGTAGCCCATTTGGGAGGTGAGCAAAGCATGGGTGACAGTGATTAGAATCTCCTAGTTTGGGAACAGGGGCACACAACATGAAGTTTTGCACATGTCCTCCTGGCCGTGGCAGCCTGCTGTTCCACAAACAGGAGTGAAAGTCAATCCTGACCTTGGCAAGGAATCATATTGTCAACCTTCAACAAGATTGCTCTCGTGTTTTTTGTGTGGGCTCTCTGGTATTAGTATTGCTGGGACCAGTATTTATTCCTCGCCTCTCAAGGTACATCTAAAGATTGTAGTCTTTCTAACAGCAGTTCTGAAATAGATAGGGGGACCAGCTGAACTCTGCTAAGAGCAGTTCAAGCAGCTGTGCCACTTCTGATCCAACTTACATTACATGAATGAGCACACCAGTGACAACCTTCCTCTATGGAAGGGGTCCCCAATCCCTGGTCTGTGGACCGGCACTGATCCGCAGCATGCCAGTAACCGGTCCTCACAAACAAGCGAATCCCCATCTGCAAGATGCAGGCAGCACACAAAACCATACCCCCTCTGGTCCATGGAAAAACCTCTCTCTACAGCACTGGTCCTTGGGGGGGGGGCTCTTCTCTATGATACTCTTCTGCCAGATTTATACTGGATGTCTGGTGGAGTTGTATAGTATATGTAGAAATCAGGACTCCTACCAAACAATTGTGTCAGCTTTAGAAGTTTGCAAATAAATCTTCACAGAGGCCATGTGATTTCATTTCATAATTGAAGTTTTGGATTACTTGAGTTTTATGTAAATATTTTGCTATGGTGGCAACTAGGCTAAATAAGAGCTGTTCAGACTGATCGAGATTCAGTTGACTTATGTAAACAGTCAGCTGCAGATGTCCTCATCAGGGAAGACAGCTTCTGCCCCTCTGTAATACTTCTAGATAGTCCTCAACTTATGACCATTTGTTCAGCAACCATTCGAAGTTACAGTGGCACTGAATGAAGGGACTTACAACCAGTCACTGAAGTTACAGCTGTTGCAGCAGCTCTGCCATCATGTAATCAAAATTCAAGTGCTTATAGCCCCCCCACACTTATGACCACAGGGATACTTCCCCCCTGCCTTTCCCCCCTCCATCTATGCCCTTTTGGCTCTTTGCACTCCGCAGCACCTGATGACATAGCTGGCCTTCACCATTCTCTTTCTCCTGCCACATCCTGGGAGAATGGCCCATGTGCCTGGAGTTAAGATGGCAACTGGGACTGGTGGGATTGCCATCACTGAGCAATACAGTCATGTAGCACACTGTGATGTCTCCCTTGAATGATTCCCCAGATATCTCCTCAGATGTCAGTTCAGGGGAAGATAAGCCAATTCCTGGCAGGTCAGCAACTGAGTTGATTGATGGCTCTGAAAGTGACTGGAAAAGATTTGGCTGGGGCTTCAGCTGGGGAAAGTTTGCAGTCACAGACGGCCAGCGAAGAGGAGGAGGAATTGCCTTCTGCACCTGATCCAAGAACACATAAGGCAGAGAAAAGGCAGGAGCAAAGAAGGGTCAGCCAGATTACTCAAGAGAAGAGGGCCCCGCTCATCTAGATGGGCTGCATGAAAGCTATTTATCACAGCAGACAGATGAAGGTGTTGCTGGGAACAATGTGTTTGTTTGGTTGTCGTGATTCCTGCTTCACTTTGTACTGACACCTGTTTGGAATTGAATTGTGCATTGTAGACTCTGAACCTTTCTTGCCCTGTGAGATCTCTTATGTGTGGATTTAAGTTTTGCCTGGTGGATTTAAGTTTGTTTGGTGAAGTTATTTTGTTTGAGCAATTTTCAAGTCCTTGTGGACTATTGGGCCATTGCTCTGTGGACTAACCTTGGTTTGGTCGTGATTGGACTTGATTGGGACAGTTCTGGGTTTTTGGTGAAGGATATTGCTGGGGAATATTAATAAACTAACTAGACCACAGTTACATGTGTGTGTGTGAGTGGGTGGGGCAGCACACGCACACAAATGTGGGCATAGGTCGAGGGCTACCTGTACGAGACTTTAAAAAATGACTCAGAAAACGTCCACTCTAATATACACTGAAATACATTGTCTCAAAAAAAATAATTGTTCACTTGTGGAATTCTTGTACTGCTACTCTTTTATCTTAATAAAGGTAAAGGTTCCCCCACACATGCGTGCTAGTTGTATCCAATTCTAGGGGCCGGTGCTCATCTCTGTTTCAAAGCCGAAGAGCCAGCACTTGTCCGAGGACGTCTCCTTAGTCATGTGGCTGGCATGACTAGACGCCAAAGGTGCACGGAACGCTGTTACCTTCCCACCGTAGTGGTCCCTATTTTTCTACTTGCATTTTTACGTGCTTTCGAACTGCTAGGTTGGCAGAAGCTGGGGCGAGTAACAGGCGCTCACTCTGTTATGCGGCACTCGGGATTCGACCCGCCAAACTGCCGACCTTCTGATCGACAAGCTCAGCATCCTAATCCACTGAGCCACCGCGTCCCTATCTTACTAAACTCAACTTTGTGAGTCTGTGTTTTGTGGAAAAAAACATTTTAGGTTCAGACAACTGCCAAATGCCTGATAGGTACCAACGAGCCAAAAGAAAGGAAAGTTTGTGCAAAAAAAAAGCTAACATGAAGTTTTGATGAGCAGTCAACATAGTCGAAACAAACATTTAAAGATTCCAAGCAGACTGGGCTTCATTATCAATCTTTTGCTGTACTGAATAAGGAAAGATAAAATTGAGGGAGGAGGAAGAGTTGGATTTGGATTGGGGTATCTTAAAAAAGCTTTCCAAATCTTTCAGATACTTTTCCAGATGTGCTTGGTTCAGAAATCAGCCTGCCATTAACCCAGTTATGAACTACATTCCACCTACACATTGGTCTAGGGATTAGTCTTTTTGTTGCCAATTGTTTTAACTTGTATATTTGTGTTTTAACTTGTATACGTGTATATTTGCATGTTATTGAAACCTTTTGATGCGTTCTTAGTGTAATGTTGAAAAGAAGTATAAAATAAGCTATTTTTTTCAAACAGAATATTCCTTGATTCAGAACTGGAGTGCAATATTCCTTGATTCAAAACTGGAGTTTGATAAATAAATATTAGCCTTTCTATAATATAGAGTTTGAAACAGTATTTCCAGCTGTAGAATATCAAATGGCAGGCGGGCTATGCTTGAGCAGTATGTATCAAATAAATGTAGATATATTTTACATGCATATATTCATGGACAAAAATAGTCCTTTGTTCTTTGTGGAGCTCTTGAGAGCATGAATGTAAGATTAAAATCTTAGTTAAACATGGTGCAAAAAATCTATTGTCCTTCAGATTTGGTTGAAATCTGTTGTCGGATTTTTGGATCATATTAATGACAAATAATGAAAAATGATGAGAATTGCAGGCTATCAGGGATGATAAATTCTTGAGGCTGGGACTAATTTCACATTTTTTTTGAAAGGAAGAGGATTGCAATGGAAGAAGCCACTTCTGATGTATGCATCTTTTAACATGTTAGAGGTACAGAGATGACAATAAAGGCAACCATTAAAAAAAACAAACCCTCACCAGTACTGACTTTAGGACTTAATCAAGCTGAGCATAGCAAATGTATTGGCTGTGAAGGAAAACTGCATCTTTGTTTAAGAAGTAAAGTGAGGCTAAAGAACATTCTTTTAGATTTAGAACAAGAAGTGGCTGGATGTTCAGACACCTGAGCATTAGGTTTTTTTTATTTGTTTTTCATTAGCAGATGGGAGTTGTAGTCCAGCACATCTGGAGCACTCAAAGCCAGGAAAGGGTGATAATATGTACTTACGGGGAGAACTGGTCTGTGCTTGCAGAAACTACATCCCATTCACACAAAAGAAAGCCTCAGTATCTAGAAGTCAAAACTGTTGGGTATGTGGGCAGCTTTGGTATGTATTACAGTTTGGCTTTGGAAAATCTAACACTAGATGATTTCCTCCTTTGAGCCAACAATTCAAGAATAAGTAAAAAAGACTTTTGCTTCTTGAGAAATCATGGGGTGTGTCACTTCTTCAAGCATGCATGCATATGCCTTCTCTGCCCTACTCTAGGATTGCCACATGGTCAGCTGTAGGTGGAAGCCCTTCTAGCAGAAGCTGCAGCCACATCACAATAGCCACTGTGTCTTCCACCTGACCTCATTCAGCTGCCAGGCTACAGCTGTTCCCCTTAAAGGAAAGCTTTAACCCTTAGCACACTTAGGGCCAGACCCAACAATGAAGAGGGAGCCAGTGAAGCAATAAAGATTGTGTGTTTTTCCCCCCCTCTTGCTATGCAGGGTTTTTTGGATTTGGTTGATTTGTGTTCTGTGCTAATGCCTAGCATTTGCAGAAGTGAATGTGGGGGTTTTATACTCCCCTCACCCTACCAACGCAGAGACACTTATTGTTTCACTATGGAAAAATGGTCCCTCTCTATGATTAGTCTTTCCTTCCTGCTGCCATACTTGGGCTTGTGAGAGAATTATCGTAGTGCTGATGAGAAGAAGATGTGATGAGGGATTCTTAGCATAACAGATGTAGGGTCTCTATGCTCTGAATTTCTCTTAAATTTCTTGTTTCCCATTAAATATTTTGAATGGGAGAAGCAGCAAAACTGGTATATGTCAACATGCCCCTGCTATTTTCCCTCATCATGGCTGGTGCTCTCATTCTCATCTCTCTTCTGACTGGCCATATTGTGTTAGAATCTCGCTGTTTGGATGATTTTTGTATATACCATAATCCAGTAGGATTGTGTGTGTCCATGTGTCTTGATGCTTTTTCCTTTTCTTTGGGTACTCTCACTTCATGTTCCATGTTACTGATGAGGTGAATATCTGCTTGACAAGATAAGAAATCTGCCGCCCGCTAAATATAGCTGAAAGTCAGAAGGCCTTCAGCATGCCTTGTTATGATGAGCGCTGACACTCACAATTCAGTATGTACTTGATTATATCTGCATTCTTTACAATTTTACATTGGAGGGAAAGGGGAATGATGATACATTGAAAATATAATGGAGAAACATTATTCTTCAGCACACACACACCAGGTAAGAATGACTAGAATATATATTACAAATCATTTGTTTTTTTTACAACTTCTAGAACTGCTATTTCAGCAAGTATTCTAATTAAGAAAAAATAAAGTGCACTTATAGACAGTTTGGTTTTATGTTTGGTTATCGTA
The DNA here is from genome assembly GCF_964194415.1 of Vipera berus. Taxonomy (NCBI): domain Eukaryota; kingdom Metazoa; phylum Chordata; class Lepidosauria; order Squamata; family Viperidae; genus Vipera; species Vipera berus. The sequence continues at coordinate 302,209,674 of NC_138202.1, read as the reverse complement.
TGCTTAATTTCAGTTCTTTTTTATTGAAAAGTTTTATAAAAGCTACAATATTATGCCACTCTCAGAGGGTGAGGATCTTACTCCGGACCCTCCTCCCTTTGTTGATCTATTCAATCTGGCGCTCTTTAAATTTCTGCCTCATAAGGCCAGTGCTACTGCTAAGATTGGTCCTCACCAGGTTCCCCATCCTGGTCCATCCACCAGCCAAGATGCAAGGCTGGTATTTTCAGAGCATGTGGTCACTGAGTGTCACATCCCCTGTGCCCCTCTCTTACTCAACAGGGTACAGAAGCAATGGGGAACACCTGGCACTTTTCCTTCTCCAGGGGGGATGGACAAGAAGCTCTTTAATGTTGACCCGGCCTTGTCAGAAGTGCTAGAGGTTCCTTCTGTGAATGAACCTCTGACTCCACTCTTCTCCTTCATGGTGTCCGGTGATATGGCTGAGACCTTGAAGGCGGAGGACAGGAAATCTGAACTTTCCTTCCACAGGACCCACCAGGTCTCAGCATGGGCGGTGAGGGCGGCCACATCCACCTCTTTCTTTGCCAGAACTTCCCTTCTCTGGCTCCGCCAACTTCAGGCCAGAGTACCCCCAGAGGAAGTCTGAATGCACCAGGACTTAGCCATGTTAGTGGCTGCTTTGGAGTACATGGCAGACGCATCTCTACATGCCGCCTGGTTCTCTTCTAGGGCCATAGCCTCCAATGTTACCGCTCGCAGACTCCTGTGGCTCAAACACTGGCGAGCGGATGTTAAATCCAAGTGGCGCTTGGCAGCTGCCCCCTTACCGTGGTGGTCAGCTTTTTGGGGAGGCCTTGACACCTTATTTGGTGGAAAACAAGGACAAGCATAAGGTGATGTCTTATCTTCTTAGACAGGCAGATGGCCTACCTCATACATCCGCAGACAATTTTTCCAGTCAGGGTCAGGATCAGAGTTTGCTCAGCCTTCCCGTTCCTTCCCTCCCAGGTCTGACTGTCGATTCGACCGACCGGGAACCAGAGAAAGACCCAGGTTGCAATTCCAAGCAAAGCGGCCCTTTTGAGGCACGGGGGGCCGTCCCTTCAGAAAGTCTAAATGACTTCAGGGTGGTCTCCCCAATTGGTGGCAGACTGACATTGTTCAAAAATGGGAGACCACCACCACAGATGCTTGGGTCCTCAACACTATCAGGAGCGGTCTGTTCCTAGAATTCATGTCCGTCCCCCCAGAGCACTTCATTCCTTGTCCGCTATCAAAAAATGCGGTCAGGAAGGCTCTCATGACAGAGGCTATTCAGCACCTCTTAGAAATAAGGGGCATAGAACCAGTCCCAGATGGGCAGCTAGGAAGGGGGTTCTATTCCATCCTCTTCGTCATTCCGAAGATGTCTGGAGGATGGAGGGCAATACTCGATCTAAATGGACTGAAGAAGTTCAAGATGCAAACACTACAGTCCATCTTGGCCAGCATCAGGAGGGGAGACTTCCTGATGTCTATCGGCCTCATGGAAGCATACCTTAACATTCCCATCCTTCCCACCCACCGGAGGACTGTGCATTTGAGGTCCGTCCCCGTACGCATCCAGTGCTATGTGGACAACATTCTCATCCAGTCCCTATTGGTCCAGGCGGCTTAATCGGACCTGGCTTTGACTATCAAGACTCTCCAGGACCATGGGTTCTTGGTGAACTTTAAAAAGAGCCAGACAGTTCCCTCAACCCGCCTTCTTCATTTGGGCGTGGTCATAGACACCAAACTGTGCAGGGTCTATTTATCTCATGGCCGTCAGGACAGCATCAGAGCCCTAGTCTTTCAGGTCCAGAGGGAGCATGTAGTCACCCTGGCCATTCTTTCCCAACTGTTAGGGAAGTTGGTTTCCTGCATGGGAATAGTCCCATGGGCCAGACTATATTCCAGGGACCTGCAATGGTTTTTGCTCCTGTTTCAGAGACTGGGCACCAGCTCCTCCAACCAAATGGTAAGGGTTCCATCTTGAACCCTAAACTCCCTCCAGTGGTGGACCTTGCCAGCGGTAGCCAGGGGCTCTTTATTCCAGGAGCCTGTTCGGATCACCCTGACTACGGATGCTGGGGGGCGCATCTAGGGTCTCAGTTGGCTCAGGGCCAGTGGTCCCAGTCCGACCTGAAGCACAACATAAATTGGTTGGAGCTGAGAGCCATAAATGTGGCCCTACGCCACTTCCACAACAGGGTGGCAAGACAACATGTCCTGGTCCTCATGGGCAACGTAGCAGCAAAAGCCCATGTGAACCGGCAAAGGGGTACCCATTCCAAGTCCCTTATGGCCGAGGCCCAACTGTTGTGCTCTTGGGCAGAGACCAACCTCTCATCACTCAGGGCAGAGCACATCTCAGGGGAGGCAAATCAGGTGGGCTTTCTCAGCAGGTCGACAGTGGATCACTCCGAATGGCGCCTGCATCCCGGTCTCTTCAAGGAGATATCAGAGAGGTTAGGTCAGCTAGTACTGGATCTGTTTTAGTTGCTACTTCTTGTACAATGTTGCGAACCTCCGTCCATAGTTTTTCAGGCACTCTATCAGATCTAATTCCTTATCTCTTCTTATCTTATCTCTTCTAGCTATTCTTTGGAATTCTGCATTTAATTGGGCATATCTTTCTTTTTCTCCCTTGCCTTTCGCTTCCCTCCTTTCCTCAGCTATTTGCAAAGCTTCCTCAAACAGCCATTTTGCTTTCTTGCATTTCTTTTTCTTTGGGATGGTTTTGGTTGCTACCTGTTGTACAATGTTGCGAACCTCTGTCCATAGTTCTTCAGGCACTCTGTCTATCAGATCTAATTCCTTAAATCTATTTGTCACCTCTACTGTATATTGAACAGGGATATGATTTAATTCATACCTGACTGGCCTAGCGCTTTTCCCTACTTTCTTTAATTTAAGCCTAAACTTTGCAACAAGAAGCTCATGGTCTGAGCCACAGTCAGCTCCTGGTCTTGTTTTTACTGACTGTATAGAGCTTCTCCATCTTTGGCTGCAGAGCATATAGTCAATCTGATTTCTGTGTTGACCGTCTGGTGATGTCCATGTGTAAAGCCGTCTCTTGGGTTGTTGGAAAAGAGTGTTTGCTATCACCATCGTATTCTCTTGACAAAATTCTATCAGCCTGTGCCCTGCTTCATTTTGTACTCCAAGGCCAAACTTGCCTGTTATTCCGGTTATCTTTTGGCTTCCTACTTTAGCATTCCAATCCCCCATGATAATAAGGACATCATTTTTTTGTGTTAGTTCTATAAGGTGCTGTAGGACTTCATAGAACCGGTCAATTTCATCCTCTTCAGCACCGGTGGTTGGGGCATAGACTTGGACTACTGAGATATTGAATGGTTTGCCTTGGATTCGAATTGAGGTCATTCTGTCATTTTGGGGATTGTATCCCAGTATTGCTTTTCCTACTCTTTTATTGACTATGAAGGCTACTCCATTTCTTCTGAGGGATTCTTGCCCCCAGTAGTATAACCTGATGGTTATCTGAATTAAATTTACCCATTTCTGTCCATTTTAGTTCGCTGATTCCTAAGATGTCGATGTTCAGTCTTGTCATCTCTTGTTTGACCACGTCCAGCTTTCCTTGATTCATGGATCTTACATTCCAGGTTCTTATGGAGAAGAAAATCTTTGCAGCATCGGACTTTCCTTTCATCACCAGACTCATCCACAGCTGAGCGTCCTTTCGGCTTTGGCCCAGTCGCTTCATTCTTTCTGGCGCTACTAGTACTAGCCCTCTGCTCTTGCCCAGTAGCATATTGGATGCCTTACGACCTGAGGGGCTTATCTTCCAGCATCATATCTTTTTGCCTTTTGGGGTTTTCATGGCAAATATACTGGAGTGGGTTGTCATTTCCTTCTCCAGTGGATCATGTTTTGTGAGAACTCTCTGCTATGAGCTGTCCATCTTGTGTGGCCCTGCATGGCATACCTCATAGCTTCATTGAATTATGCAAGCCCCTTCGCCATGACAAGGCAGTAATCCATGAAGGGGAGTATGAATTATATGAGTTATCAATTCCAGCACTTTATGTCAATAAAAACCTATATGTGTTTACATGTGGTTCTTTTTTATGGTTGATGCTTTTTTCTTAATGTTTTAAATATGTTAGCCACCCAGGGATGTTTGGCAAGTGGGTGACTATATAAATTAAATCTATTTACACAATTGTGTCAAAGACTGGGATGCTTCCTAATAATAAATATCCATGAATTTAAGCTTTATCCCCTCATTATTGTGCTCCCTTCATTTTATCTGATGAAAAAAGTAAAGTCCAGAAAAGTAAAAATCCATCAGTACTTCCATGTAATGCAGATATTTCCAAATGTTGTCTAGAAACAGGCATAGTATTAAGATTTATTAGGCCCACTTTTAAGTCGGTGCCTATAAACTCTGTAAATGTGACCTGGCCTTTAAATTCCTGGTTAAGAATCTTGCAAGATCATGCAAACATTGCTATGTTGAAAGTAACTGAGATCTTTCAAAGAGCTTTGTTTTGTCTTATCAACCCAAACTTGTAGTATTAAATTTGAATTTCCTCCAGAGAGGTAGCCCTGCAAAGCATATGGAAAGATCAAGCAAACCCTGTTCTTGAAAACCTATTGTAATTACCTACCAATAGTTTCAAGCTTAGTTTAATATTAGGATTGAAGGTTTTGGGACAAAGCTGGTGGTGTGTCCAGGGATGTTCCAGACATGTGGAACTCCATTCAACTAGGCTGATATTATTATGGCTCAGATGACAACATTACTTCTTGGTATCCAAGCTTAAAGGTCACATGCAGCTGCTATAGCAGCAAGCATGGCAACATCAAATACCTAGTCTCCCATGTGGCCATAAAAGCCCATGGGAACCATTTGAAATTGCTATCATAAAGTCCTAATTCAGTGCTGAGGGGTTTTTTTTTAGACACAAAAAAGATGGTTTGGGGCTGGACATACTGAGTTTACCAGCCAGAATTAAGAGTTCCATGATGCTTTTAACCACGAGTATTGCATTCTGAAATTGAAGGAGTATGTATTTTGCTATCACTGCATCTCATTGCTAGTGAAAGATTTGCTCCCTGATTCTTTGTGTTAAAGAAAATTTTGATTTTGAAAAAAAAGTTGGCCTTGGTACCTGTGTGTCTATGAAATATGTGGAATTTAGGTCTAGCTAAGCACTCCTTATTTCACCTTCTGGTTTATATGCCATATTTTTCTGTTAGCAGATGATGGAGTTAATGTTGTCTCAGCGCTGCTGTTTGTGAGTGTAGGACTGATTCTGGGCCACTTTCCTGAATGAAATGAGGAAAACAGAGCTCTGGATAGGTAGGAGAGAATTGGCTGCCTCAGAATGTCTCGTCAGTGTGTGCTGTGCAGCGTTATGCTTTTCCTTGCTAATCTGCAAAGATGTGTTTGCCATGTTGCTTAATTTGCTCTGAGGGGAAGGGATACAAGTCCCTATGAAGAGTAATCGAATTTAGTTCATCAATTTCCTGGGAAGCAGGGAGGCAGGCCATGGCCATAGAACCAGGCATTTTGCTAGTACTGTAAAAAGTAACATCTGTTGGTTTGTTCTCTTTCTTCTCCTGCTCCCAAGAATATGCTCCAGCCTGATTTCTTGGATCTTCCTTGTAGAATGGATTACCTCAGGACCAGCTGCTTTTGCTTATCTTCAGTCTGAGTAGAGACAGGAAATTAATGCAATTTCAGAAGGAGAGCTTGCTCTGCTTAACCCTAACAGAGATTTATGATTCAGCTTTGGAGGCCTCAGAGAAGCCGCTACCTCATTCTTCTCCAATTTGGTGCTTTCCAGATGGATCAGACTACAGTTCACATGTTCTGTTCAGTCACACTTAACTTGGAAGTAGCACATGAAAGACTGTTTTTTTCAATGACGCTTTCCCATTTTTACCCAAAACGTTTACTAGTTGTTTCCTCAAATGAACAATATACTACTAAAAAACTCCTGTCTGTTTGTTGGCCAAAATGGTGCATCATAGGGCAACAAGCTTGTAAGCCGCCCTGAGTCTTCGGAGAAGGGCGGGATATAAATGGAATTAAAATAAATAAATAAAAAAAATTGTTGAATGAATGAGCTAATTTGCACAATGCATCCAGAATCCAGGAACATAACTTGCATGGAATTGAAATTTGGCAACATTGTGACTTCTTCAGTGCCATCATACTACTGCAGTCAGCCACGGTCACATGATAGTTATTTCTAATGCTTCCTGCCAGCTTCCCACAAGGAAATATCTCTGAAATGATGACCCAACAGTTCCCAGATTGTCTAGTATATTTTAGCTTTGTAGAAAATATGGTGAGAGAAACACATGATTGTTTTTTTCTTCTAATCTTTCAGGGAGATTGGTTGCCTTGTATTTGGCTTTTTGTAACTGAAGCTTCAGAAAGTGTGGACTTTCTCCCATCTGAAAAATTTGCGTATGCTCCAATCTCTAGGTGAAAGAAACACAGCAGTAATATATTTGAATGGGCAAAGGATAAGAGATGTATGACTATTTCATTTTTTAGTTTGATCCCTGTAGGCAAGAGCAGGATTGAATTGTCAGAAGTTTAGCTTTTCAATCTCTAGTGTTTTTAACATAAATTTAATTGCTTTTGAAATAGTAACAGAAAAAGGGGAAAGAAGGAACAAAACACAGATATATTCCTTTTATTATCTATAAGCATTATGCAGATATGTGTGTGTGTGATTCTAATACACCTATCCACTATATTTTGTATGGAGTCCCATATTTTATTATATTTATCCATACAAAGTCTGTGTATTATTCATTATTCACTCATAAATAATGTGTGAGCAAGTCCTCAGTCCTTTGAGTAAATGGAGCCGTGTATTCATCTTTTGAGTGTTGCAGTACAGTCTTTTTTCCTATAGTAAAGGCACAGGGAATCCATTTTCATTGTCCAATTGTCAAATTTCACATACTAGATATGTAATTCAGGAGAATGTGATACTCTGAAAATTTTAGCTTCTGTTGCAGTCACAATTATATAGTTCACTACTTTCTCCACAAACTTAGTTTAATATAGGACATTGTAGAAACATGTCTTTTAAAGAAGCTTTGTTTTATTGCATTTGCAACATTATACTGTCGTAAATAATCCTTTACTGTACAGGTGTAATGGAAGTCCAATAAACTCCGAAGCATTATTTTTTGTTGTGTAAGTAATAACATAGTCCATTAACACTCCCTATAGAAGTTGAGACACACACCCATTGTCTAGGCCAGGGGTAGGCAACCTCGGCTCTTTTATGACTCATGGACTTCAACTCCTAGAAATCCTGAACGAATCATGCCAAACCAATCTTATTTCATTCTTTAATAAAGTGACTAAACTAGTAGACCCGCAAAATGCTGTGGACATAGGATAATTAGTATTCAGAAAGGCATTCAACAAAGTAGACCTCAATCTACTCCTTGGTAAGCTAGAAAAATATGGGATAGACAGCATCAACACCAGATGGATTTGTAACTAGCTGACAAACCATACTCAACGAGTTGTCCTTAATGGTACTACATCCACATGGAGGGAAGTAAGCAGTGGAGTACCACAAGGTTCCATCTTAGGCCCAGTACTCTTCAATATCTTCATAAATGACTTAGATGTGGGAATGGAAGGGGAACTCATCAGATTTGCAGATGACACTAAACTGGCAGGAATAGCCAACACCCCAGAAGACAAGCTTGGGATCCAAAAAGATCTTGACAGACTTGAACAATGGGCCCTATCCAACAACATGAAATTTAATGTGGAGAAAAACAAGTTTTTTACACTTAGGCAGGAAAAGCCAGAGGTACAAATACAGATTAGGCAAAACCTGACTCAAAAACAGTAATTGTGAGAGGGACCTTGGAGTCCTAGTGGACGATCACTTAAACATGAGCCAGCAGTGTGCAGCAGGAGCCAAAAAAGCTAATACAACCCTTGATTGTATAAACAGAGACGTAGAATCAAGATCACATGAATTATTAATACTGCTTTATAAAGCCTGGAATACTGCATCTAGTTTTGGGTCACATTACAAAAAAGATGTTGAGACTTTGGAAAACGTGCAAAGAAGAACAATTAAGATGATTAAAGGCCAGGAGACTAAAACATAGGAAGAACAGTTGTAGGATTTGGGTTTGGCTAGTCTAGAGAAAAGAAGGACTAGCAGTGTGGACTAGCACATGATAGCAGTATTCCGGTACTTGAGGGGCTGCCACAAAGAAGAGCTTATTTTCCAAAGCACCAGAGGGCAGGACAAGAAATAATGGATGGAAATTACTCAAGGAGAGAAGCAACCTGGAATTAAGAAAAAACTTCCTAACTTCAACTGATTGTGAAATTCTAAGCCTTATTGTATATGGAATATTGTATGATGGTTGTTGACCCAGGTGGTATAACTTACCAGTGTATTTTGTGCATTTTCCATGTCCCAAGATTCAACAAAATCACTTTTGGTCCTCTGAAAGTTTCAAGCTGAATATGCCATTAGGACAAAGTAATAGTATATTTGGTATTCAGGACAAATATGTAATAGAATAGGTATATGCAGCTTGCACATGGGAGAAGTAGAAAAAGGGCCTAACGAAGCATGGGGGTGAGAAAAAAGAGAAAAAATGGCTATCAAAGATTGCTGAAAAGGTCTGAACGACTTGGTGAGGAAAAAGCTGGTCCATCTCATTAAAAGCAATAGAAGTCTAAGGCATAAAGGGGGAAGAAAGAAGACAATAAGTTTGGAAAGAAGTAATTTGATATTACCCCTTCTTGTTATGAATTGCTATCTCACAATGAGTCTGCGCGGTATAATAGTTAATATATTGAACTGGGACTGGAGAGTTCAAGGTTCAAATCCCCAATTGAAGCCAGCTGATGATTTTGACTTCAACTTCTCCTAGTTTAGCCTAACCCCCAGGCTGGTACATACAGTATATAAAATGAGGGGAGATACTCTGTCTTGAGTTCCCAAAAGAAAGGCAGGATAAGAGCCAGTTTAATCTTGTGGTAAAGCAAGTTCAAGTCGCGCCTTAGCCATAAAGTCAGCTGGGTAGCTTTGGACAATCACCCTGTCTCAGCCCAACCCACCTCACATGGTGGTTCTTGTGGAGAAAATAGGAGGAGAAGGATATGTTGGATATGTTTGGCTGCCTTGAGTTAGTTGTAAAGCTAATAAAAGCAGGATACAAACAAACAAATGTAATATTTGTAGCCTTTGCAACACTTAACTTTCGAAACTATTGGAGAAGCTGTTCCATGACTCTACTGCATGACAGTAGAAATTAATGTGTGCTGTTATGCATGTTAAGCAGATACTTAGAGGCAGAACAAGGGATGCAAAAAGCAGGGAGATGTCTGATTTAGTGAGCTTAAGATAGTGGTATACTAGCTAAAGTGTTGAATTGGCATTGGGTTCAACCAGTGGTGGGATTCAGATATGTGAACAACCGGTTCTCTGTGTGGGTGCCGCTTCCGGAAGTCCATTCTGGGCCTGGACAACAAAAAATTAGCTACCGGTTCTGCTGAATTGGTGCGAACTGGCTGAATCCCACCACTGGGTTCAACCCAGGTTCAAATTTACTCTCTGCTATCCCTGATCACTGAGTGGTGTACATTTTGTCTCAAGCTCTGAATGAAAGGCAAGATACAAATCTAATAAATATGAATACTTCTATAAATCTGGTGTTACTATTGTACATTTTTATTGTATTGTGCTTTCTTCAGTTAAAAGTCAGCTGTAGACTTCACAGGAGGTTGTTATTCCCAAATTTCCCTACTGGAGTTTTCAACATGCTAATTTCTCTAATATACATAAATTATTCTAATATAAATTTTCGTGATGCATGCTTGTTTTCTGCAAGGAGACATCGTATATTTTTGCAGATTTTGGATGAGAATGAAAACAACATTAGACTTTTTTTTACTGTTACTGTAAATGTGCAGTCCATTATAAGACCAATTCCCTTACAAACCTATGTCAGATTCTTTCACATTGCTAAATAAGGAAGAGCAGATGCAGGAAGTTTCAAGTTGAAATATTTGGCATCCTCAGCTATTGCTAATATAAATAGTTTAAACAAATTCTTAACAAAATGGGAAGGTACTTTATGACATGACATTGCAGAATAAGAATTGGCAACTATGGGATCTTGTTTTGCTGCATTTAATAGTCAGCGATCTAGAAAAGTAGCTGGCACTATTTTTCCCTGGCATGGGGGGAGTAGGAGCTTTACTTACTAGAATTTGGCACATTAAGATGCTGCTAAATTAATTTATTTTAAAGGCTTTTAAGATTGCCTTAGTAGGGCAATACTTTCTCTAAGAGGCATACAACAAAAAGATAGCAAGAAATTTAATGTTAAGTTGCTTGTATTCAGTAGTAGCAGATAGCACTAACGTTTTCATACAATGCTCTGTTTAGCCCTGCATAAAAAGTGACTGCATTTCAGCAACCAGCAAATGCATAGGAGTAGAGAAAAACAGGTTGTAGCTGTATTTTATGAGGTCCTAATTAGATATTTTCCCCACATAAGTTTTCATGTTCCATTGAAGAAAATGTAAATATAATGAGCAAGGACAAATAGGCAGGAATTCTTAAAGTAGTAGATTGCAGTCATTTTAAAATTTTTGACAGGAACTCTGGGTGTCATTACAAAATGGCTCCCTTAAGGATGTGATTGTTTACAAAATTGTTCTCATAGTGTATGTTGCCAGTCAGAACATGATCTTTATTTTAAAAAACAAAGGTTTCTGAGATTGGTATAGTTGCGTGCATTGTCCTTGCTAACTTTTTCAGAATCTCACCCACCCAACTGTCAGGTGCAAGAAATCAGGAACCAGAATGGCGTTCGAAAGTACTACAAGTTTATTTCATGCTACCTATACACAAGAATCTGTACTACTAACAGACAAGGCAAATTGGCACCAGATGAGAGTCAATGGATTGCAAGGGAACTAATGATGCATTTGACTCCACCCTCGGGCTCAGCCTGGTCATTTCCTACACTACCCCAGTCTGCTCTGTTCTTTTTAATTTTGTTTTTGTTTTAATTTTGTTTTCTCTGAGCAGTGAACTATGAATTAATTATTGTCTAGGAATGGCTGCATTGGGCTTATATGAAGTCCATCTAGCCCAGTACAGTGTTACCAATTTTGACTGATTGATTCCAGTATTGCAGCCAAGTCTTTCCCAGTTGTACATGCAGAAGCTGGCCATCGATTGATCCTTTGACCTTCAGCATAGAAAGTATATGCTCTACTTGTTGTAATCCAGCAGACTAGTTGTAGATAATCTCCCAAAAACTTTTCCTTTGCCCACAATTTGCTGGTTGATTGCTTTGCTTTATATTTCCCAGCTGAGAAGATTCTTACAAAACATTGTCAGTTAATAATTCCAAATGCTAGTTAATCTGAATCCATTTTGCAGGGCTATTTTGGATTAATCCTGGGTGATTCCTGTTTCTTTCTATCAACTTTGTTTTACCTGGAACAATTCCACTTGTTCTAATTTGTAATTAGATAGGTTTCTAAAATATGGAATTGTTTTTAACTTGATTTTTTTTAAAAACTGGATTTCTGATAGTAGAGTTTCTCTTGTGAACCTCTGAGTTCATTTTGAACCTAATTAAGATGGGAAAATGAGGATAGGCCATGTCTGATAGATCTTATTTGCCTAAATGATCATCTTTCAGGGTGAAATTTTGGGGGATATATTGTGGTAATAATGGTGCCATTTTGATACGGTCTTTCATTAAACTGATGTTTTCACTGAGCTTTTTATGAGCTGTGGCATTCAAGAGTAGCAGTGTCTGTGGGCAATTAGGATGCAGTTGGAGAAAGGCAGGTAAACTTTTTTACATAGTAGCTTTTTAGTTTTATCTCACTTCAATTAAATGAGAAATACCAAGGGTAGAACCAACATTCAGAGGACACACCTTTTCGTTTTACAAGGGCATAATTCAGCAATTGTCCTTTGAAATTTTTTAAAGTTTAAAATTTATATGTCATTTAATTTTTTAAACTGTTGATTTCTCCTTAAATTAAACCTGTGCAATGAATTTAAATGGGTTTAATGGTCCTTTTCTTCAGTGAACACTGTAAAATAATTGTTTAGGGAAGGGTAAAAATATTGCTAAACTAATATTTAAAATTTGGGCATGTAGGGAATCACAACGACTGTATACAGAAAAATGCTTGTGATTTTTTTTAGAATGAATTGCTTCTTGATAATCATATCAGGCACACAGCTGTGTGAAAGGCCGTCTTAGTTAACCAAGAGTAAAATATAACAGGATAACATAAAAAAGGTGAGTTATTACCAAGGGAGTCCTATTATATACCAACTGTGTAATACCTGCAACCAGGAGAAGTTTAGTCTCTTTTCCTTCTATCTCATTTGGAGATCACACAGTCATTTGGAGCTGCTCCCCATTTCCAACACAATAACACCCATTAAGTTCAAAGTGTGGGATTTTTAAAAAAAAATATTTTAATGCACTCTTCATGCTCCTTTCTAGTACTCCACTGATGATCATTATGAGGTGATGTTACATTCCTCATTCAAGCTTCAGCTGACTTTCACCTTAGGTTTTTGCTTCTCTTTTAGAAGATGCTGTTTAAGAAGAATTGTGGTACAAAGACAAGGATCATCAAAATTCGCGTAAGTTGAGCCATAGATACATTTTCCTTTTCCCTTCCATTGTTTGTGTCAAAATCATGTGTGTTCCGTAGAGCAAATATCCACAGCTGATGGCCTTACAGTTCCCTTGTAAAAGTTCTTGGTTTTTAGTAACATAGACTGGGTAGTGCAAAGAATTAAATGTAGGGGGGATAATCGTATTAACTGAACTTGATTAATTGAATGAAAATGTAATTAAATTCATATTTAAAATGTAAGTTTCAGCTCCCACTTTTTTGTCCTTGTTTTGCTTATATTCTGGAAAGCAAGGTTTAGCATGCCATTCATTTGCTCTGAAAAATTTGCAAACACACACAATTTTGTCATAGTTGCCATAGTTTCCTAGATAGTAGAAAGCTTAAAATGTAAAAGTTCTTCAACTATTAATTGCCTCAGAGGATAGCTTGAGTACCTCATTTCAGGTGAAGAAGGTAGCAAATAAGCACAGTATTGCCAATCATGAAGAAAAAAGAGCTTTCATATTTTTATAATCTGAGTAAGGAGATTAAAAAAAATTGGCTGTAAGATTAAGCTGGGATAGTCAGAGAAAGACATCAATTAGGATATTATAGGATAAGTTAATGTTATAGGTTAAACTAGTAGGATAAATTAATAACTGAAGGTAATAATCCTATAATAGGGACGATGGTATATTTACATCTGTTTCCTTTTTTTATATTCAGCTCTTGCAAAATCCATGTTTTTTTTAATCCACCCTCTCCTAAGTCGCTTAACTTTAGCCAATGATGGATTGTATTATTGCCCCATTATATCACAAGAACATTTCAGAAGATGTTTATATTCAAGCCATTATTTTCTTGATGGAAGCTTATATGCCACTTCAAATCACTGTAACACTAAATGGCTTGCAAGCATACTGATAGAATAACATAGTAAAGAAATGCAATAACCATAAAACAAATGCGAGTAACCGATCTAATCATCACAACCAGTAACAATACATGTTACTAGCGCCCTTAAATTGTACCAAGTTCAACCACCTAACAGCTGCTTTGGTTCCCAAAAGCTTTTGGACTAAGCAAGTTTTTAAACACTTCATAAATGTTAGGAGAGTGCAGGTTTTATTCTGGATGGAATCCATTCCACACAAGGGAACCTCCTTTAGAAATTGCTCATCACCACCACACCACAAGAGAAGAGTGTTTCTGAGGCAGGCAATTTCTATTTGGAATAAGAGCTCTTGAAGATAACCAGCAGCTTGAATTACCGGTACATTTCTGAATAATTAAGCCAAATGTAGGTTTGTATATTTGAGATGATTAAGAAATATTAGTTATTTATTACCAGGGGTAACTATGCAGAGAAAAACACATGTCTGCTCTATCAATAGACCTGTTATAAAGAAGGCGAAACTATGTTTATCATTGTACGAGAAAAACAATAGAAACGTGAATGTGAAAATAATGTACTTGCTTTGCAGTTTACTAGTCAGTAAAGTAATGATTTGGACTCCTGAAGTTTCTTTTTTATTATATATAAGATTTTTATTGATTTTTTTTCATACATTCAGTAGTACTTTTTCAACAAACGTGTTGTCTGAGTTTACGTTCACTAATACAGATTTAATTCCTAATCTTTTATTCTTTCCTCTAGCCATTGATAAAATGTCCCAAGTTTGATAATATTCAGTTTCTTCTTTTCCTTTCAACCTCAGAGTCAATCTATCCATCTCTGCACATTCTAGTATTTTTTTAAATTATTTCTTTATCTGATGGTATTTCTTCATTTTTCCAATACTGCACAAATATAATTCTTGCTGCTGTTGTTACATGTAGAATCAAATACATGCTTTGTTTATCATATATTTTGTTTTATTATACCTAATAAAAAAGTTCTGGTTTAAAATCTACATATTTTCCCAACATCTTTTCTACCACGTATGTATTTTTCCCAATAACTTTGCTTTGGCACACGTCCACCAAACATGGTAATAAGTACCTGACTTGTGTTTGCATTTCCAACATCTATGTGACATGTTTTTAAACATTTTTGCTAATCTTGCTGGTGGCAAGTGCCATTTATAAAACATTTTATATAGGTTTTCTTTATAAGAAAAGAAATCTTCTCTGAAGATTTAAATTCATTAATTTTGAAATTCATTTGGCAAGAAAAGAAAGCTAGAATCAAGATGAAAATGTTACAAGAAGCCAAGGTTTTGGTTTGCCACAGTGGGTCTTATATTATCAAGCATCTGTATTAACATGGGTAAAAGAATGGATAATTCTTAGAAACAAAAGGTTGTTATATTTGGAGGGACATGATTTACAACTGGGTGGCACACTTTTTTATGGTATGGGAAAAATAAAATCCACAAGTACTTTCAAAACCAATATAGAGGAAATACACTATTATCAACATGGGAAAAAATAAAATGTAAAATATATCTGAAAATTCCAGGTTGGCTTTCAACAATGGACGTATTCATACATCCAAATTTAGTCAATTTTGAAAAAATCCAAGCATACAGAGATATTCTAAATTCTGATGGGAACTTAAAATCTAAACAAGAAATGAAAAATCAGGGTATCAATCTATCATGGTGGGCATACTTACAAATGTAAGTTAGATGTTTTTTTATTGAAAAGTTTTAAAATACATTTTATATGTTTTTTTATTGAAAAGTTTTAAAATACATTTTATAAATGTAAGTTAGATGTTAAAACTGTATGGATTTTATAAGGAGCAAACCTTGTTTGATATTATTAACCTCTGATGAGAAACTAATTAAGAAAATTTATAATTTTCTATTAAATTTGAAAATGGAAAGCGAACAAGTTAAAGAAACAATGATAAGATGGGCTAAAATTTTTGGAAATGATATAGAATTAGAAAAATGGCAAAACTTGTGGGAAAGAAATTATAAATTGACAATGTCAACTTCTTATGGACTCCTGAAGTTTCTGAACAATTCTTCACAATACCTTCATTTTAGTGACTGTGTATTAAGCTTTCAATATCCACAAGCTGAGGTATACTTTCCAGTTGAAATGCTGTTTCTGTAAAACAGGGTACTGTATACCTTTGCTAACCTCCAGAATAAAGGGGGTTTGTTTTGCCTAAAACTGAAACTTTGCACCATTCCCCCACCCGTTTTTCTTGTTTCTGAATGCTCTGTATTAAAATAAGGCAACTAGAAAATATAGATAAATTGGTCCCTCATAAAGAAATAGGGTAGAAGTGTACACTATGGAAGTATTTCAGGAATTATTTCTGCACAGCCTATAGTTCTACAAATGAAATAATTATTTGATTAACAATTTAATTTCAGTCAGTTTGGTGTACTGGTTAAAAATCTGACTTAGAAACCAGAAGGCTATGAGTTCTAATTTTGCCTTAGGCATAAAAGCCAGTTGGGTGACTTTGGGCCAGTCAGTCTCTCTGAGCCCAACCCACATCACAGGGTTATTATTGTGGGGAAATAGGAGGAGAAAGCAGTATTATGTACCCCAAAGGTGCTTTTCCAAAACACAATTGGACTTTCTTGCTTTTTTCCTTGAAAATGTTTCGCTTCTGATCCAAGAAGCTTCTTCAGTTGAAGAAAAAAGTCCAGTTGCCTTTTGGAAAAACATAGACGAGTATTATATATGTTTGCTTCCTTGAGTTACCTATAAAGTAATAAAGGTGGGATAAAAATCTAATAAATAAACTCAAATTCCATACCTTTCATCCTGTGATTTCTACTTCTTGTGAACATAGGGCAAAATTTGAGGATGGATTGATGCAGAGGCCAAGTAAATGGCATCTTGTTTATGATAATTGCAAATTGACAGATGCCTTTAATGATGGAAGCAGAATCCTCATCTGTCTGGGCCTTTTTTCGCCCCAGCCAGAGGCTTTTGACATTGCTAGCCTAAGTCAGCCAATGTTAAGGTTTTCTGCTAGCTTTTTTTAAATGGAGGATAACTGAGGGAGTGCTAATGAAACACTACTGAGTGACTTGCAGCAGATTGCTGCCAAATAACCAGATTTTTAAAAATGTTTTTTCTATAATGCCATGCTTTGGAAGGGAACTAATTTGGTTAGCCTGCTCACTACATAGTGGCTATTCTTTCTTCTGATTTCTTGAAGTAAAGCTCAAGAACACATCTTCATATTGCCCAAATAGGACACTCACTTCTGAAAGGCATTCTACAATCTGTCACCCTGCCTTGATTTTTTTTTCTTTCTTAACGGACAAGGAGATAAATACAACTAAATAGATCCTAAATGATGCCACTGTAGGTGGCGAGGTGTAATTACTTCTCCACCCTCATCGCGTCCGCAGATAATCGCCCGGCCGCCCTGTTTAGGGTGACTCGCTCACTTCTTAATCAGGAGGTGAGGGGGGATCCCTTACAGGGTCGTGCCGAGGAGTTTGGTCAGCATCTGTCGGATAAAATCGCTCGGATTCGGACCGGTTTGGACTCCAGCTGGGCAGAGTCTGACGATCAGGACACGGGCGGTCTTGTCAATGTTATCTGGGAGGAGTTTGATTCTGTGACCCCTGATGAAGTGGACAGGATTATGGGGAGGCTGAGCTCCACCACATGTTTATTGGACCCGTGCCCTTCCTGGCTGGTTTATGCAGCTAGGGAGAGGACACGAGGCTGGTTCCAGGCGGTGATATCTGCTTCTTTGAGTGAGGGTAATTTCCCCACCGTCTTGAAGGAGGCGGTGGTGAGACCCCTCCTCAAGAAGCCTGCCTTGGACCCAGCTGTGTTGAACAACTTTCGTCCAGTCTCCAACCTTCGCTTTCTTGCGAAGGTTGTTGAGAGTGTGGTGGCGCATCAGCTTCCTCTGGTCCTGGATGAAGCGGATTATCTGGATCCGTACCAATCGGGTTTCAGGCCCGGGTACAGCACGGAGACGGCATTGGTCGCTCTGGTGAATGATCTCTGGAGGGCTCGGGATAGGGGATGTTCCTCTGTCCTAGTCCTATTAGACCTCTCAGCGGCTTTCGATACCATCGACCATGGTATCCTGCTGCGGCGTCTCAGGGGATTGGGAGTGGGAGGCACAGTTCTTCGGTGGTTCTCCTCCTATCTCCTGGGACGTTCGCAGTCGGTGTTGGCAGGGGGGCAGAGATCGACCCCTAGGTCTCTCGTTTGTGGAGTTCCTCAGGGGTCGGTTCTCTCGCCTCTCCTGTTCAACATCTACATGAAACCGCTGGGTGAGATCATTCGTGGTTTTGGAGTTGGGTATCATCAATATGCTGATGATACCCAACTTTTTATTTCTACCCCAAACCACCCCAGTGATGCCCTCGCTGTGATGTCCCGTTGCCTGGAGGCGGTTCGGGTCTGGATGGGGAGGAACAGACTTCAACTCAACCCGGACAAGACTGAGTGGCTGTACATTCCGGCATCCCGGGACATTCAAAATGTTACATCTCTTTCTATGGGGGGTGAGCTGTTACCCCCCGTGGATAGGGCTCGCAACTTGGGAGTCCTCCTAGATTCACGACTTACTTTGGAAGATCATGTAGCAGCTGTGACTAGGGGGGCTTTCGCCCAGGTTCGCCTGGTGCGCCAGTTGCGGCCCTATCTGGACCGGGATGCCCTGTGTACGGTCACTCATGCGCTCGTGACCTCTCGCCTTGACTACTGTAATGCTCTCTACATGGGGCTTCCCTTGAAGACCACTCGGAGGCTCCAACTGGTACAGAATGCGGCCGCGAGAGTTGTCTTGGGAGTTTCCCGGTACTCCCATGTTACACCTTTGCTCCGCGAGCTACATTGGTTACCAGTTGTCTTCCGGGTGAGGTTCAAGGTCTTAGTGATGGTTTTTAAGTCCCTACATGGCATGGGTCCGGAATACCTCGGGGACCACCTGCTGCCGGCGTCAACTCCCCTCCGCCCTGTGCGTTCCCACAGAGAGGGCCTCCTCAGGGTGCCTCCAGTCAGAGAATGCCGGCTGGTGGCCCCCAGGGGGAGGGCCTTCTCTGTGGGCGCCCCGGCTTTGTGGAATCAACTGCCGGTGGAGCTCCGGATGGCACCGGATCTCCGCTCCTTCCGACGCGGGTTAAAGACCCACCTGTTTGAACAAGCTGGCCTGGCCTGATGGGGAGTTAATTTGGGTTTTAAATATTTGTATATTTTATAGTTTTATCTTGGGCATTAATTTAATTCTATTTTAACTTTTGTAGTTTTGTATTTTTATTATATGCCCTGTTCACCGCCCTGAGTCCCTCGGGAGAAGGGCGGTATAAAAATTTAATAAAACTAACTAAACTAAACTAAACTTTATAGGTGCTATTCTTCTATTGCTGTCCCAATTCCACTCCAGTGGCGTCCTGTTTCCAGTACCAGTCTGCCACCTCTTCTCCCATCTGAGAACTGGAGTCTCAGCATGCTGGCAGTTCTTCCCTTCCACCTCTGGATTTGTTGTTTTGTTTTGTTTTGTTTTTTAATTGAAACATTCTAAGGTTCTTGCAAGCTATTCAACATGTTGAACTCTTTTTTTGTTTTTGCAGGATGAGGGATAGTCAATCTCTTTTCATTATTTCATACAACATTTTGTACATGTGCATATATTGCCTGTTTTGGCTTGTCTCCTATTGACACACAACCAACCAGAATGAATTCCATATTAGATCAACTCAGCAAAAAATACTGAGGTGAATTTTTCTCTATAAAAGGAATGCTATGTTCAGAACCCAACAGCCATTCTTTTAGTTCATCACTTCTATTTCTTGTTCCTCTGTGTTCAGTCATGTTTTCCCCCACATTTTTCTAAAGAGCTTTTAAAAAATAGTCTTAGAAACTTTTGAGATCTTTCAAAGATATGAATACTTCAAACTTGGACTGTCACTTTGGCTATAGTTCTAGCAAATTAATCAGGGGACTATCTTAAAGTAGATGCCAAGTACCTTACATGTATCAGAGAATTTCTAGATATAGAGAAGACTCCCCTATTTTCATCTCTTTTTTCCTGGTAATTTAATTGCCATACAGTTCTTCACTTCATTTGTGCTGTTTGCAATATAAATTAAGCTGGAACAGAAAAGAGAAAGATTGTGTCTTATCTTGATACCATTAGTTCCTTGGATTTGGATCAGAGTCATCAAACAATTTCCCTTAATTCTTCTTTCAGTAGTCTGAAAAGCCACTGTAGACAGGTGAAACTTTGTGCCCTCTTAAAACAACAATTTTATTTTTCAACTTGGAATTGAGTAGGCATTCAAGATTTTACTTCTTTGGCAAAGGTTTTGCCTTGTGCCAAAAATGAACAAAATGTATTGTACTGTACTATAATCAAGGACAATATAATTGAAGAGATGAACAGCTACTCAAATAATTTAGTTGTTGCATTCATACATATAGTCTGGCAATAAAACTCAATCTGAAAACAAATTAATGGATATAATATAAGAGAATATAACTTAGTAAAATCTACTTTAGTTTTTTCCAATAAAGGTGAATATTTATAGCTCAGGGTTGAAATGAGGTACCCTTGGTGCTCTCTGAGCTTGGTTGTTTTCTTGCAGATATTTCTTTATCCAAATTAGTTAACATGACTAGTACTAATGACATTACCTAGTTTTGGTAATGAAATGTCTGCAAGAAAACAAGCAAGCTCAGAGAGTAGCAAGGACAACTTAGTTTTTTTCTTACCAAAAATGATTATTTTTAATTTGAACCCTGCCCTGAGGATGAAAATGGATCATTTCAATAGTAAAATAAATGTAGGAGATGAAGATGAATGGTAAGAATATTGTTTGTAGCTTTCTTTTGTAGGATATTAGCTTGTCAAAGATGACATTTTCATAATCAGCAGAACTAAAAAACGGTAGTTATTCTGATACATGCCAGAAGGAATAATCTGTTTTGATACGTTCTGGGAAACAGTAAGTTAGAATTTGAACATGATGCATTTATTTACAGAATTTATACCATGCCCATTTAGATAGTGGCCAATGCATTTCTCTTTCTTATAGATCTTTTACATCTTTGAAATGTACTGGGAAGAATTGATTTGGCAGCTGATCATTTTCAATGTTCTATGGTGTCTGCCTTTTGAATCTGCTTATTATCTGATGCAGTCCCTCCCTTGATTTCTGTTAAGAATACTTTAAGTCTTCAATCAATGAGAACTCTTGATTTTAAAATCCCCTTTGCCGGTTGCAAATAATCCATTATGCTGACTGTTTTGGCAAAGATACAGCATGATTTTCAGTGTCATTGTAACTTTGAATGGTTGCTCAATAAATAGTCGTTAAGCAAGGACTACCTGTATCACGTTATCTTCTTAGCAATTTCACTGAGCTTTTTTTTTTATTGAAAAGTTTTATCATACATTTTATCTTTAACAAACCCCCCTACCCCTCCCCTATCCCTCCCTCCTTACCCCTCCCCCCCTCCCCCCCCCGACTTCCCAGAGCTAAGTACAAGGTATAAAAAACAAAAAAAAAGGAATCATAAACAACCATATGCTAACAACCGTAAACTCTCTAGCTCATATAGGATAACTACAAACACTATTACTATTAAATATGAAAAAAGAGAAAAAAGGAAGACTTATTCAAATGCTACATGAAACTTTTTAGTCCCATATTTGTTCTGGATATACTCAATCCATTTTCTCCACTCCATAATATAACGTTCTTGCGAGTGATCTTTCAAATAAGCCGAGATCTTTGCCATCTCTGCCAGGTCAGAAACCTTTAAAGTCCATTCTTCTATAGTCGGCAGTTCCTCCTTCTTCCAATATTGACCTATTAAGAGTCTTGCTGCCGTAATTAAATTCAACATCAACTTAGTGTCCACAACTGTTGCATCTGTAATTATTCCCAACAAAAAAAGTTGCGGACAAAACTTTATCCTTTGTTTAAAAATCTTCTGCATGTTCCACCAGACTTTTATCCAAAAAGCCTTAACCTTTTTACAAGTCCACCATATGTGAAAATATGTTGCGTCTTCGTCACCGCACCTCCAACATTTAGGCTGATAATTCGGATACATACTTGCAAGCTTTTTAGGATCTAAATGCCATCTATAAAACATTTTATAAAAATTCTCTCTTAGATTTTGAGCTTGTGTAAATTTTACGTTCCTCACCCAAATCCTTTCCCACGTATCCATTGTAACAACTTCTTGGATATTTTGGGCCCATTTAATCATACAATCTTTAACAAGCTCTGTTTCTGAGTCAATTTCTATCAATGCAAGATATATCCGTTTGATATGTGCTGGACCCTGATTTCTAATTTGCTTTATCAAATTTTCATCAGTCATTGTAAAACCAATTTTCTGGTCTTCTTTCCACCTGGCTCGTAGCTGAGTATATTGAAACCAATTTTGAACAACCTTCTCTTCTCGCAAGAGGCTATATGATTTCAAATTCCAGACATTTCTTTCCAAGCTCAGAATCTCCTTGTACGTAGTCACATCATGTTTGAAACCAGCATGTATATTTTCTATTGCGTGTTTTGGAATTGCCCACAGTGGTATCTTACAATCTAGCTTATGTCTATACTTCTTCCAAACTCTCAACAATGCCTGTCTTAGAATATGCACTCTAAACACATTGTCTACCTTCTTGTCATACAACAAATATGCATGCCAGCCAAACAACAAATCGTGGCCTTCAAGATTTAATAATCTCTCTTGTGTCAAATTAATCCAATCACTTATTCCTACTAATGCAGCAGCTTCATAGTATAGTTTAAGATTGGGCATTTTAAGACCACCTCTCTCACGAGTATCCTGCATAATCTTAAGTTTAACTCGTGGCCTTTTCCCTGCCCAAACAAATTTATTGATACCTCGCTGCCATTCCTCCAAATTAGAATCTTTCTTAAGAATCGGTATCATTTGAAATAAAAATAGAAATTTAGGCAGGACGTTCATTTTCACTGCTGCGATCCGTCCCAACAAGGACAATTGCAATTTTTCCCAACTCTCCAATTCTTTTTGAATATTCCCCCATAGTTTTTCATAATTATTTTTATATAACTTTGTATTAGAGGGCGACAAAAGCACCCCAAATATTTAACCCTTTTAACAATCTCAAATCCAGTTAATCCTTCTAAGAGAGCCTTTTGCGAAACTGTCATATTTTTGGCCAGAATTTTGGTTTTCTGTATATTAACTTTAAATCCAGAAACCTTCCCGTATTGTGTTATTATCTCCATCAGGTCCACAACAGAGTTCTCTGGCTGGGTCACTGTAACAACCAGATCATCTGCGAATGCTCTCAATCTATAATCCTGATCTCTAATTTGTATACCCTTAAATTTTTCCGAATTCCGTATTTTAACCAATAATATCTCTAATGTTAACACAAATAACAAGGGCGATAACGGACACCCTTGCCTTGTGCCCTTCTCAATATTACATACTTCTGTCAGACTATTATTAACTATAATTCGGGCAGTTTGTTTTTGATATAATGCCCTAATCGGTTGTAAAAAATTTTCCCCAAAATCCATTTTATCTAAAACTTTCATCAAAAATTGCCAATTCAATTGATCAAAAGCTTTTTCAGCATCTAGAAAAATTAGCGCCGCAGGGATCTGGTTGTTCCTTTCCAAAAACTCTAACACATCAACTATATGTCTCACATTATTTTTCATTTGCCTACCACTAATAAACCCCGTTTGGTCCCCATGAATCACCTGTTGCAGAACCCTCATCAGCCTATTAGCCAACACCTTAGCAAATATCTTGTAATCTGTATTTAAAAGCGATATCGGTCTATAATTTTTAACTTGAGTAGCATCTTGGTCTTCCTTCGGAATCAAGGAAATAAAAGCTGTTCTCCAAGACGGTGGCACCTTTCCCCCCCTCTGGATTGTCTGGAACAGTTCCTTTAACGGTTTCATCATCTCTAATTGTAAATTTTTATAATAAGCCGCAGACAAACCATCCGTACCTGGTGCTTTATCCATCTTCAATTCCTTAATTGCTGTGAGAATTTCTTCTTCTGTAATTAATTGATTAATCCCCTCTTTTTGTACTTGCGTAAGAACCGGGATGCTAGCATTCTCCAAATATATATCAATGTCTTTTTCATTAATCTTCTCCTTAGCATATAATTTAGAATAAAAATCCACAAAAGCATCCTTGATAAGGTCCTGTTGAAACACAACCCTTCCTTTATGCTCAATTTTATCTATATTAGAAGCCCTTTGCTTTTTCCTCAATCTATAAGCTAACCATCTACCTGGTTTATTGGCGTTGCAAAAGGTATTATGCCTGGCAAACCGCAAATTGGTTGCCACTTGGTCAGCCATTAATTTATCAAATTGTCCTCTTAACAGTTTAATAGCCTCCTTAATCTTCACATCCTCTGAATTCAAAATCAAAGCCTTTTCTTTTTCCTTTATTTCATTCTCCAGTTCTTTCCTCCTAGCTTCCACAGCACGTCTATGTTTATTATTCATATATATCAACACCCCTCTCATATAGGCTTTACTAGCATCCCAAACCATGTCCATAGAGGTGCCCTTATTCATATTCATTTCAAAAAAATCCTTCATCCGCTGTTTGCATTCTTCCACATTACTCTGATTTCTAAACAAATTCTCATTTACGCGCCACGAGCGCCTATCTCTATTCTCCTTATCAATCTCTAGCCAAACTGGGCTGTGATCAGAAATAGTTCTTGCACAAATCTTCACCTTTTTAGTCCTTAAAAAAAATCATTAGTCAACAAAATAAAATCGATCCTAGAAAAAGATTGATGTCTGTCAGAAAAAAAAGTATAATCCTTTTCCTGCAAATGTCTCTCGCGCCAAATATCTCGCAGTTCCAAGTCATCCTTCATTTCAAAAAAGGATTTAGGCAGTCTAGCATGACTTGGGACGCGCTTAAAAGCTCCAGCCTTGTCCATCTGTACATCCAAAACACCATTCCAATCCCCCATAAAAATAAAAGATTTATAATCCAACTGGGTAAGCTTTGTATGAAGTAAGCTAAAAAAGTCAGCTTGTTGTTGATTAGGAGCATATAATCCAACTAAAAGCGTCTTTTTGCCTTCTAGCAGCAGCTCTATCATAACGTATCTTCCATGCTTATCTGCTTCAATTAAGTCTGCTGTTAAAGCACTTTTAACATAAACAACCACTCCATTTTTCTTATTCATTGCAGAAGCAACAAATTGCGTACCCAACCTTGAGTTCGATAAATACTTTTGATCCACAACCCTAATATGCGTTTCTTGCAAACATATAACATCTATCTTGAATTGTTTTAAATATTGAAAAACTTTCTTCCTCTTCTGTGGTGAATTTAGTCCATTAACATTCCAAGTTAAAAATTTAGTTGTCATGCATATCATCCCAAAGCTCTTGAAGCACTGCTTTGATAGGACTATCTTTTTTAGGCCGTGCTCCTCCCACTGCTTGGCTATAAGTACGTTGTGGAAGTTCCATAGACTTCTGCTGATCTTGTTCTTTTATTTTTTTTGATCGTTTTAAAGCAGCACGCGTCACCCTCTGCTCTCTAGGATCATCCAAAGAAGTTGTAGCTTGATCTCCTCCAGCACCGTTCTCCTCTGTCTGTCCATCTTCAGCCTCTTGATGTTCTCCTTCTCCAGATCTCTTTGTAGCTTCCAAAAATGATAATGGGGTTGCTTTTAAAACGTTATTGTAAAAATCACGTGCCTGCATCACGGTACCTTTTACCTTCATGCATCACCATCAGCCCAATTGGAATCTCCCATCTGAACCTTATATCTCGTTGCTTGAGCTCTTGCACAAGAAATTTAAAATCCTTCCTTCTCCTTAAAATCTTTGGAGGAATTTCTTTTAGAACCAAAACTTCTTGATCAGCAATCACAACTTTAGAATCATAGGCAGCTTGTATAACTTCATCTCTAATTTCCCTCTTTGCAAAATAAACCACCAATAAATAGTCGTTAAGCAAGGACTACCTGTATCACGTTATCTTCTTAGCAATTTCACTGAGCTTTATGCGGTTCATACATCATTGTCATGAACTGTCCTACCTACCTTTCCCTTCCTCTCTTTTTTTTAACAAAACAGTCTATAAGGATGGAAATATGAAATAGATGCATGCATGATTTCAAAAGCTTTCAACAAGCCTGTGTAGCCATTGATGAGAAATGTAGGTGATGAAGAAAAGGCATGCCCCATATCTTTTAACTGGCATTACTACCCTTGGAGAAACCTCTTTGGAAGAAGCCCAGCAAGACCACTGCCTTAACAATATGGAAAATTACAAACAAATTTACAGATAAAATAAATGATTGTTAATGTTGAACTTTGAACTTTGGAATGAAGATCTTCCATAAATGTAGAAAAAAGTTATATCAATTTACTTAACTATGTAAGTTCATCCATAATGAGGATCACATAAATTATATTTCCATTTACATGGCTTCAAATGGTTACAATTCTCTTTTAGACAGCATTTTGAAATAAGAATGTTGAAATCCTATTGATATAGATCAGTATCTTGGAAGTATACTCTTGGTTAGATATGTACAGTGTGGCAGGTTCCTCTCTTTTCCTCCGGAAGTCTAACACCATCTCCTTTGTCTTGCTGATGTTCAGGTGCAAGTTGTTCTCTAAACACCATAGGGATAGTTTTGTACCTCCCCCCTGTACGCTGTTTCATCTCCACCTGCATAAGACCCACTACGGTGGTATCATCTGTGAACTTAATGATCACAGTGGATGGGTCGGACAATACACAAATGTATGTGTACAGTATGGGTACTCTCTCTCTCTCTCTCTCTCTCTCTGTCTCTCCCTCTCTCCCTCCCTCCCTCCCCCTCCCCTTTCTCTTCTTTTCCCTCTCTCTCACATGCACACACACACACAAACACACATATACACATGGAGAGAAACCCTTACTCCACCCAGATATAGTGCAATCTAATCTCTAATCTCATTTTTGTTCTTCAATAATCTGCTTTTTTGTTTGACAAAATTCTTACTGAGAAGTCAAGCAACAGAATCTTGTGGATCAAGCATTTAAGTGTGGAACAGTTTAAGTCCTATTTTGAAGGCGGTTCCTGTTAAACAAATAATTTTTCCTCCTATGTTAGTTTTTAGTAATTCTTGTCCATATGCTATACCAGGGCAAAGCAATTGGAGAGAGAGGAGAATAGAAAGGAGAGGAGAAAGAAAATAAGAGCAAGAATAATTAACTATAGACTTTTTATTTGTGGTAATAATGAGTAATTGGAAATTTTAAAAATTGTGAAGAAAGTAGCTTTATACAATGAAGATTCTGTACCGAAATATGAGAATGAGTACCATAGATTTACAGCCTCCTAAATATATTTGAAGGCTGCTATATATAAAGGTGATGGAAGAATTTAGTTTTCTGATGCAGTGGAGAGCATGGCAAAATCAAGTTAAAAGCAAAGGAATTTAGGCTAAGCATTAGGAGGAACTTCCTGGCAATAGGAACTGTTCAGCAATGGAACAAGCCATCTTGGAAACCTATTATAGACTTTCTTTTAAGCAGAGGATAAACTGCCATTTATTAAAGGTGCTCCAGTAGCAAATTGCCACTATTGAACAGGGCTGGAATCAGTGATGGAAACTCTTTACAAGCATGCGATTCTTCCTCCTGTTAGATTTTCACCCACATGTTAATTTTTTTAATGGATTTGCAATAATGAAAACAATTTTGTTCTATATATTTGCATAAACAATATCTTTCTTTTTCTAAATACAGTAAATTAACTGGCTAAGTTGGAGCAGATAGAAATTCTATTAATCTCATATTTAATAGCTAGAATGTTTTTGTTAACTTGTCAATAAGCATAACTATATCAAAATATGCTTTATAAAAATCTAGATAATTGGCATCCCTTGATGCTTTGCTGCATAAGTAATTTGTATGGCTTAATTCTACGCTGAAAAAAACCCCCAATAACATTTCTGAAATTTATCTCTGGATAGGAAAAATTAGACATACCTTTTCAAAATTATCTATGCAAGCCCAGAGACCCATAGAGATTTTGCACATATTTGATATTAAGAATAAATGAATGCAACAACAGATATATTTATATAAAATACATTTATAGTGTTGGAGGAGGGGAGATTACATGACTGTTTTTCAAATATATTGGGAATAAACTGATGGAAATTTCATCCAGTGATCTGGGAGAAAGAGGTTTTTCTCTACAGAGGTAGTAAATTGTCAGTGTTCTTTTTCCCCCCCTTTGTGATGCTTGTGGGAATTTGATTCCTTTTCATTTAATCCTTTTGCTGTATAATACACCCAAGATTCTTATCCTTGACCTCTGCTAGTAAAGCAGTTTTTCCAGAGGCAAATGTACTGTGCTGGCATGTGCAGCACTAATGCCTTTCTGAATGGATAATATTGTTTGCCTTGGATGGCTTAGCTTTATGAGAGTGCAGTGTTTAGAACCAATGCAAATTATTGGGTGTTCTATGCATGAGCATCTTCACTCATTGCACATTAGCCATAAGGAAGCTATTCATTCCTTGTGCTGTGGATCCTTGGGGTTAGCATCTGATTTGCATTACATATAAAGGCCATAAAGTCTTAGAAGTACATGTGCCAGCAGCACCCTTTCAAAGCTACACCCTTTGAAAGCTTGTGTTGGTAGAATGCTTGTGCCACACATTTCTATAGCTCAGTGGTAAAGAGCCTAACCTCATTCAGATAGTCTTGAGTTTTCATCCAACCATCATGATTCTCTTGGGAAGTTGTATGAATTAGCTACAAAAACAGGGAAAACAGCATTGCTTTTGTACAAGCAAGAGGTCTTTGGAATAGAAACCAAATACATGAAAGTAAGAGAAGATGCATTCCAGTAGTGCACATAAACTCTTTTCTGAGACCCACAAAGTTCACAAAATCCTTGGGGTTAGCATCTGATTTGCATTACATATAAAGGCCATAAAGTCTTAGAAGTACATGTGCCAGCAGCACCCTTTCAAAGCTACACCCTTTGAAAGCTTGTGTTGGTAGAATGCTTGTGCCACACATTTCTATAGCTCAGTGGTAAAGAATACAAGTTTATCTCTTGGAATTTCCTGCAAGACTGGAGAAGATCCCTGTCTGAAATTCTGGTGAGCTGGAAGTTTTTCTTACATTGAATCAAAATTTTGGTCATCCTGTATTGACTGGCAGCACTTTTTGAGATTTTTAAGAAGGGACTTTAGTTTGCTTTAACTGAAGATGCAGGAGCCTCTTTATTTATTTTGATGCAAATGGCTTATAGCCTGCTGTGCTTTAGTTACTTTGGAACAATACTTAAATAGGAAGGAGGTCTGACTCAATATAATAGAGATGCTGTTTTCTTAATATGGTTTTGATGGGATATTATGGAAATTCCAAATTGACCTCTGTAAAATTAGACTTAATGATAACAAAAAAATCTACTTTGCTTGCTGTGGAAATATTTGGAGCTTAAAGAAACTGGTTCTCTTAGATCCCTCTTTTCCAGCTTAAGTGTTCTATTATGTTGGAATTATGGTTTCAAGAACTGCTGTATTGACTGAGAATTTAGAAAGTTGTAGTCTCAATTTATCTGGAATGACCATCTTGGAATAAGTTGGCTATAATCCCATATTTGTTATGCCAGGGACTTTTTATACAGTATTGCTTCCTGTATGGCATTGCTTCCTCTTCGATAACTTTCTAGACTGAATCATATCAAAAACTAAATTCTGAATATTCTTTCAACTGAACTGAATTCCTACTTCTTTGGCATGTTCATGGTTTATACTTCTATTCTGCAGTAAAACAAATTTCTTCATGAACTTTTTGAATTGACATTGACTTCATTTCAGAAGTATCTGAACAATTTGTTAAATTAGCCCTCTGGCTTAAAGGTATGGCTGTTTCCATTGCTTGCCAAGAGCCTAACCTCATTCAGATAGTCTTGAGTTTTCATCCAACCATCATGATTCTCTTGGGAAGTTGTATGAATTAGCTACAAAAACAGGGAAAACAGCATTGCTTTTGTACAAGCAAGAGGTCTTTGGAATAGAAACCAAATACATGAAAGTAAGAGAAGATGCATTCCAGTAGTGCACATAAACTCTTTTCTGAGACCCACAAAGTTCACAAAATCCAGAGAAAATAAGAAAAGTTAATGACCTATTGTCCTCATTCCCAAATTAGGGAAAGCAGATAGCTACTGAGTCATAATTCTGTTGTTTTATCCATGTAAGGGAATTAGGTATCTATCTGTTACCAGGCCAATTTATAAGTAGAACATATTTTAAAATATCCCAGTCTGTTCTGTTGATACAAACACATACAAATATATTTTTTACTTCAGTTTGAAATGTTCTTTTTGTATTATATCGTAACAACATCATTTTAAGTGCAAAGATAGTGAGGATAAATAAAAGCTATGGCTATCTTGTCTTGATGTGAGTAAGAATCAAGATCCAGCTAATTTTCTAATATGCCTGGTTATGTGTAACAGAGCATAAAGCCTCTCTTTGTAAAGAGCTTTTCAAAGAAGATTGGGCATTGTCTAGTTATCCCTTTGTACAATTGCCAGTGGCCACCTGACAACTTTGTAAATACATTAGCTCTGGGGTTTTTTTGCCCTTAATGAGGACATTGGCATGGTTATTTGACCTTTTCACATAAAGCTACCCCAGCAACATTGCAACCGCCCTATGAGGGAACTAAACAAGTATTTATCCTTTCTAATATTGTAAGTTGGAACTTTAATTCAACCATTTTAAAGGATATAGTATGCCAGATATTCTACAATGCAATGGACTTGAACCATTGCCAGAAGTGAATGCTTAGAAAGTGTCTGGGTAAAGGAACTGTCCTGGAACACAATTCCAAATTAGTGAGGGACATAATATAAAATTATATTTGCCAATACAAGCAGGAGAGATCACATAGAGAAGGAAAAACTCTCTTGTTGGAAATAAAGTACAAGCAGTGGAACACTGCTGATTCCAATCAGACTAGCAGATTCTTCTGCAATGATGAAATTGTTGATACCCTGTATTTCCTCAAACTAATGGTAGAAGTTAAAGGAATAATTTGATAATCAAAAGAATTTCAGAAACAATTGCTTAAAAAGCTGCTCTAAAATGCACCTGGGAAAATGAAAACTATACTCAGTTATCAAATATGACAGATTAATTCTAGCATTAGTATACTTCAGTAGAGTGGTTGTAAAAAGTACCTCCAAAACCTGCAAAAGAGGGATGCAATATTTACAGTGGTAGGATTTAGCCAGTTCGCACCACTTGGGCAGAACCGGTAGCTAATTTTTTGTTGCCCAGGCCCAGAATGGACTTCCGGAAGAAGCATCCACACAGAGAACTGGTTGTTCACATATTTGAATCCCACCACTGAGTATTTGGCACTGCCATTTTTGTCCTCAGGACCTAAAGCCAACCAACTAAACCAGGAATAAAATAATGGGGGGTGGGGAGAGAAGAGACTTGCTTGAATAAAGCAGTGGTTTAGCAAGTCAGGCCATTGGCTTAATCTCCAGCCACGAATGCTAGATTTGGCTTTCATCTACAGCCACATATCTACAGCTGATTTAAACCAGATGAGGCTTTGTCAGCTTATTTTTGTCTGTGGGTGGGCTAAAAAGTAGCAGAGTATAAGATAAGCATTAGAATGTGGATTGGAAATAGTCTTATCCCCAGAGAGTTTGAAATCCTTACTGTTCTAATACAATTGTTTCCTGCTTATTTATGATATACACTTTAAAGGGAATGTTAGGGTTAGGATGATACCTCTAAAACCATTGGAAATCTTAATGGGGGATAAGAACGTGTCTTTAACTGAGTGAGAAGTAGATTTGTTGTTCCTCATAATATAGTCTCTTGTGCCTTAGGCACACATATACCGTATATACTTGAGTATAAGCCGAATTTTTCAGCCCACTTTTTGGGCTGAAAAATTCCACTTCGGCTTATACTCCAGTCAACAAAAAAACTTACCGAGGACTTGTGCGCGGCCGAGGCTTTGGTGCTTCCGGGATCGCGAGCACCTCTCCCAAGGCACCGCCATCCGGAGACCTGCCGAAGTTTGGGGAGGTTTGGGGAGGTGCGCGCGCACCTCCCCAAACCTCCCCAAACGTAGGCAGGTCTCCGGACCTCCGCGCCTTGCCTGCCTGCTTCTTTCCGCAGCGGAAAGAAGCAGGCAGGCAGGGCGCGGAGGAACGGAGACCTGCCGACGTTTGGGGAGGTTTGGGCGCCTCCCCAAACCTCCCCAAACGTCGGCAGGTCTCCGTTCCTCCTGCCGACGTTTGGGGAGGTTTGGGCGCCTCCCCAAACGTCGGCAGGTCTCCGTTCCTCCGCGCAGACCTGCCGACGTTTGGGGAGGTTTGGGCGCCTCCCCAAACCTCCCCAAATGTCGGCAGGTCTCCGTTCCTCCTGCCGACGTTTGGGGAGGTTTGGGCGCCTCCCCAAACCTCCCCAAACGTCGGCAGGTCTGCGCGGAGGAACGGAGACCTGCCGACGTTTGGGGAGGCGCCCAAACCTCCCCAAACCTCGCCCAAACCTCCCCAAACGTCGGCAGGAGGAACGGAGACCTGCCGACGTTTGGGGAGGTTTGGGGAGGCGCCCAAACCTCCCCAAACGTCGGCAGGTCTGCGCGGAGGAACGGAGACCTGCCGACGTTTGGGGAGGCGCCCAAACCTCCCCAAACGTCGGCAGGAGGAACGGAGACCTGCCGACGTTTGGGGAGGTTTGGGGAGGCGCCCAAACCTCCCCAAACGTCGGCAGGTCTGCGCGGAGGAACGGAGACCTGCCGACGTTTGGGGAGGCGCCCAAACCTCCCCAAACGTCGGCAGGAGGAACGGAGACCTGCCGACGTTTGGGGAGGTTTGGGGAGGCGCCCAAACCTCCCCAAACGTCGGCAGGTCTGCGCGGAGGAACGGAGACCTGCCGACGTTTGGGGAGGCGCCCAAACATTTGGGGAGGTTTGGGGAGGCGCCCAAACCTCCCCAAACGTCGGCAGGAGGAACGGAGACCTGCCGACGTTTGGGGAGGTTTGGGGAGGCGCCCAAACCTCCCCAAACGTCGGCAGGTCTGCGCGGAGGAACGGAGACCTGCCGACGTTTGGGGAGGTTTGGGGAGGCGCCCAAACCTCCCCAAACGTCGGCAGGTCTCCGTTCCTCCGCGCCCTGCCTGCCTGCTTCTTTCCGCAGCGGAAAGAAGCAGGCAGGCAGGGCGCGGAGGTCCGGAGACCTGCCGACATTTGGGGAGGTTTGGGGAGGTGCGCGCGCACCTCCCCAAACCTCCCCAAACTTCGGCAGGTCTCCGGACGGCGGCGGCTTGGGAGAGGTGCGCACGATCCTGGAAGCACCGAAGCCTCGGCCGCGCGCTAGTCCTCGGTAAGCTCCGGGCGGTCACTTGCTTCGCGTCTCCTGAGGGAAGGGGGGGCGACTGGAGCGGGCGTGTTTCCTCGCCTGCTGGGCGCCGCGATTTGCCCGGGGAAAGCGCGGGCCCCGAATGGCAGCGTGGAGCGAGGAAGCGGACAGCCAGGGCTTCCCCGAGAGCCGCGGCCACACAGGGTATTCCTGTGTATTCAGGCTTGCAAAATGGCGGATCGAGCCTCTGCTGGCGGCAGAGGCTTGCAGAACGGCGGATCGGCTTATACTCGAGTCAATAACTTTTTCCAGTTTTTGGGGGTGAAATTGGGGGTCTCGGCTTATACTCGAGTCGGCTTATACTCAAGTATATACGGTACTTTTTTTTACTTCCAGGTGTCTTAGAATACAGCTCCAGTTGGCTCAGTCAGCATTGTCTGTACTTTGGAGTCACTGGAATCCCAATCCCAATCAATTAGAGGGCACCAAATTGAAATAGCTGCACAAAAAGTCTCCATTCAGGCTGTTGGCATTGTAAAAGTAAAGAAAAGCAAATTTCTGCATTCTTGTGGTGTCTTTCATGCTGTAACAAGTTTGTCTGCCCAAGGTCAGAGGCAGAAACAGCCAAGCTTCTTACATACCTGATTATCAGTGCTTTGTATTTTATTCTCTATAGTTTTATGTATTCTACAGAGCTCCAAAATAATGATAAATACAATGGAAAAACAGTAAGGTTTCCTTAACTATAAGTGATATTGCCAATGGCTTATTATTCTTTACATGTCCTCCATTTTAGAGTTAGTAAACTTTTATGTCTGCCTGGATTATTTTTGATAAATCACATGCTAGATGAAACTGCAAAAGAGAGTACATGCTTTGCACGAGGCTAGTAAGTGGCCAGCATGCCATAAAGAGCAGATAATTAGCTGAAGATTGGTCAGAACCTCAGTGTTACAGTGTTACATTTACACTATTTCCTAGGATAGCATTGCAAGGTAATTTTGGTAACAATAGTTTTTAAAATAGTTCCTTACAGCCCACCAAAAATCTAATAGAGAAGCAGCTAGTTGTTCCCTTTTTCAGAGAGACTCTACTGGATGGAGAAATATGCTTTTAAAAGTGACTTTTAGAGTAAAAACGTCCTGTAAAATTCACTAAGGTTTAAAAGGGGCACTGAATACTGTTTCTATTTGAATTATTGTACTATTTTCCACCACTCTTTCAAGTTATTATTATTATAGTCAGGAAGAAAATCCATTAAAAGGAGAAGAACAAAATATGATCATAACACAAATCATATGACAAGTGCATGTTTCTTGTGGCGTCTTTGGTGCCTTTTGAGTTTGGCTGCTTGTTTGTATATGTTACTTTACCCAACTAGGTAAACAACATCACCAGTGCAACTAACAGTGAGATTTGCTCCACGTCTGAAAGTAGACAGCTAAGCTCAGAAAGCAGCCAAGAACTCCATACTTCAATCCTGAATGACATATTTACTCTTCTATTATTTCTTCTTGCTGGGACAGAATAGTTACATCTCCACTGAGAGGTTTTCATTTTCCTTTATGTTGTTAACATACCAATAGAGGAGCAGAAAGGCAATTTCAAAGCAGAGGAGCCACCTCATAGGTGGTACATGTCTTACTATTTATCCATCTTCTTCTTGAGAGACCTCTTGTGACTTGCCCTCAAACCTATCTTATGTCTAACTGGGATATGTTAAATGGGCACATCTAAGGAGATATATACTTGAAATATTTCTTTACTTCATATATATATTGATATACTTGATATATTTCTCACGGAACCTTCATGGATCAGTGTGGTACCAACAAAACAAAGTCAAAATTTTGAAGCCATAGAATGCTGTATCTCCAAACCAACTAACAACCCAACATTTTTTTGGTTTTCCATGCTTGAATATTTTCATCATAACTGGCGTTTTGTCCAATGAGCCGTATTTCTGTGAAATCTTGTGTTTTCCATTAATGTGACCCCATAAAAGACTCTGGTTCTGGCTTTACTTCTGTAGTGCTACGCTACAGAGTTTAAGGTTCTCTTCTCCCTTTCCTTGATGGATTAGCTCCATTGCCTGCCTGCAGCCAAAAGTTCCAGCTGCTGTTTGTTCACCGATCCTGTTGGTTGGCATTTTTTTATTGAAGAGAAGTGCCAAACTCTTTGTCCACTTTCCTTGCCTCTCTCTCAGTAGAGTACTGGTAAGCGGCTTCCTTGCACGGGGAAGGACAAATCTGTCTGATTAATTCTGCCCCTTTAACTCTAAATAAAGGTTGCTATGTTACTCTCCAACTTTGAGGCCTGCCAGAGCACACACCATCCATAATGCCACAGCAGGCGGCTGGTGAATGGAGACTTTTTAAAATATGCCTCTCCTGCTGTGTTCTTGCTGTTAGCCAAGCCTTCTGGCTGTGTAGGAGGATGTTGGATATGATTTCATGAAACAGAGCTACAGTATAGTTGGTTAATTTCTAGGCTGAGCACTAGTTTCTTTTCCCATGAGCCGCCACCTTGGCATGTGGAGGGAAGAGAGAAATTAATTTGATTTGCATTTATCTGCACACTGTCCTAACTTGTCCTTCCAGAGCCAAAGTATGAAACAAAATGGAGTTGGTATGCAAAATCTTGACCTTTTTAAACAGCAAAGCCTTACACAATATCACAAACATAAAATATACTACATACTAATAAGGACTTGCAAAAATGTGGTTTGCAAAAATCCATATATTAGTGTTCTGTACAAAAAGTCCTTAGTTTTAGAAAAATGTAGCTGAAAGAATAGGTATGATTTTTCTAAAAAGGTTGCAAAACTAAGGATGGGGAAATAAGAAGAACTCAACTGCCCAACTGAAATGGAAGGTTCACCCTTATCTATTTGCTATCTGAGTGAGGCATTTTTGTTAAAAAAAATCTACTTCGTATTAAAATTATTTTGTGCTATAAATGTTTTGTTTTATAACAAAGGTTTTGTTTGATAGTGCTGAAATCCCTCTTAATACAAGACAGGGCTAAGTAATACTACTTGTCTCACAAAGTGTAGAAAACTCTTTATAGCAGAAGTCTCCAAAGGTTTTTATATTTGGGAAAGTGTCATGGCTGCCATTGCAGATACCTATTCATAAAAGATCTCCACTGGTTCTTTTGACAAGAAATAAAATATGTATTTTCTGAAGGGCCAGCTGGTATGGCTAAAATAAAAGTAAATTGTCCAGGAACTTGAGCTTCTCCATTTAAAATATTGTTTGGTTACACTGTTCTCTTGTTTTGAATGTATAAACAGCTATGCATAAATAGTAATTATGTATTCAAACTGGCAAAAAATGTGTTTGACTCTGCACCAAATAGAGGTGTCAACTTCTGTTCACTTGAGTTTGATATAATATGGAGGGGGGGTATCTAAATTTTAGGAAGCACCTGTATTAAGATAGTTACAGGAGATATAAAAAACCAAACGCTTCATTGTTGTCAGACGTTCTACATGATATAGAACTGGAAAAGAGAACGTCAATATCGGGACTATTCAGTCTCAATCATTTAGATTTCAGATTGCTTTATTCCTCCATCTGTCCAGCAGATTCAACTTGCTAAAGAATGTACTCTCATATTGACCTTCAGAATTTACAACCAATTACTTTTGTGACTTTTAAAACAGAAACATATTTTTATTTCAAAACCCAAGAGAGAGAATGGATAACTTAGTTGTCCATTATGCCATCTTCTGTTACACTTGTATGTAAAAACATCCATATTATTAGGATTTTTTCTCTGAAAATTTGTTTGTAAATTAACTGATAAGCAGAATTGCAGACATAGTTGGCAAAACTGAATCAAAGTAACACAACTGCAAAAGTTTACAGATATAAAATATACATATTTGGAAAAGACATTGGGGTGAGAAAAAAATGCAACAGTAGGTCTCTAAACCAAATGATTGTGTAAACATTCATAAAATGCCAACTAATGTATTTGTGGGTTTTATTTTACAGCCACCCTTACTAGCATGTAATTATATGCTATTATAATTACATATTATTAGAATTATGACTTGAAAAACTGTAGCACTTTGGGGCAAATTAGAATTCAGCATTCCTAGCAATAAGGCTCAATAGCATGCTTTTAAGTAATTTTTTTTAAAAAGGAAAAAATTTTCAGCAATACAACAACCATTATTTAAAAGATTTTAGTGGGTCCATAAAGAAATGCATTTATACATATTTGTATATATAACAGCTTATGCCATAACTAGTTAGGCTTATGTATACCCTCAAGGATGGCAGTGAAGTGAGCTCTAGTCCATGAAAAATTGTGCTATAATACATCAGTTAGATTTAAAGTGCTACAAGACTCTCTTGTGCACGTTTGTTTCTCTATGTGCTGCCTATATGGACTCTGCTTCTTGTATGACTTTATTTCAGCTTTGACTCAGCCTATCTCTCCTGTCTCTTGCTATGGTGTATTGCACAAGACAAATCAATAACACCCCCCACATTTTTCTTCAAAAGTAATGTTCGTATTGCATCAGGAAGCAGCCTCTTGGTTAGAGCTGAGTAAAAATACTCTAAAGATCATGCATGCAGTATCCTTTATATTGTAATCAAAGAATATTTAGATGTGTAATTTGACCAGGCTGCCAAACTGCTGTGTTGTACCTTCTGTTAAAATGAAATGTCTCCAGTTTCCAAGACTAGGAAGGAAAGAATGGTGCGGATAATCTGATGGACCTTTTTCCATCAGATAAAAAGATTTGACTTGGCTCAGTCATACAGAAGAACTTAAAGTTCACGACCTCTTAAATCAAAACCTATTAAGGAATGTGCATAGGTGAAGGAGTGAAATCCTGGATACAGTGACCACCTCATGACGAAATGACCCTGAAGTGTAAGAGGTCACTTCTAGACAAAAGAGCTGCTAATTGTTTGTTAAAAATCCAAATCCTTTGTAAAAAGAGTAGTGTCCAAAATGGTTAAGCAAACTCTGGCATTTGGAAAGCTGTGCTGAGCTGGTAATGAGGTGGGGAAAAAAGGAAAAGAATAAGCAATGTGTTTAAAATTTAATCTGGTTATACCCAAAGTTCAATTCTCTTCAAAGAATGCTGATCCAGCTTTTTAGAATAAAGCTGCGGCTAGGAAAAAAATGAGAGTAGATGTTTTTGTTTGATTACTTTTTATCATCTGATTGACAATTTTGTTCCAGTAATTATTATTGGATTTTTATTTCATCTTTATATATACAGTAAAGCAAGCAGTGGCTTATTTTCTTCTGCCCTTCAGATAGGCTGGACAACAATTCCCGTCGTACTCTTGCCCCATGCAGAATATCATTTTGTCAAGACTGTGTAAATTTATTGTAATTTATAACTAATAAGGCTGTTACTGCTAAGTCATTATAACTGAGCTTTTAAAAAACAGTTCCTTAATTCATTTTCACGACCTTCTAACATTAATGAAAGGATTTAAGCAAAGACACTAAATTATGAGAAGATTTTTGATGAAAAGATTTTGTGTAGTTTTGATGGTTTAGTGTAGGATAGAAAGTTGGGGATGGATCAATAATTATTTTCTAGTACTGATTCTTTTAATTGCTCTTCTCTTACTGAATAAGTAAGGTACAGTTGCAAGAAAAAGTATGTGAACCCTTTGGGATTACGTGGAGTTTTGCATGAATTGGCCATAAAATGCGCTCTAAACGTCATGTAAGTCACAACAATAGAAAAACACAGTCTGCTTAAAATAATACTACACAAACATTAGCTGTTGTCATGTTTTAATTGAACATAACATGTAAACATTCACAGTGCAGGTTGGAAAAAGTATGTGAACCCCTAGCCTAATGACTTCTCCAAGAGCTAATTGCAGCCAGGAGTGAGCCAACCTTGACTCCAATCAGTGTGATGATATTGGATGTGTTGCTGACAGCTGTCCTGCCCTTTAAAAACACACACCTGTTTTGGGTTTACTGGTCTCAAGAAGCACTGTCTGATGTGAACCATGCCTCGCAGAAAAGAGCTCTCAGAAGACCTATGATCAAGAATTGTTGACTTGCATGAAGCTGGAAAGGGTTACAAAAGTATCTCCAAAAGTCTTGATGTTCATGTGTCCATGGTAAGACAGACTGTCTACAAATGGAGAAAGTTTAGCACTGTTGCTACTCTCCCTAGGCGTGGTCCTATAAAAATGACTGCAAGAGCACAGCGCATAATGCTTAATGAGGTAAAGAAGAATCCTAGAGTGTCGGCTAAAGACCTACAGAAATCTCTGGCACATGCTAACATTTTTGTTGACACATCTACAATAAGGAAAACATTAAACAAGAATTGAGTACATGGGAGGACACCACGGAGGAAGCCATTGCTGTCGAAAAAAAATATTGCAGCATGTTTGAAGTTTGCAAAACACCTGGATGTTCCACAGCGCTACTGGCAAAATATACTGTGGACAGATGAAACCAAAATTGAGTTGTTCGGGAAAAACACACAACACTATGTGTGGAGAAAAAAAGGCACACCACACCAACATCAAAACCTCATCCCCACTGTAAAACATGGCGGAGTGAGCATCATGGTTTGGGGCTGCTTTGCTGCCTCAGGGCCTGGACGGATTGTTGTCATTGATGGGAAAATGAATTCCAGAGTTTATCAGGACATTTTGCAGGAAAACGTACGACCATCTGTCTGCCAACTGAAGCTCCGTAGAGGATGGGTGATGCAACAGGACAATGACCCAAAGCATACAAGTAATTCAACAAAACAGTGGCTTCAACAGAACAGAATACGCCTTCTGGAGTGGCCCAGTCAGAGTCCTGACCTCAACCCAATTCAAATGCTGTGGCATGACCTTAAGAGAGCGATTCACACCAGACATCCCAAGAATATTGCTACACTGAAACAGTTTTGTGAAGAGGAGTGGTCCAAAATTACTCCAGATCGTTGTGCAGGTCTGATCTGCAACTACAGGAAACGTTTGGTTGAGGTTATTGCTGCCAAAGGAGGGTCAACCAGTTATTAAGTCCAAAGGTTCACATACTTTTTCCACCCTGCACTGTGAATGTGTCCATCTTATGTTCAATTAAAACATGACAACAGCTAATGTTTGTGTAGTATTATTTTAAGCAGACTGTGTTTTTCTATTGTTGTGACTTACATGACGTTTAGAGCGCATTTTATGGCCAATTCATGCAAAACTCCACGTAATCCCAAAGGGTTCACATACTTTTTCTTGCAACTGTAAAGGTAAAGGTTCCCCCGCACATGCGTGCTAGTCGTTTCCAACTCTAGGGGCCGGTGCTCATATCTGTTTCATAGCCGAAGAGCCAGCACTTGTCCGAGGACGTCTCTGTGGTCATGTGGCTGGCATGACTAGACACCAAAGGCGCACGGAATGCTGTTACCTTCCCACCGTAGTGGTCCCTATTTTTCTACTTGCATTTTTACGTGCTTTCGAACTGCTAGGTTGGCAGAAGCTGGGACGAGTAACAGGTGCTCACTCTGTTACGTGGCACTCGGGATTCGACCTGCCAAACTGCCGACCTTCTGATCGACAAGCTCAGTGTCCCAACCCACTGAGCCACCGCGTCCCTTACATTGAATAAGTACAAAATATAAATATACACTGAAGGGAATTTTCTAGTACTATAAAGTACCTAGAAACTTTAAACCAAAATATCACACATAATAAGGAAGTTTAACTTGCAGTCATGATTTAACTACTGTCAGGATTTCATTCATATTATATACATATTACATATTTAACACATATTTTGTGCTTTCCTTTCTTCAACCTTTTAAAAGATTTTGATTTATTACTAATTTACTATTATAAAGCTTTTGAATCACTTCAGTTGTGATATATTACTTCAGAGTTCCACAACATTTTTGGCTTTGCAGACCTGGTTGGGGGGGGAGAGAAAGGTTCTGCACGCACAGCACCATTTGCGTGAGGGGTGAATGTATGTGCTCACTCACTGCTTGTGTGAGTGGGGATGTGCTCACTCACCCACCACTTCCACAGTTCCAAAAGGCTCAAGTCCTGGTAGTGGGCTGCTGTGTGGGGGTTGGTGACCCCTGTTGCTGTCATTCATTTATCCTATGGGAACTGGTAATTATCTCTTTCTTTTTCTTCTCTATGCAGCATATCAACAGCAGTCGGCCCTCACCCCACTTTGTGTATGATCCATCGATTTTTGCCTTCCAATCCCTGAGCACCTTGAAGCCTTTGAGCCCAATAGCTCCAGTTGAAGAACCATCATGTGCCTACTGAACAATGTACTCAAAAGTCTCAGGAATCATCATATCAACCAGCTGCCCAAGGGACATGGAGGGCACATATCTGCAATAGGTTCCAGGATCCTTGGTATCAGGAGATTGGTGTCTTGTCTGTTGTCTGTTTTACATGCCATTATAATGTCTGAAGATTGTCAGAAAGGAAATGTATGTGCATCAGCCAAGCTAGGCACATAAATTGTGATGCAACTATCAAGATACTATTGATTCACAGAAGGCTGGTTTCTTATAAATGGAGCGAGCATATTACCCTTATAACTGATCTTCAGTGAGTGGTAGCATTTAGCCAACCTTGACTTATTTCAGAAGCTAAACTGGGTAAGGCTTAGTTTATATGTAGAACCACCTGGGCAGTCCAAAGTTGTTATCTGGATTGGTAAACAGGAAAGAAATCCCAGCCCACAGTAGGGGAAGGACATCACAAACCAATTCCATAACATTGCCAAGAAAACAGCATGGATGCAGTCTTAGGAGTTGAACTCAGCTTGAGAGCATCTTCACAATATATTATAAATGAGCAACTGCCCATGTGCTAAAACCCCAGCAGTAAGCAGCTTTCTTGTTCTTTATCTAAGAGAATTATTCCTTGTATCTAGGAATGTTCAGTAGACTAGGATTTATCCAGGAATTGGAAGGATCTCTGCTTTTAGTATGAGTCTGAAAGATTAGAAACATACGGTTTTCATC
Organism: Vipera berus; assembly: GCF_964194415.1. Taxonomy (NCBI): domain Eukaryota; kingdom Metazoa; phylum Chordata; class Lepidosauria; order Squamata; family Viperidae; genus Vipera; species Vipera berus. The sequence continues at coordinate 302,167,761 of NC_138202.1, read as the reverse complement.
TCGCAGGGTAGGTAAACTTATTTGGTTTTGTGCCACCAAGTTATAAGGTAGACCAAGAAGCTTACTGAGCTGTGCAGCAGCTGAATTGCTTTGAAATTAGTAGAGTATGAAGTTAAAGAGACAACTATATATTTTGTTCAGCACAAATAGAATTAGAGCTGTACAGAGTCTTAGGATATACAGTAACTGGATAGATATTTGCAGGTAGAAGAATAAATGAGAAGTTATAATTTCCTTTGACTTGTCTGAGTATCCTTTATAAAGCCATGTGAATGTCACATGTTCTTTTAGTGAAGTTGGAATGAATACTGCAATGATTGGTTTGCACATCCAACAACATGTCTTATAGCATTCACTTTGTAAACAACTTATGAAATTGTAACAAAAGCAGAAATATGACTATAAGCTGCATTTGATGTATAACCCACTGGTTTAGGTGGATGTTATGTAAGACATAAATATGTGGAAGGAAATACTTCACAAGTATTTGCATTATGATCTGTCTTTTTAATTTTGTTTTTTGCTGGTAGGAGTAATGAGCAAAGCAGAAAAAAGGCATGTTTTAAAAAGAGCAGCTTTACAGAAGCAGCCATATATTTCAAGCTCAGCTCTTCTGTACACATTGGTGATAGTTTCTGCTTTGCATTGACATCTGAGATACCAATTATTCAGGTAATCAGTTGGCCCAACTCTACAGGTTTTTGTGCTAACCCAATGAAGCTTATGTTCTGAGATTTAGGAAAATAAGTTTTAACAATGTGCTATATTATCTTCTCTATACAGTGTGTGTCAAAGGCATTTCAGTCTCAACTTGTATACTAATCGTATGAAGAACAGTGTAGAAAGAACTCCTGTGTTATATATTTTTTTAATTAAAGAATAATGGAAACTATAACTTGACCACTGTTTTGAACACTTTTGTGCTGTCTTCTACAATTAAATATGTAGACTGTAGGAGTTGAAAAAGATGGCTCATAGGGGGGTAAAATAGCCAACAGCTGTGAGGTTCTTTTTATCATTGGAATCTTAAGGCCAGAAACTTTCTAGTCAGAATGAATTAACTCAGCTGCTTTTAATCCTAGCAGTAAATATGTTGGGTTTATAAAACCTGGTGGCAAAAGCATAAGAATAAAGGAATACGTGAGTTACTGTATTTCTTTTCTATACCAGTCTATATAAGAAGAAATCAGGGATGGATGGGCACAATCCTTCTTAAACCACTAATTAAATAAAAGATAAGATGATATTCTTAATTGGTTTGAGAACAGGGTCAAAATTGACATGCAACAAAATAGTTTTTCTAAAGCAATTGTTCTAGTTGAAAGAGGGGAGGTTCCCTTTTATCTTCTAATCCTAAAGATGATTTTTTATAGGTCAGTGCACATGTTGAAGATCTATAATCTGAAAGGATTTGGCCTTCCTCTAGTAATGATAAGGGCAAAACCTAATGTGAGTTTTCTGTTTTGGCAGATTAGACTTGACCTACAAACCACCAGCACCTGTCATAGTCAGGATAATTTGGAATGTGTTTTCATACATATAAAGTTGCCCTCACTTTGTTCCGTAGATACTGCAGAATGTTTTTTGGGGGGTGGGGTGTTGGATCTAGAAGATATTGTCCTGATACTCTTAAGACAGGGGTGTCAAACTCGCAACATCATGTGCTGTGTTGTATTGCAGCTTTTTTTTGCTATTGCCGGCAATGGGGTGGGCATGGTTTTGCTATGATGCATCTGGCCCGTGGGCCGGCAGAGTGACAACCCTGCTCTAAGGTGAAAGTCTGGAAAGAGAGATGACTGCTGATGAAGTGCTTCTCTTTAATACTTTTGTAACATTTCTCTGTCTTTGGTTTTTAATGAGGAAAAATAAAGTTATATTTTAACTGCTGTTATTGTCCTCCCTGTTTGCTCTCCCTTTACTCTTACCTTAATTCTAAGGCCCTAAGGAAATTCAAAGCATTTTTAATGTTACTATTTCATAGCAGACCATACCTTTGCATTCCACATTAAAGTATTTTCATCCCTCAAGAAGAAAACACAAAGTTACTTAACTGGAATCTTCTGCAAACTTTGTAGGTATGAATTTTGCAACCTTAGCTCAAATAGAAAAACAGATTCTTGCCTGTCCCACAGTTTAGTTAACATCTTTTCTTAGCCAACTTTATACGAGCAACAATCTTTGCCCTACCACCACTGAAAAACGAATGAGAATTACAGTCTTACATAGCTACATTTGTAACCTTTTCACAGAATCATGATGAGATCATAGTAAGTGAATGAATTTTACAGCGTCCATGTAACAAGATATTTATAAGACCTGATGGAGGCAACTTTGTGGTGAGGGATGTTATAGGGAATATTTTTGCTAAGAAAGCTATATTGACAGGGAGGCAAGCACAAAATGGTCTCAAAACAAGGTGGTTTACTTACTGTTTTATATACTGTACTACCAACTTTGGACATTCTAGAAGGTTTAGAGTGAATAGTGTATAGGAATAGGTGTATAAAACAGTCCCATATATTCATACAACTTCATTGAGCAGAAGTTGACATTTCCTGCAAATGCAGGGTCCATTTTTTTTAAATTTTAATCAATTGAGAGTTGATTCATTGGTTGCAACAGAATTGATCAAGTGGCTTGTCACCTGAGCCTGACATCATTGGTTGAGAGAAAGTGACTGGCCTAAAGTCACTAAGCCAGCTTTCATGCACGAGGTAGGACTAGAGCTTGCATTCCTGGTTTCTAGCCTGGTACCTTAACCACTACACCAAACTGGCTAATTCAAATCCCATAAAACCAAACCAGGTGGAAAAAAGGCAGCCTAGCACATCCATCTATTGACACAGCATCTGCCAGAAGAAGATGACTTTGTCCCCTTCTTGAAAGTAAGTTAGTGCTTAGTAAATGAGAGGCCCCCACCACCATCAACATCACTTCTTGGGAAGAATGCAATACCAGTCTGTATCCAATCAGCAGTGTTTTTGTAAATAATGTCACAGGGACTGAGTTCCATAGGGCTTTGTAGTTGGAAATTAGCAGACCGAGTTGAGCCTATCAAATAATTGATAGTGCAACAACCAAAACACTGGTGCTGTATTGCTAAATATGCATTCTGGTTCAGTTACCTTTTCTTGAGTCATCATTACCACTTTTTGCTTTGCTGTCATCTAGTGGAACTCCAAATGGTATACATAAGATTCCCAGGAAATCTCCCATGTAATGACCAAATCTCGATTTGCTTAGATTCAAATGAGGCTACAGCTTGACATTCCATGTTCCATTCATGCTGAGGGAAGCTGTCTTAGATTATTGAGAGATTGCCCTAGTAGTACTAACCTGACACAGCTGGCTAAAAGTTGAGTTTGTGGTTGAACAGCCAAGAGCAATTTTTATAACTTGACTGTAAATCCTCATCCTGTTGTTTCTTGACTAGAATCATGCAGGCGTTTCCCCTCAAAGATGAAAGCAGATTATTTAGACTATAAAAATCCACAGAGAGCTACTCAAGCAGTTATGTTTTTCAAGTTGCAGTCTGGCGGGTATTGGGAACATTCTAGAAGTTAAAAAAATCCATGTGAAGTTGCTCAGCCTTGGTGAATTGGACTTCAGTATCCAAAATGTCCTAGATAAGACATTGCTCAGTTTTTTTTTCTATCTGCCTCAACAATGTCATTTGGTTAAATTGGTAAGTAATGTATACTTTAGTGCAGGGGCAGGAAATCTGGAGATCTTGGGTGCTTAGACTTAAACTCTTAAAGTAATATGGTTTGTGAATGTTTGCATATGAGCCATCCTTTTCTCATGTATGAAACTAGTATCACATCAGGCATGAAATGGGAAATAGGCATCTAGGAATGGGAAATTATCAACAATGGATGGGCAAACAACTCTTCTGAGGCTCCTGGAAGACAACAGGGTACAAGAGCCTTGGTGGAGCAGTGGGCTAATGCCTCCTTAAGTAACACCAGCTGCCTGCAATTAGTGCAGGTTCGCATCCCACCAGGCTCAAGGTTGACTCAGCCTTCCATCCTTCCGAGGTAGGTAAAATGAGGACCCAGATTGTTGGGGGCAATTAAGCTGACTTTGTAATAATGCCGCTTGGGGGGTGTGTGTGAAAGCCCTAATAAGCAGGCATATACATAGAATGAAGGCTACTGCTAAGTTTGTAAAGCCGCCCTGAGTCTTCGGAGAAGGGCGGGATATAAATGGAATTTAAAAAAAAAAGTTATGTGTTCAACTATTTGGCAAAATTCTATGCAGGTACAATAAATACATGTAAAAATCAATCCCATATTCCTTGAATTGTTTCTATGTCTGGATTGCTTGAATATGAAGGAAACATTTTTTTCCATACTTACATTCACAAGCACAAGAAAGGTGTGAGTGTATACCCTGTACAGTCAGTCAAGTGATCTTCAAGGGAAAGACAAAGATAAGTGGATTAATCAATCAGGACAGGGAACTGATATTCTCTTTTTGGCCATATCAATTAGGGTTATATGGCTTCCTTTCTCAAGGAGGGATACCATCCAGTCTTGCCAAGGCATTTTAATTTGAAAGCCTTTCTGTATGCTCAGTCCCTATGATTACATGGCAGTAGGGAATGCTCACCCTACTGTGAAGAGCCTACAAATCTACTAAGGTGTGCTCACACTCAGTTTTTTTAATAAGCTCTGTGATAACCAATCAGCCATATATGCCTTGAATGGGCAGACAACCTTAAAATCAAATATCGTTTGCAATCCTTCTATACTGAGAGCATATTTCTGTCTCCTGCTCTTATTGTTGTGGTCTCCCTTAATGAATTCCTGCCTGCAATCACTTTATAGCTCAAAAGCTATGTGTGGGGGGGGGGGCGGGCGCTGTTTTGTTTCTTTCGTGTAGAACTACTAATCCAGCCAATTATGTTTGTGGATTGAGAGCAAGTCATTTTAACAGTTATACCAAAGAACAATACAGAGTTGCTGTTTTTTTCCTGGGGTTATTAGCATGTCCTAGCCTTGGTGTCCTTGGACTTTGATCTACAATAGCAGTTAAAGCCCAAATGCAGTACCAGGCGCAAAGTAATTTACCAACTGCACCTATTGCCCTGGCACAATAGCTTCTCTCCCTTCTGAGATGCTATAAATGTTAACTCAGAATCTCCTATCTTCTCCTGCTACTCAGGGAGTTGTCATTTAATATGAGCTTTTCCTTAGTTGCACTACTAATGTCTGAAGATGTTTATCTGCCACTTGGCATTCCTGGCAACCTCTTTTTAAAATGCTTTTTGCTAAGCTGCATCTTCTTTAACAATGTTTATTAACAAAGCAAAGCAATAAGTCACAATTGGCTGGATTCTTGCAACATCCTAGACCTGCCATATGAGTTTGACTTCCAAGTACCAGAATTCCTGATGAACTCTGTACTTAACCGTGTAAATATGGATATGTAGAAAAAGCCAGCATGAAGCTGAAATATAAAGATGATGGCATCAAAATACTTCAGTCATCCCTCCTTCATCCAGCCTTTCTCAGTTTGATGGGGGAATTTGTTTTATAATTTTACCCCAAAAGAGATAAATAGCTATTACAAAGAACTGCGGTGGCACAGTGGTTAGAATACAGTATTGCAGGCTAACTTACTGCTCAATGCCAGGAGTTCAATTCTGACCTGCTGAAGGTTGACTCAGCCTCCCATCCTTCTGAGGTTGGTAAAATGAGGACCCAGATTGTTGGGGGCAATTTGCTCACTCTGTAAACTTCTTAGAGAGGGCTGTAAAGCACTATGAAGTGGTATATAAGTCTAAGTGCTATTGCTATTGCTATTCTCATAATGGGGACTATGCTCTTGCTGTTACTTTACAGATATGGGGGTTAAAGATGCTAGTGTCCTGCCTTTCAGTGTCTGGTGTTCTCATCAAGGGTTTGAAGTTTTTCTGATCTCCAAGTTTCAGTTAAGCTCTGTTCTTCAGGTCTGGAAACAGGAGGAGCCAGGAAGGCTGTAGTGCAAGGGTGTCAAACTGCCGGCCCACAGGCCGGACGCATCATAAAGAAACCGCACCCACCCCATTGCTGGAAAAAGATCCAATATGTCTCACGACGTCATGTGATGTTGCGAGATTGACATGTCTGCTGTAGTGTAATGGAATGAAATGTAACAAATTAACACCAACAGGACTCTGCTTCCCACGCACACACAAATTAAAAGTTTGGTTGTGTAGAGAATCAGGGAGATAATCTTGAGACAAATGTGCAAGAAAAGTTACCGAGGTAAAGGTAATGGATGAAACATTTTTAAGTCATGCAAAACAAGATAATATTTGGAATCAGGGCAAACACTTTCCTGGTTCACTGGGATATAAGAGGGAGAGGGGATAAAGCATAATCAAGCTTGCAAAATTCTGTTCTTAAGAGTCTATCTCCTGATCTACTTTGAAGCACTGATAAGTTGAGAGGCAGCCTGATGGACATTCAGGAACATTTGATTGCCTATAGATACAACACTGCTTCTCTCTAAGACAGAGAAGAGAAATAGACTCTTTTCAACAGGGAATAACATTTTAGGAATTTGAAAGATGGGTTTCTGTCCAATGTTGAATATAAACTGTGTATTATGAAAACCAGTCAAATGCAACAGTTGGCTTCTAATATAAGGGTTGCTTCCAGCTACTGTCTCTCAGTCTGAACCACTTCATGTTCTTCCAGTTGTCTGCAATTATTGGACAGAAGCTTTTGACAATTTCAGAAAAAGCCTTTAGCTCTGCTTTTTCTCCTCAAGTTAACATCTCCTTTAAAAGATTTAAAAGAGTCACTTTGTGGTGAGATGGGTGACTAAATAAAATAAATAATAAAATAAAATAAAATAAAATAAAAAGCTGATGATTATATTGGTATAGGAATGAGCCAAAGAAGGCTTCTTATGATTATGTTTCCCAAGTTGTATTCTCATGAATATGTGAATAGAGATCATTTACACACATTGAGGGAAAATCTAGCTTACCACATGTTGCAGGTATTTTGGTCTTTAACAAAATGGTAAATTAAGATCTTGGGGAGAAGTGAGTAGAGATCTCTGATTCTCATATACAGAATACACAGTGTCCTACCTGATGTGTTTTTTTTTAATTGCTGATGTACAATAATATGGCAAAGCAGTCTATAGTGGGAACCCCATGCAGAAAATACACACACACACAAAATCTACACAGACACACTCACCCATACACATGGATGCACTGGCACACACTGGCACTTTTGGCTGTGCAGGATTAAAAAGCAGAAAACAGCCAATCTAACATTGGAGTTTGGATTCCCGTGCTACATTAAAAAGCAGAAAACAGCCAATCTAACACTGGAGCTTGGATTCCTGTGCTGTGCAGGAGGTTGGATTAAAAGTCCTCCAAAATCCCTTCCAACTCTATGATACTATGAACATTTTTTCCTTTGTATTTTGAAAGGGGGAAGAAGCAGAGCCATAGCAACTGAGCTGAAATAAAATGCTATTTCTTAGTAATAAATTTTGCTGGAGATGTAGCTGGCTGCAGTTTTCAATTACATTCTACTGCAGGGGTTTTTTGCATCCTTCCCCCATCTGTTGTCTTCTTCATGTGTGGGATGCAACTCCCATCTCTGATCATGCCATGTCAGTGGAGATGATGAGACTTCTAATCCAATGTTATGTCTTGCCTGGCTGGTGGTTTCTATAAGGAAGTCACTCCTAGCTTTTCTAGAGCAAAACTTGAACTTTCAGCTCTTGAAGGTGGCTGAGTTTCTTGAAGTGCCAGATAAATTTCTTGCTGGGTCAGTGAGCCAAGTGCCTTTTAAAGGGGTTGCAAATAAGCAAAGGTTAAAAGGGCTAAAGAATGGGGAAAGAAGAAAAATCCATCCTGGAGTCAGAGCTAGATTTATGGGTCATGGAGGATGGCAGGGAGGGTGAAGCGAAATCTGTTCCTCAGCAGGGAAACCAACACCCATTTCTGGGAGCAGGCATGTCTGGATCTTGGCCCAGGAGCCTGGCTATATTCCATCACCATGGTGTGCCTTGACTGGAAACAAGGGTGAGGTTATTCCCGAAACGACACCAAAGCTTTATTTTGTAAGGTTAGCTGAGGCTAAACTAACTTCAGAAAGAATTAAAAACTGAAGCATATCAGGAACCAACTGTTGTTGGTTTTTTTTTTTAAAAAAATAGAGCTCTAAAAAATACTCAGGGTTTGTTTTGGTTTGGTTTTGGAGGCTTTTCTGCTGGAAATGGGCACCTGACCCCCCGCTGAGTGTTAAAACATTGTGTAAGCATTCCACTCATGAAATTTTCACTTTTATCAACTTTTCTCACATTGAGCAACTAACCAGCAGTAGCCAAGGGACTATATTGGTGCAAAACAAAATCTGCTGAAGATGTTACCTAGCCTGGTAACGAAACATCCAGAAACCAACCCACAGGTTCCAAGAACGAACCTTCACCTTCTTCCTACACCCGAGCTACAAATATTTGCCACTACAGTAATGTCTAGATCAGGGGTAGGCAACCTTGGCTCTTTTATGACTCGTGGACTTCAACTCCCAGAGCTCCAACTCCCAGCTGGCTCAGGAATTCTGGGAGTTGAAGTCCACGAGTCATAAAAGAGCCAAGGTTACCGACCCCTGGTCTAGATCTTTTTGAATCATCTCTCTTCAGATCTGGCTAGTCATCCCTCCTAGCTTTGTATCATATGGACGGGTGGCATTAATGAGCAGGTTTTGAATATGGCCATTCACCCAGTTGTGAGTCCATTAAGCAGACACATCATTTACCCTATATTTTATCATATGATTATGAAAAAATGTAATGACATACTATATTAAAAGTTTAGTGTAAGTCTACATTCATTATATCTATAGCATTCCCATGTCCTACTAACCTATTATGTAACGTTATCAAAGAGAGGATAGAGAGAAGGAATCTGGTTTAATTGGTTTGTGACCAACCCACGTTATTAACTCTTACATGCCTATTTAAGTGAACATAAACATAAACAGGCTGCTTATAATATAGTACCACTGTACACTGCGTTGGGGAGACCACACTTGGAATACTGCATCCAGTTCTGGTCACGAAGGTACAAAAAAGATGTTAAGACCCAAACTACCAGAATTCCTGCTGTAGGATAACAATACTTTGTCTGAAGAGTCCCAATAAGAACAAAAAACAGGTCATTCAGTGCCTCCTGATGGTCAGTGTAACAGAAAGCCCTACTTTCAAAACGGTTGCTGATTCCAGCACACCAGTGAAATAGTGATGATGAAGCCAATTGCTTCCTAAGATCTGCCCTGAAGGACACTAGAATGATGCACAAAGTGGCCACCACATCCTTTTTTGCTGGAGGCAAGGGCGGGTAACAACATGAATTTTGTTGACAAGCCTTAACTTTGTAAGTGAAATAGTGACACAAAGAAAAGTCAAATTTCTCGTGCAATGTACATTTTTCAAACTACAAGACCCATTACATGAAGCTCTGAAATTTGATTTGTTTGCAAATATTCTCTGCTACCCTTGAGCATGCACCAAGCAAATGAATGTATTTTCTGTTGCACCTTTTATGCTACACATTCCATGATCCTCTGAAAAGCTCAAGGGAGGGGAGATGTGAATGACTTCTATTTCAGATTAGGATCTTGCTGGCTAGTGACTAGCGGCAGTTGTAGCCTAGACATGGGATGCCTGTATAAGGCCAAATTGCTCATGCATTCACCTCTCCATTTAGTCAGGTGATGTCAATCCAATACTTACTCATGTGGGTGGGAGTTAGTCTCATTGGAGAGTTGGGGGGTGTTCTAAAATCTGAATGAGGGAGGTGGAATTGCATTGTCTTTTGAGGATTTCTATTCCAATATTGATTTTAAAAACACTCTATAGGGAAAGTGATTTTCCTTTACACAACAAAAAGGTCTAGGGTGTGGAGGAGTTGCTTTCTGAAGGGAAATCTTGCCCCTTCACCATCCTTTCTGGCCTAGGACAAAAGGCCCTTTCACATAACAAATCAAAACACGAGCACACTGAGGCTTTGTGAGATATTCACACTAGTCCCCTTGCTTCTCTTTGGTGGCAATCATATGCTATCGGCACGTAACTGAAGGGGTGTGCATGAATCCCAGCTGCCCAGCAGCCTCTCTTTTATGCTCTGGTGTAATCTCTAGCAGAAGACCAGGGGGACGTGAGGAAATGCAAAGTTTAACTTTTCTTTTTAAAAAAACTCCAGAGGCTCCTCATTGCTTAACAAGAGAGAGTTCAATAAGCTTTCCTATATAAGCTGCAAATGAAAGGAATGTATAGCTTCTGAATAACTACAAAAGAAAGAAACCAAGGGAAAAGAAGTTTGTAAAGTGTTTGAACATGGGAGATGTGGAGAAAAGAAGTGCATGGCCTACAGCTAATTCCATTTCAGTCATTCAATGGCCAGATCCCCACAACTGTAGAAGGCTGGAATAATACCGTGGCCAGTTGGATGCCAGAGTAGGAAAGAAGGAAGGAAGGAAGGAAAGAAAGAAAATCCTTTCCTGCACAATAGTTACTCAGAAGAAAGATTTTCAGCAAATGTGCCTTATTGAACAATCTAATTGAATAGGCTAAAATCTGATCACTTAAGTATCAGATGTCAGTTGCAAAAATTCAGACAACAAGATGGCATCAAACAAGCATCAGACACAATCCTTCATTGCTGCCATCTATGGGTTAGCTGGGATTTTGGAGTTGAGGACTTGTAACCTTAATTGTGAAATATTTTCTTAGACCTCATGAAAAGCTTAAAGGGAAGTCAAGCCTATTTTCAATAACCTAAACAATATACTATCTATGATATATAAATGAGACATTTTTGTCTCATTTCAACAATGATTTTAGGGGCTAATATTTTAATACTAATACTAGTATATTAATAATACTGAAATATTACCTCACTTATGTGAGCAACACACACTCCCCATTTTATTCATTGAAAAAAATAATTCATGAATCTATCTGCTTTGGATTCCATTAAAAATGTATGTGTGTGATACATTTGTGTGTAGTTACTTTAAAGTAATTACATTTCAACAGTATAGAAAGTAAGGCTAATGGCTTTATAGGCTCCACAAGGGTTGAGACCTCATCTCCTGGTACTCAGATCCATGGTAAATTGCTGTCCAATCAGTGGTGGGATTCAAATATGTGAACAACCAGTTCTCTGTGTGGATGCCTCTTCCGGAAGTCCATTCTGAGCCTGGGCCACAAAAAATTAGCTACCGGTTCTGCCGAAGTGGTGTGAACTGGCTAAATCCCACCACTGTGTCCAATGGTCTCCTCATGAGGAGCTACGATTCAGAACACAAGTGGGATATCTCTTGTCCTCTTTTTTATTCAGAGAGATTCTGTTAGACCAGGCATGTAGCTGATCGGTAAATCCTGACTATTGTTATCTTCACTTCTTCAGAGATATTTAATGTAACAACAATAACAACAATACTGAGAAATTCAGGACATGGCTATTAAACATCAAAAACATCTGTCAGACTATCCCACCTCCTTTACATGGATGATCTGAAGCTGTATGGGAAAAAACATCATCTGAAATACAATCGCTGCTGAACACTGTCCGTATATATAGCCAAGATATTGCAATGGAGTTTGGCTTGGACAAATGTGCCACACTTACTCTCAAACAAAGAAAAATAGTAAAAACTGAAGGAATCAAGATGTCCCACAAAAATAACATTAAGAGTCTGGATGAGGAAGATTACTACAAATACTTGGGTATCCTTCAAGCTGACAACATCAAGCACACTGAAGTCAAGAAAAAAATTAGAGGTGAATACATCAAGAGAGTGAAGAAGATCCTAAAGTCCAAACTCAATGGAGGAAATACCATGAAGGCAAAATACCTGGGCAATTCCAGTCATTAGATACACAGCTGGAATAGTGGACTGGACTCAAGCAGAACTAAAAGCAATGAATAGGAAGACCAGAAAAATAATGACAATGAATCATGCCCTTCATCCACGCAGTGACATTGACAGACTCTATCTACCAAGGCAAGTAGGTGGACGTGGAATGCTGCAAGTACATCAGATGGTTGAAGAAGAAAAAATGGCTTTGGAAGAATATCTGAAGGACAATGATGAAGATGCATTGAAATTAGTATATCAGGAAGGCTTACTGACTACTGGAGAGACCAAACTGGCCTACCAGAAAGACCAAATGAAGAACAGAATAGAGGCATGGGAAGACAAAGCACTACATGGCCAGTATATTAAAAAAATAGCTGGGAAAGCAGACAATAACAAGACCTGGCAATGGCTAAGAGCAGGAAAGTTAAAGAAAGAGACCGAGGGACTAATTCTGGCTGCAAAAGACCAAGCCTTAAGGACAAATGCATACAAAGTCAAAATTGAGAAGACAGCAACAGACAGTAAGTGCTGCCTATGCAAAGAAGCTGAAGAAACAGTGGACCACCTGGTAAGCTGCTGCAAGAAGATCGCACAGACTGACTACAAGCAGCAGCATGACAAAGTAGCAACAATGGTGCATTGGAAGATCTGCAAGAAATATCATTTGCCTGTAAGCAAGAACTGGTGGGATCATAAAATAGAGAAAGTCATAGAAAATGATAAAGTTAAACTGCTCTGGGACTTCAGAATTCAAACAGACAAGCACCTGCAACATAACACCCCGGAGTTAACAATTGTTGATAAGAAAGACAAAAAAGTCTGGATAGTGGACATGGCAGTGCCTGGAGACAGCAGAATAGACGAGAAAGAACTGGAGAAGATAACAAAATACAAAGACCTACAAATAGAAATAGAAAGACTGTGGCAAAGGCAAGCAAGGGTAGTACCAATAGTAATAGGTGCCTTGGGTGCAATCCCAAAACAACTGGAGCACCACTTGAACACCATTGGCATTGACAAATTCATCATTAGTCAACTGCAAAAGGCGACCTTACTAGGAACTGCTTCTATCCTGCGACGATATCTGTAATACCATCAAACATCCATATCTGCCTATCCCAGGTCCTTGGTAAGGACCCGATAGGTAGACAAAAATGCCAAATCCAGTCTGACAATCTGACTGACTGTGCGATGATCAATAATAATAATAAAGTTGGAAGGTACTTTGGCGGTCATCTACTCCAACCCCCTGCTCAGGCAGGAAACCCTATACCATTTCAGACAAATGGCGGTCTAGTCTCTTTTTAAAAACTTCCAGTGTTGGAGCATTCACTACTTCTGGAGGCAGGTTGTTCCACTGGTTAATTGTTCTAACTGTCAGGAAGTTTCTCCTTAGTTCTAGGTTGCTTCTCTCCTTGATTAGTTTCCATCCATTGCTTCTTGTCCTGCCTTCAGGTGCTTTGCAGAATAGCTTGACTCCCTCTTTTTTGTGGCAGCCCCTGAGATATTGGAACACTGCTATCATGTCCCCCCTCGTCCTTCTCTTCATTAAACTAGACATACCCAATTCCAGCAACCGTTCCCTATATGTTTTAGCCTCCAGTCCCCTAATCATCTTTGTTGCTCTTCTCTGTACTCTTTCTAGAGTCTCAACATGTTTCTTACATCGTGTTGTAATTTTTACATCATTCACCATTTCCTCGCTCTCAGAAGCTTCAGGCCTAGCCTGATCCTGGCACTGCATCCTCCATCTTGTAGATTTTGTCCTCCCCATGAACATGTCTGTTTCACCCCTTTTCTCCTTTTACTTCAGGGAACAAAGCGGAGAGCGTCAGTTGTGAATAAGCACACATTTTTTTCAAGACATTCTTTACCTTACAAGATTGATATCAAGATAAAGCAAAGCCATTCTCAAATTTGACCAGTTCCACTAAATAATTTTGTCACTAGATGGCACTAGACCTGGCTTGATCTGTGTAGGTCAGAAGTTTTATGTTCAGTTCTTATTGGTTTGAAATAGCAACATCCTTCTTAAAGTGCCTGATTTCAGGTCCCCTAAAAACTCTGTACACAACCTTTTGGAGACAGGCACCATATAAATGCAGTGAAGATGTGCCTTAGCCCAGGGATCTGCAACCTTGACAACTTTAAGAGTTGTGGACTTCAGCAGTCCACAAGTCTTAAAGTTGTCAAGGTTTCCCCAAAGGATCTTAAAGGCAGAAAAGCAGGCCCAGTTTTTCTTAATAGCTCCAAGCAGAAACTAGGCAGAGACCAGGTCTGTAAAAATGCAGATTTGATAATCCTATTTAGAAAGGTTGGGGCCAGGAAGCTTGGAGCTGATGAGATTAGAAAGAAAAAAAACCCTAAAATCTACATTCCCCCACCCAAACTCTAAAAACATGACATTTAGGACATAATAGGATTAACCCACTCCCATCAGAATACCAAAAGGACATACTCAAAAGCTCAGGTCAAAGTTTATGCCATAGGAACGGGTAACAACCTCAAACACAAAAGCCCAAGAAGGTATAAAAACCCACCACTCCCAGCCTCATGTGGTCAGCTTTCCCAGAACTACATTCCTGTCTGACAGAATAAACTACAACCTTCTTTCTAAAGCAGTCTCCATTTTGTTTATTCCCGGCTTGGACTGTACCCTGAAGAAGATTTTAACAAATCTTTAATCTTTGTAAGAGATTTTCTCCTGATCAGTTAATATAATGAATAAGAATGGTATGCTTACTGCCTAAACTTTTTTTCTTTTAGGTTTAGATTTTATTTTTTATATATTTTATAGATAGGTATGCAATGATGATGCCACGTAACCTGACAATAAAACATTTTGTTTATATTTTTAAAGACTTGCATGCATCATTGTAACCTCTGGTGACCAGGAAAAAATGGCAAAAAAAGCAGGATCTGGGCATTAAAGCACTACCACTAACTACTAATGTAGTTTTGCAGTGATTGGCTGAGATTGGAAATAAATATTACAGTGCAAGCTTGTTATTTTTGGTAAATCCTAGCACTAAAAATATAAAGGTGTGGCTAAAACAATACCGACTATATTTGGATTTTTATTTTCAGGAATGTGCTGGGCTGATAGGAAACCAGCCAAATTATATTACCCTTAAATATAATTTGTGTTACAAGTTGATGCTGAAGTAGATTATAAATCACCAGGAAGATACCAGGAAGCTGTATAAGTCATCGTGTGTGCCCCAGTTCTGAGACAGTTTAAGACAGTATCTACAGGGTACATGTCTTGGATGTTGAATTAAATCTCCCAGATAATCATTATATGATTGTTTATTTTGGGCAGGAATGTCATTGATAGAATCTGTGGAAAAATGCATCTTGTTAACTTAAGAGAGGTTGCTTAAATTCTCTTAATCTGACCCAAACATGCATGGTTCATGTTTTAAGCTTGGTTTCTGAAAGAAACTTGTCCAATAGCTCTGAAAGTTACCAAAAGATCTCAAATTATTCTTAATGCATTGTAGGAGGTATGACTGCTATTATGGCATATATGACCTATAAGTATTTTCATATATTTTTTTAATTTTTTTTAATCTTGAATGAAATACTTCTATTTCATCATTTTAGAGTTTAGAAAAAGGACACCTTAAACAAAATAAATGAAAGCAAACTCTCTTGCCCTTTAGGTTAAAAGTTAAAAGAGTTGAGACAGAGAACACAAGGAAGCCAAGTTAGTGTTGCTTTTATAGTTAAAACAGGGAGGGTGCAAAGAAGCAGAACTTTATGGAACTGTTTTTCTTCAGATCCTTGACTCTGGGAAATGGTTGCTCCAGAGTTATGAAGTAATGAAAAAGAGGGCATCTGTTTATTGTAATACCTCTGAAATGGTAAATGAGTGTGCTACCTTATTATCATACATCATTTACCAAACCACAGGCAAAGTCATCAAATTAGAGGAGCGCCCACAGGATTGCCATTCTCAGGACTCATAACAGAGACAATAATATAGCATGTACTAGTATAGAAACTGTCGCACTCCTATGCATACATCAAAAGTATGGATCTGATATGTAAACATCATAATAAAATAGGACCAACTAAAGACATTTGAAGCAATCAACAGCATCTTTGAAGGAATAAAATTCACAAGGGCAGAAGAAAGCAATATACTGCCCTTCCAGGATATCCTCACCAGCAGAGGAAACAATAGCAAATTAAAAATGCAAGTCTATCAACAAACAATGACATTAACCAAGTGCTCTATTACCAAAGTAGCAATTCAACCTTCTATTGTGTAGAAACATTATGCAGATGAGAACAAATGCACTTCAATAATCCAGAGCACCAGAAACAAATTCATGCAAATCTGGCCATGTTATTAAAATGATTTGGCTTAAGACTTCAGAAGATCACTGTGGTTCACTATAATGTTGAAGAGGTAGCTTAGAAACCAGGAGATCATCAGTTTTAGGTCCACCTTAGGCCTGAAAGCTGGCTGGTTGGCTGACCTTGTATCAGTCATTCTCTCTCAGTCTAACTCACCTCACGGGATTGTTGTTGGGGAAATATAAGGAGGAAAGGAGTATAATGTATATTCTCCACCTCGAGTTACTTTTAAAATAATAATACATAGCTAGACCATAAAGTAGGGAAGCCACACCAAAAAACCCCAAACAACTCTACATTTCACTACTGAACATCACAGTGGGCTTCAGCACACTTCTATACTTCTATAATATGGAGCAATGCATCATGGATCATCAATGTATCTTTGCTGTGCTGTCTGTCAGTATATGGACCGAATAACAGGTTTTTAATACTAAGGATCAGCAGCCTCATTTCATATTTGGGTATAAGAATCATATTGTCATCATTGCTGCTGAGACAAAGTCAGATCAGAAAGAAAATATGCCAGTTGCTTCTGGGAATATGACTGTGAAGCTACAATTTTGCCTCAGGTGAAACCTGCTGTTTTAACATCCTGCTACTGAAAATGTTCTCTTTGACTATATGCAATATACTCTAGCTGCAAATACTTAATCAAAAGTCGCCTTTCTCCCTTGACAGGTTTTCAGACGAACTTGTGCTATAAAGGCCTGTGTGATTGCTGGTCCCACACTCTCTTTGCATACTATCTCCCTTTCAGAAGATCAAGATGGACAATTCATTAATTCCTATGCATGTTCTCCAGACTACTACTTGTTTCTTAAACTTAAATGTTTAAGAAAAAATGTTAACAAATCTATTTTTCAGCCCAGACAATTACAAGTTCTTGTTTTTATAGCCTGTGGGTATAAACATTTAATTTTTCCTGCATCAGGAAACCCCACCCCACAAAACCCTAACGTTTCAGCCTATTCAAGCAGTGTTCTGACAACTGAGAAAGCAATTGATAAATGGTGGCAGATTCTGGAAAATGAACCCTGTTCTAACATACCTCAGGCATGTTTTAACTTAATCAGCAGACAATTGTTGGCAAGATATTGTCCAATAAAGTGCCTTCTGGTGGATTTTACAAGGGTAGGTTGTCTCTGAATTGTTCTTAGAACCCTCAATAGCCAGATGTGAAGGTTTAAAATGTTTATTTGTTGTAATAGACACAACCAGTTCAGCCAGAGAAGCATACCAGCTTTGTTTTATCTCTTATCAGGTCTTGAGTGAGTGAGATTTGAGGTGAGCCTCTTTAGGGAATTCAAAGTCATGATTATTCAGAAAATCATTCCTGCTTTTAGAGCAGGGCTTTTCAACCTTTTCACCCATTGTACCACTTTTAGGATATGGCAACATCAGAGTACCACCAGTTGCCTAGCAAGGTGTCAAAAACTTGATGACAAAAAAAAAGAAAGAAAAAATGAAGAAGTACAGGTAGTCCTCGACTTACAACAGTTTGCTTAGTGACTGTTCAAAGTTACAATGGCACTGGAAAAAGTGCCCCCCAAGCCACAGCCGAGCAAGACACCTGCCTGCCCGCCCGGCGGCGCTCTTCCTCCTGTCCGAGGTTTTCATTGTTGTGAGCATTTCTGTTAAGGATTGGCAGTGGGGGTGGGGTGGAGGGGTGTTTGGTTTTTATTCCCCCCCCTCTGCTGGGTGGTTGCAGCAGATTTTGGTCACTTCACATGACCCTGGAACACTGAGCCTTGGTGGAGCAGTGGGCTAATGCCTCCTTAAGTAACACCAGCTGCCTGCAATTAGTGCAGGTTCACATCCCACCAGGCTCAAGGTTGACTCAGCCTTCCATCCTTCCAAGGTAGGTAAAATGAGGACCCAGATTGTTGGGGGCAATTAAGCTGACTTTGTAATAATGCCGCTTGGGGTGTGTGTGAAAGCCCTAATAAGCAGGCATATACATAGAATGAAGGCTACTGCTAAGCTTGTAAGCCGCCCTGAGTCTTCAGAGAAGGGCGGGATATAAATGGAATTAAAATAAAATAAAAATAAATATGAATCAGTTGCCAAGCATCTGAATGTAAATCACAAGAACCTGGAGATGCTGCAACATTCCAGCTGATCGGCGCTTCTTCTGGGTTCAGAAGCACCAGGATCAGTGCCGAGCTCCAACTGGAGTCTGGCGCTGATCCTGGCACTTCCACTGAGTCCTGACAGCCCTGAAGAATCACTGATCCTGGTGCTTCCACTGAGCCCTGACAGCCCTGCAGCTCCAGCCATCTCTCGCACAGGCTTGTGTGGTGCTACCACCAGTTCAGCTCATTCCCATCCCCCACTATCACTTTTCTAGGATGGTCGCGTACCACCTGCCAGGTGCCAATGTACCACAGGTGGTACCCGTACCACTGGTTGAAAAGCCCTGTTTTAGAGTACAAATGGCAGACAAGGTGTATCTCTGAGTGATCCCCATGAACAAAACTAATCTATTAGAATTGATAATGGCTGCATCTTTGCACATGAAGACTCCTTTATCATCCCAGGAAGAAATACTTGCACTCTGCTTCATGTTGTTCAATAGCAAAAGCCTGAGGTGCTTGCAGAATCTTTGGTGAGCAATTTGTCCAAGATTTTGAGGGCCTTTGAGAAAGAAGGAACATTGATAGTCTTAGATTGGACTGCACCTGAGCAGTCCTAGTGGGTTTCTTTGCTGAGGAGATCCAGGGAAAAAAGCATCTGAAAAGGCACCTCTGTTCCAAAAATGAAGAATTTGGGCATCTACAGTGGCTCAAGTAACGGCAAAGATAATATCCATTTGCCTTTTTGAAGAGGGGGAAGTTAATGAGAAGTTGATAATGGTTGAACACTTCAGAGGGCCCTGAAGGTTATCTGGACCCTTTCAGGATCTGGTTACAGCACTGAAACTGCATTGATTGCAGTAATGGATGGTCTCTGGCAGGATCATGATCAGGTGGTAGGTATGACCTTCCTGGTCCAGCTTGGTTCCTTAGTGGCATTCAATATCATTGATCATAACAGCCTTTGGACAGTCTTCAGAACCTGGCCCTAGAATGTTCTATATTGCAGTAATTCCCATTACTCCGAGGGCTGTTCTAGTTGGCACTAGTAAGAAGGGATGGATCTAGCCCTCTGCTTTCAAGACTTCACAGAGCATGATGCCCCCCCCCCATTTCTATTCAACATTTTACTTGAAGTTTCTGACTGAGCACCTGTGTACAATTCTTACATACAGCATACCATTTAAATGAAGGGACATGTTGCAGTTCAGAAGCGACAACACAGCTAGTCCACCTATTAAGCAATCCAGAAGACAAAGTATGCAAGTTGCATATAATTTACAGTTTCAGAGAAAGAATTCTAAAGCCACAATAACATGAAAACTTTCCCCTCACTTTCATGCATGCCATCTTAAAAAGTATCTTCCCCTTCAAAAGAGCATTTATTCATCTCATTAAACCATGGTGTTAGAATCAGACTGCATTCCCACACTTTCTCCTTTGGCTGTTCCAATGTGTGATGTTATATATATCCTGCCCAGCCATCACCACACCATCAGCTGAGAAAATTCAGAGCCCTGGAGGGCAGCCATGTTGAAGCTTTCATGATTTTGGTCCACATCTTTCACTAGAGGCTGCCAGATAAATATTTACATCTGGTGTTGGAGGTGGCTGGTGAGCCTCTATACATTCTTTTTCGTTTCAGCACTCTTTTTACTTAGGCTTCTGGGTTTAATATAACCTCCTTTCTGTGTTCTGGGGAAGTATTTCTTCTGCCAAAGATCTGCAGCCAAAGATTTGCAAGAACAAGTAGTCCTCGCCATACGACCTTCCGTTTAATAACTGTTCAAAGTTACAACAGCGCTGAAAAAACTGACATATAATAAAGACCTCACACTTATGATTGTTGCAGTGTCCTCACAGTCAAGTTAAAAGCAATATTTCACTGAGCCCGGAATGTAGTTTTTAATATTTAGGAAATCAAGAACTTCATGGCAGCTTCTCCCTGCATGGTTCTGTGTAATACAATTTTCAGCTTTGACTGACAGAAACAGAAATGTACAATGGTAAAACTCGAAGGAATTTTAGAATTCCTTGAGTCCAGCCTTTTGTTCAGTGGAGAAATTTTGCAATGCCAACATGCCTCCTTGCCTCTACTTAAGGAGATATGGTGAAAGAGATCCCATCAGAGTCCAAGACAGGCAACGTTGAACCATTCTAAAGCAGTACTCCAAATGCACTGTAATCAGTTAGGACAGCCTGGATTAATTATGTCATATGTTCTAGATCATCTGCTTTGGTTAGTGCAGTCTAAGTATGATTTCTAAGAAGCTGGTTATTTTATACTTTTCACTGTCATTAGTTGTCTTTCATTTTAGTGAGTGAAAGGGAAGTATATGCTTTCTATAATAGAACTGTCCTAGATAAAATAGCATAACAACAACAACAACAACAACGGTAATAGAGTTGGAAGGGACCTTAGAGGTCTTCTAGTCCAACCCCCTGCTCAGGCAGGAAACCCTATACCATTTCAGATGGTTGTCCAGAATTTTGAGCTGAGATAATTTACTGAAAAGGATCACAATTTCAACTGTTCTTTAAATGTTTAAAATTTAGATTGAGGGACAGGAAATAGTCTTACCTATAGTGGTAACGTCTATGATACTTGTTTTTAGACTCAATGGGGATTATCAGTCTAGAACAGGGGTAGGCAACCTTGGCTCTTTTATGACTGGTGGACTTCAGCTCCCAGAATTCCTGAGTCAGCATGGAAGTCTACAAGTCGTAAAGGAGCCAAGGTTGCCTACCTCTGGTCTAGAAGATAAGATTAGGCTATGTTGTTTTTTTATTTTTAGTAAGTCTTTGGTACACTTCCCCCATAATTCACTAAGTCTTTGTACATTTGAGCAACTGCTGGTTCCAGTTATGGGGGATTCTACATACCTTGAGCTCTATAACAGTAACTGCTCCTTGTAGTACAGCTGTTCATTTATGTTCTGTGAGCCAAAGGCTGGGAAGGCAAGTGGAGTGCCATTGAATGGAATGTTGACCCAGCTCAGCTCTTGGTGGTTGACCTTCTCTCAGGATATGGACCTTGATGAATATTTCGCTCATTAGTGGTGTCCTCTCTGATCTGACCCGAGCATTGCATTGCTATCTAAACTGTGCCTCTCTAAAAAAAATCATTTTTAGAAAGATATCCAGTTCTGCTTACTAGCACAAGAATTTCCACATATCCTGACTTTTTAGTGAATCAATTGAATGAGCACTTGGGCAGAAAAAAAATCCTTTTGGAATGGTTAAAAAGTTGCTTGGAGAATTGAGGTTGGGAAGGGGAAAGAAAGGAAAAGAAAAATTCCAGTATAAACAGCTGAGGATTTGACATACTGCTAGGATTTCTGCCTGTGATATACAACCGACATCTGTCCAAACAAGCACCCCCTTCCTTTGCTTGCTTGAGAAGAATCAACAACTGGCCAGGAAAGATCTTTTCCAGCTTTCACAGAGGGCTATGGAACACTCTAGATCCTACTTGTCAAACTGTCTCACCAGGAGTTGGCCTGTGTGAGATTTCATAGTTTGTTTTTAAACTGCTTCAGAGTTATTTACATGAATTCAGTTTGTGTTAAAGGTTTTCACTGGGATTTGAAGCCAGAGTGGGAAAATTGGGAAAGAAAAGTCATAGCACAATTCCCTACCTTTTAAGCTTGCTTTAACAGCTTTTAATCTATGTTTTCTTGTTGTTAGTTGCAAAGTCGTGTCCAACCCATTGCTACCCCATGGACAATGTTCCTCCAGGCCTTCCTGTCCTCTACCACCTTCTGGAGTCCATTTAAGCTCACGCCTACTGCTTCAGTGACTCCATCCAGCCACCTCATTCTCTGTCGTCCCCTTCTTCTATGTTTACTGCCAGGCAGATTTGTAACATTGTAATAAAGTGGTTTTAAAGGCATTCTGTTTACTCACAAAAATCTGAAGTAAAGCCATAATCAATGAGATAGGTCAGAGATATGTAAGTATATGTTTTCATTTCTCCAGAATTTTTTGGGGCAGTTTGGGGGGGAAAGATACATGGTTGAATTAACATAACACTGAAATAAGTTAAGTAGAAATGGGCCCAGTGTACTATTAACTCAGCTACCTGCATGTCATTGATTCTCTCACATTTAATTTTGTGAACAAAACCACAAAGTATTTAGCTGATGTATCTTGTAAAACTAATTGAAATAATTTCCACTGATCCCCATCAGATGTATTCTGAGGAGACATGTCTAAAATTGTGATATCAACTATTGTTTACTTGAAAATTATAATGCTGGATAGGAAGTGGGAATTGATTTGACTTAATGTTTATATAGGTCTAATGGATTTACTCTTAAGTATATTTTTATAACTTTTCAGTAATTAATTTCAAAGTTTTGCTGGATACAAAGGTGGCCTATAGTACACAAAAACTCATCTAGAGGAACAGACAGCAAACCAAAGAGTAAGAATTATTCTAATGACTGTTCATGTAATGAACGATTAATCATATTCATTGCTGTATTTTGAAAAGTTGAGTATTTTTTCTCTCTCCTTTACTAAATAGCATAAACCTAGCCAAATTATTTAAAATGTATTTCTGAATACTGTATCATGAACAATGCTATGATGCAGATAGTAACTGTGAGAGGGATCTCGGAGTCCTAGTAGACAATCACTTCAATATGAGCCAGCAGTGTGCTGCAGCTGCCAAAAAAGCCAACACAGTGCTAGGCTGCATTAACAGAGGGATAGAATCAAGATCAAGTGAAGTACTAATACCACTTTACAATGCTTTGGTAAGGCCACACCTGGAATACTGCATCCAGTTTTGGTCACCACAATGTAAAAAAGATGTTGAGACTCTAGAAAGGGTACAGAGAAGGGCAACAAAGATGATTGGGGGACTGGAGGCTAAAACATATAGGGAACGGTTGCTGGAATTGGGTATGTGTAGTTTAACGAAGAGAAGAGTGAGGGGTGACATGATAGCAGTGTTCCAATATCTCAGGGGCTGCCACAAAGAAGAGGGAGTCAAGCTATTCTCCAAAGCACCTGAAAGCAGGACAAGAAGCAATGGATGGAAACTAGTCAAGGAGAGAAGCAACCTAGAACTAAGGAGAAACTTCCTGACAGTTAGAACAATTAACCAGTGGAACAACCTGCCTCCAGAGGTGGTGAATGCTCCAACACTGGAGGTTTTTAAGAAGAGACTGGACAGCCATTTGCCTGAAATGGTATAGGGTTTCCTGCCTGAGCAGGGGGTTGGACTAGATGACCTCCAAGGTCCCTTCCATCTTCTTCTTCTTCTTCTTCTTCTTCTTCTTCTTCTTCTTCTTCTTCTTCTTCTTCTTCTTCTTCTTCTTCTTCTTCTTCTTCTTCTTCTTCTTCTTCTTATTATTATTATTATTATTATTATTATTATTATTATTATTATTATTATTATTATTATATTTTTGAATGAATGTTTTTAAAAACATATGTATTAAATATAAGATTTCTCTCTCTCCTTCCATTCTTGTTGCCTCACTGAAGTAGGCAAGCTAATACAAAGTAATGTGACATATTTTGACTATATTTAGAGTTGACCTTCTAAGAATCTGGACAAAGTCTTCAGTTTTCATTAACTGCTTTGTCGGCAAGTGTACACAAATATTGCTTTGGTATTACAGAGATTAGTTTGTTGTGGCTGGATCATTTATAAATAATTTAACAAGAACATAATAATTGGAGATTGTGAGCACCAAGAGATATATGTGTGCATATGACTATAGAACTACCTTATAATCAGGATGGCACACAAACATGTATTTGCCACAACATCAATACTTGAATATGGAACTATTGCAGAGATAGTAAATGAGAACAGAAAAATGGAAGTCAATAGTAAACACCAAATATCTCTCCAACAATAAATATTTAACAGCCTAATATTTTTGCATTTACCTGTTTTTCAAACAGGTTTATTGGGATAGGAGACAGATAGAGGGAACATAAGAATGCATTAAATCCCAAAGTCATTTGTTACCTCTCCTTTCTCCTTCTCAGTGCATACGCTGCAATGCTCCCTGTGGTTATGTTTTGGCATACTGCAACTTCTAGCTGATCTTGTCAAGCTAATACATGGTTAGTACTTGGATGGGAGAACACCAGGCAATATTTAGGGCTGCAAGTCAGATTAGTTAATCAATAACATATTGGAAGAGGTCCATGGAGAACCATTTCTGTCTTGTTGTGAAGAAAGCTGTGTTGGTTGTTTCCTTGTCATCAAGTGTTGACTTTGATTGGGATATGTTTTCATATTTTACTGTCTGTGTTTATGCAATCTTAAAGACCTGGTCTATTTGATTTAAACCAGCCTTTTCACTAAAGGTAAAGGTAAAGGTTCCCCTGCACATGCGTGCTAGTCGTTTCCTACTCTAGGGGCCGGTGCTCATCTCCGTTTCATAGCCGAAGAGCCAGCGTTTGTCCGAGGACGTCTCCGTGGTCATGTGGCCGGCATGACTAGACGCCAAAGGCGCACAGAACGCTGTTACCTTCCCACCGTAGTGGTCCCTATTTTTCTACTTGCATTTTTACGTGCTTTTGAACTGCTAGGTGGGCAGAAGCTGGGACGAGTAACAGGCGCTCACTCTGTTACGCGGCACTCGGGATTCGACCCACCAAACTGCCGACCTTCTGATCGACAAGCTCAGCGTCCTAACCCACTGAGCCACCGCGTCCCTTTTAGCCTTTTCACTACAGGAGGACTAAGACTTTCCAAGGTTACTTTAGGCCTTTGGGAATTTGCCTTCTTTTCTAGCCAGAACATACATTCATCCCATTGGCAAAAGCCATTTCCAGTATTTGGATTCGCCTAGCTGGGATAGGCATTGGGCATTCATTCTAAGATGTTACACACTCTATTTCCTAACCATTTTCCCTGGCAAAACAAAACGTGTCATTTTCTAGAACTGCCTGCTTCAACTGTTAATTGTGACCCTAAATACATTCTTTGTCTTTGGGGAATGTGGTTTATTTTTTTAGGTGGGATTCCTCCTCTCCTCTTCCCCATGGCAAGATATACCATATAAAAGAGGAGCAAAGCTATATTAGCCCTGCAGATATGCTTCCTGAAAAGGAGCTTTCACACAGCTACTCCTCTGGAATGTAATTGTTCCATCATTCTGGTAATCAAGTGTTTTTCTTTGCTTATGATCAGGGAGGCAGAGGAGGTAGCACAGTACAGGATTAAAGCTGTGTATAGCTGTGCATTTTTCCAGTTACCAAGTGCTTGACTTGCTAAGAAAGGCTATTTTGTCAGTAATTATATATTTACCTGGCTCATACCAGAGCTGTTTGCTAACTCCCTCATGAGCTGGCTGATCGTAATGTGTTAATTAAAGTGTGTCAAGATGATAAAGGAGGGATAAAAATCTTAGGAAAGAAGATCTGTGACACATATCAAAGGAAGGCCAAACCTTTGATCTGTTTATTTTAGAAAATATATGGCTTGATGCCTTATATCGCAGTTGCTTCAAAGACTGTTAGTCTTAATTGTCTCAGAGGAAACCTGGACTTGCCAGTACAGATTAACAATAGATAAATTAAGAAAGTAGGACTGCAAAATGCTGGAATAAATATGAAAAGATGAATTCAGCAACTTTCCATACATGGCTCTTGAGTACAGATCACTAGCTATATTGTTTTCTTGTGGAGAAGCTAAAATTGTTGACACCTGGGCTGTTAATCTAGAACAGTCTGTACATGTTTATATGGATCTAACAGTTCTTGCTACAAAACATATGGTTACAGTTTGGATACTCGAAAAACCCATGGCAGAAAGCAAAAGCTGGTTTATTTCTTAAATATAACTGGAACTTAATTGGATTCAACCAGTTTTATATGTATAATAATCCTATTTTACCAACTAATTTTAACATCTACAATTACTCTCAGAAAGAGAATTTCAATTAATGCAGGAACAGTAGTAATCTTCTTTTAAACACCACCCACCCCCGCCTTCTTAAATAATTTTTGCTGATACCATTACACTTGGGAAGTTGACTATTATTTTGAGGGAATATGGGTGGAAACAGTAGAAGGTAGTGGTATATATTTGGGGGGCAACAATCCATGATCCTCTCAGCAAGAAAAATGTGCAATGTGTGTACACAAAACATCTGTGTGGAATAGGTTATACAACTTTATGTTGGCTTCACATTTTGTGCAGCATCTTCAGGGCTGGTGAAAGGAGAACCAGTTCCTATTGGGAGTGTTAACAGGTTTTAAGAGTGAAATTTCTGTTCCTGGTGACTTTATGGCATTTCTGCCAAAGGCAATAGTAGAACAAAGCTGCTATGTGGCAGTTAGCCTTCCTTCCTCACACTGTTTCCTCAGGACATGTGATCCACTTCAGTTTTGAATGATCATGTCCAGGTGTCTTTTCATCTGATGACCAAACCCTCACCATCAGAGATATCCTCAAAGGAGGCAGTTTATTCTTCCATAGGATGTCCTTTCTACCTTGCCATAAGATCCTATGTCAGTAGCTAATTTTGATAATGGTGATGATGAAGAATAACAATTTATTACATTTATATGCCTGGTAATCACAGTAATAAAGGAAATTACATCCTATATGCCTCACCCTAATGGGACTGACCCACTCCACCTGCACCAGCAGAAGAGGCATACTGCAGATCCCATCATCCAAGGAATTTTGACTGGTGGGATCCAGGAGAAGAGCCTTTTCTGTCATGGTTCCTACCCTCTGGAACATCTTTACCCCCTTAGTTGAGATTGGCTCCTACTTTCCTGACATTTTGAAAAAGCCTTAAGTCCTGACTCAGCCAGAGACTTGGGGACCCAATGGGGGAGCTTTATACTGGAGGTGATTGACTGATTAAAATCCAACCCCCCATGTGTGTTTGGGTCCCTTCTTTGCCATCTACAGGTCATGTAGAAAGTAAACACAGGGTCAATCATAAAGGACTCAAATGTCTATACACCAATGCACAGAGTATGAGCAATAAACAGGATGAACTAGAAATTCAGGTTAATGAAGGCAGATATGATATTGTCGCCATTATGGAAACATGGTGGAATGAAACCCACAAATGGAACACACAGGTAGAGGGATTTAAATTATTCTAAAGAAACAGACCAAATAAAAGAGGAGGTGGAGTTGCTCTCTATATAAGAAATAACTACATCTCTACAGAAATAGAGCACAACAATGATGAAAACTGTAAACTTGAATGCATTTGGGTCAATATAAAAGGGAGAAAAAATGACATTGCCATAGGTGTATACTATAGGCCACCCAACCATACAGAGGAAATAGATGAACTTTTTGCTAGTCAGCTAACTAAGGTATGTAGGAAGCACATCACAATAGTAATGGGGGACTTTAACTACCCTGACATCAACTGGGAGACAAACTCTGCACCAAGTGGAAGATCAAACAGATTCCTGACAAACTTAGCAGACAACTTTGTCACCCAAAAAGTAGAGAAGGGAACTAGGGGATTAGCCATTTTGGATCTAATTGTCACTAACAGAGATGAAATGATAGAAGGAGTTGAAGCCATAGGAACCTTGGGAAGAAGTGATCATGCAATATTGGAATTCAACATTATGGAAGCACAAGCAATAGAATACAGTCAAACTAGAGTCTTGGACTTTAAGAGACCTAATTTCAATAAATGTAGTGTATGCCTTTAAAGCATACATGGAAATGTCAGCACAGCAGGGGGCTGGACAGCTCCAGGCTATAACCGCTTTGGCGGGAAAGCCTGAATAGAGCGAGTCGTTGACAGCCCCAGGGCATGGTCAGCTCTGGTGGGAAGCCAGGGTTTAAATCCATTGGCCACCTGCACTGGCGGGAAGCCCAGGTTTAAATCTATTGGTCACCATTCACCTGGGCAGGTATAAAGAGACACCAGGTAACCCCTTTGCTCCAGCTTCATTTCTGACTCAATAAAGAAATACTACCCAGCTCAAGTGTCCGTCTCTCCGTTCAACCACGCGACATTGCATTAAACTTAGAGAGAGCTTGGGAAGGATTCCATGGATGAAAATCTTCAAGGGGAAAACAACTCAAGAAGCTTGAGAAATTTTGAAAAGTGAGATAATAAAAGCCCAGTCTAGCACAATACCAACAAACAGGAAAAATAACAGCTCTCAAAAGAAACCAGCATGGCTGCATAAAGAACTCTCTGATAAATTGAAAGATAAAAAGGGCAAGTATAGAAAGTGGAAAGAGGGGCACATAACTAAGTCAGAATATCAGCAAATAGCCCGAGCCTGCAAAGACGAAGTGAGGAAAGCTAAGGCTCAAAATGAACTAAGGCTTGTGACCAAAGTCAAAAATAACAAAAAAAGCTTCTTTCAACATGTAAAAAACAAGAAAAAAGTTAAGGAAATGATTGGTCCATTAGTGGGGGAAAGTGGCAAGAAGGTGACAAGCAACAGAGAGAAAGCAAAATTATTTAACTCATTTTTTGCATTTGTCTTTACACAAAGGGAAAAAACAGTCCAACCTATCAAAAACAGTGCCATAAAAAACAGAATAGAAACACAAGTTAAGATAGGCAAGAAAATGGTAAATGAGCACCTGTCCAGCCTAGACGAGTTCAAATCACCAGGACCAGATGGATTATACCCCAAGGTTCTCAAGGAACTGGCAGACGTGATTTCAGAACCACTGAACTATATTTTTCAAAGATCCTGGAGCACTGGGGAACTACCAGAGGACTGGAAGAGAGCTGATGTAGTTCCCATCTTCAAAAAAGGGAAAAAAATAGATCCAGGAAACTACAGACCTATCAGCCTGATCTCAATACCGGGGAAGATTCTGGAAAAGATAATCAAACAATGAATCAGTGAGCATCTAGAGGCAAACAAAATCATTACTAAAAGCCAACATGGGTTTGTCAAAAACAGATCATGCCAGACAAATCTTATTGCATTCTTTGACCAAGTGACAAAATTAGTGGACCAGAGTAATGCTGTGGATATAATTTACTTGGACTTCAGTAAGGCATTTGATAAAGTAGATCACAACCTACTACTTGATAAGATAGAAAAATGTGGGTTAGACAGCATCACCACCAGATGGATTTGTAGCTGGCTGACTGGCTGTACTCAGCGTGTGGTCTTCAATGGAACCACATCTACATGAAGTGTGTAGTGGGGTGCCCCAGGGCTCTGTTCTGGGCCCAGTGCTCTTCAACATCTTCATCAATGATTTGGATGAGGGAATAGATGGGGAACTCATCAAATTTGCAGACGACACCAAGCTGGCAGGAATAGTCAACACTCCAGAAGACAGGCTTAAGATACAGGAGGATCTGGACAGACTTGAACACTGGGCGCTATCGAACAAAATGCAATTCAATGGTGAAAAAAGTAAGGTTCTACATTTAGGCAAGAAAAACCAAATGTACAGGTATACTATAGGGGGTACCTTGCTCAATAGTAGTAACTGTGAGAGGGATCTCAGAGTCCTAGTGGACAGTCACTTAAAAATGAGCCAGCAGTGTGCTGCAGCTGCCAAAAAAGCTAACACAGTGCTAGGCTGCATTAACAGAGGGATAGAATCAAGATCATGTGAAGTATTAATACCACTTTACAATGCCTTGGTAAGGCCACACTTGGAATACTGCATCCAGTTTTGGTCACCACAATGTAAAAAATATGTTGAGACTCTGGAAAGAGTACAGAGAAGAGCAACAAAGATGATTAGGGGACTGGAGGCTAAAACATATAAGGAACGGCTGCTGGAATTGGGTATGTCTAGTTTAATAAAGAGAAGGACTATGATAGCAGTGTTCCAATATCTCAGGGGCTGCCACAAAGAAGAGGAGTCAAGCTATTCTCCAAACCACCCAAAGGCAGGACAAGAAGCAACAGATGGAAACTAATCCAAGGAGAGAAGCAACCTAGAACTGAGGAGAAACTTCCCGACAGTTAGAACAATTAACCAGTGGAAAAACCTGCCTCCAGAAGTGTTGAATGCTCCAACACTGGAAGTTTTTAAGAAGAGACTGGACAGCCATTTATCTGAAATGGGTTTCCTGCCTGAGCAGGGGGTTGGACTAGATGACCTCCAAGGTCCCTTCCAACTTTACTATTATGATAATGATTATGATTATCCTGGGTCCATAATTTTATTTGTTAATGTTTTTATTGTGTGTGTGTGTGTTTTTACAATGGATGATATTAATGTCTTTCAATGTTTTTTTTATGTTGTAAACCACTCAGAGTCATTAAATACGAGATGGGCAGCTAATAAAATTTATAAATAAATAAAAATAAAATCCTTTAAGTGAATGTTTCTGAACCTTGGCAACTTAAAATGTGCGCACTTTAGCTCATGGAATTTCCTAGCCATCAGACTAAGAAACACTGCTTTAGGTCAGGGGTCCTCAAACGTGGTCACTTTAAGACTTGTGGACTTTAACTCCCAGAATTCCCCAGCCAGCGTGCCTGGCTGGGGAATTCTGGGAGTTGAAGTCCACAAGTCTTAAAGTAGCCAAGTTTGAAGACCCCTGCTTTAGGTGAATGCTCACCCATGGAAATCCCATTTATGAGTAAAACCTCTGTTGAGACAAACAAAAGAAGCCTTGCCAGTATTAACCTTTTTCCTCTTTTCTCTCTTTGCTGATAAGCAAATCTTCAACCTGATGGTGTAAGGTTCTAATTACTCCCAGTTTGTGCTCCTGGGATGGTGAGAATCAAAATGTAAATACTGATCTCTGTGTGAGTTTTCTGTACACTTCAATACTGAGACTGTAATTCAAAAGCACAAACAATCAAACACTGTGTTGACTGCTATGCCAGTAATGTAGCAAAATGCTGAGACAAAATGTAAAGTTAACAAAAAAAAGTAAAGCTCAGATCTCAATAGATACAGCTCATTATGGCTTTAACTGACATGTTGTGGTTGTGTGGTTTGAATTTGATTGCCTGTACAAGCCATTGTTTATTATTGTTGTTTATTGTTATTATTTACTGTTTTCATCCTGTTAATTTTAAACCTGTGTTCACTGCCCAGAATCATAATTGCAAGATAGGTGGCTACGCTACATAAATCAGGGGGAGGGCGTTCTCTGTGGGCGCGCCAGACCTGTGGAACCGCTTACCGGTTGAGCTCCGGATGGCCCCCGACCTTCGCTCCTTCCAACGTGATCTAAAAACTTATTTATTTGAACAAGCCGGCCTGGTCTGATGGGTTTGGGGTTTGGGGTTTTAACATGGATTTTAACTATTGTATTATATCGGGCATAATTATTTAATGTTTTTTAACTTTTGTATTTCGTATTTTGATATTTATTGCCCTGTACACCGCCCTGAGTCCTTCGGGAGAAGGGCGGTATAAAAATTTAATAAATATAAATATAAATATAATAGTCAAACAGCCATATAGACAGAGCATTCCCAAATCATTTAAACATATTATTGAATGATCCATGCAGAAGTGCCTGGAGTTTTTTCAGAGCAGTTGAGATCTCATTCTCCAAGTTTGTGGATAGGTTTCTGAACGTTTTGTTACCAGGCTAGGTAACATCTAATCTGTTTATCAGAGTAAAAAAAAAGAGACCACAGAAATTAACAGACATAATTAATTGGTGCCCTAAACTTGATGGGCAGAATGGTTTTGGTGGGCAAAAAAAGGACCTAAAATACTATGTCAAATAACTAAAACAAACAAATAAAATAAACAAATTGACATTGTAAAAAATTAAATAAATGAATTCTCTCAAGTTTTAGATCATTGCTAAATCTAGAAAGCTTTTAACTCTGCAGGTGATTACCGTAGTTTCTTTACAGATAAAAATGATGGTCAAAGAGAAATAAAACAGTTTTGGGTGGAAAAACTATTCCGATGCTCATGAAGTTAGTTAGTCATTTTATGTAGAATGACCTTCAAGTTGTGACTTTTTGTTATTCCTTTCAGATCTAGCAATATAGTTTTGGCTTATAAATAAACTACATTAGTTATTAAAACCATATTCCTCAAAGAAGAGCAACCAAGTGGGAGATGGTGCAAAACCATTTGAAATACACTTTTTATAAGTGTATTGAATGCTTGGAGGGTTGACAACTACCGAAAGCTGAAACTAAGCCTGAAGATGTCTAAAGTCAGTTTTGGAAAACTGACATTATGCAGTTTATTTATTTATTTATTATATTTTTATATTTCTTGGTAGCCGAACAGACCTAGCTGGGAACAGCCTGGATCAATGATCATGGAAAACAGCATTTTCAGGCTATTACTTTTGATAATCACCTATCAATGGTTCAGACTCCCAGACTAGCTTGAAGCCTACTATCTTGACTGAAGGGACTACCTTTGAAAAGAACTTCTAAACCTGGAACTTCTTTTAAAGCAACAGCTTTTCAAAGACCTTGTCTGGTGTTTTTCAACCTTAGCAACTTTATGTTTGGAAGTCAACTCCCAGAATTCTTCAGCCAGCATGCTATGTTCTACTTTGCCTGTGCAAACCTAGCAAGATTTTGTTTTAAATGGCCAGAAGCAGTCTTCAAGGGCCATCATACAAATAGTATCTTTTACAGTAAATGTACAGACAGCATACAGAATGTACCTTTAGAACACACTTCTACAGAAACTTCATCGTGGCATTGAAAAGAATGGAGGTGGCCTCTATACAATTGCCTAATGTAGCTACAGGCACACTGTTTTCAATTAGGAACACTGCAATGATTGGGTAAGGACCTGCCTCAACTAGATCCCCAAAGAAAGCAGAACTCTTGAAACCGTCATTGTCTCAAAAGGAACTTTTTATTGAGAGTTAGTGATGGCTAGAGAGCAAAGCCCTACATGGCCTGGGTCCGGGCTATTTGAGGGAACACCTGCTGCCGGCATCAAACGCCCTTCGCCCAGTGCGCTCCCACAGGGAGGGTCTGCTCAGGGTGCCGCCGGTGAGAGATTGCCGGCGGGTGACACCCAGGGATAGGGCCTTCTCAGTGGGAGCGCCTGCCCTCTGGAACCAGCTGCCGGTGGAGCTCAGGACTGCTCCCGACCTCCGATCATTCCGCCGGGGCCTGAAGACCTGGCTCTTTGAGCTCTCGGGCCCAGGCTGAGGAGAAATTTTAATTGGGGTTTTAAGTATACAGGGTCAATTTAATATTTTTTAATTTGGTTTTTTAACTTTTGTATGGTGGATTTTTTAATTTCCTGTAAACCGCCCTGAGTCCTCAGGGAATAGGGCGGTATATAAATGTAACTAAATAAATAAATAAATAAATAAAGCAAGGTCTGAGATTTGGCACATAAAAGATTACATAAAAAAGGCAATTCACAACTCCCCCCTCCCGTCCAGTATCCAACTGTCCGGTTGAAATCCAGCCAATCCACAGGTGCCACCGTGTTATGAGAAGCTGGAGATTCAATGGGCTTCTCAAGGTCTCTCTTGGTTTCGTTTCCTAACTGTCCCAGGCTTCGTTGTCTCGGAGTTAAGGCAGATGTTTTCAGGTCGCATTCCTCTCGCCCAGAGGGAGAGCATCTCAGTACAGAGCAGAGCAAAGCAAATAACAATTCCCCTGCAAGCACCCTCCCCCACAATAGTATGGCAAGCCCCAAAAATACCTAGGCAAAAGCAAGAAAGGGAAAAAGGGAAGGATTAAAGGCAAATACAAGTGAGGGGCTCTGACAGATTGCCTTTGCTGCAAGAGAGCAAATTTCCCACCCTACGTTTGGGATTTTTCATAGCTGATTTTTGAGGTCTGTGACCGGAAGTCTGCTTCTGGAGCACTCTCTTAGAATAAATGAGATAGGCAGATTATTTTGGCTGACCCTTCCCATTGGAAGGAACAAATATTCCGGAGGCTGTAGGAGTCCACTGAAAAAAAATGGATGAGGTAGTACAAGAAAACGGTAGAGTGAAAACTGGCAAACGCTTTCTCAAATGTGAGTCTCTTTTGTATCTCAGTTTCTTCTGTGAATGTATTGGGTTCCCAAATCCTACTCACAAAACCTAAGACTTCAGTAAGTATAATTTTTGTAACTGGCTGAACACCAGTGTGTGTTTATGAAAAGCAAAAAGAAAAAAGAAAAAAAGAAAGAAAGCTCATCTTTGGACAAAGATATGAAAAATGTAAGCAATAAATCTAGGAAGCCTAGTGAAGACATGTTTCTTTAGCCAACTCCCCACTGAAATATTTCAGACAACTTTGCATTAACATTCCATTCTTGGGTCCCTCATGGTATTCCTGCAGGCAAAGATTTTGAACCAAGCCAAAACTGCTTAGTATCTGTATGTACTGTAAATAAGACAAAAAGGGCATATTTCCATAGGATTTTGTATCCTTTTTCAAAATACTAGTGCTCCTTAATATTTCAGCTTCTCTGAAATACCTTAATTTTCTTTTCTTACAGAGCTACTTTCCAGCTTTTCTTAGAGGGCTACCTTAGCACCATTTTGACTTTGGTGGAAGATCTTGAATCATATCAGTCTGGGCAAATGGAATCAAAAGGCTTTATACTGAGGGAAGTCAGCTCCCCAGAGAAGGAAATATTAAAAGGGAAGAAAAATATATTTCCTAAAAAGAAATTGAAGAACCAGGAAAGCATGCTGAGTTTTCTTAATAGTTTCAGGTCTCCTCACCCCTGCACCCCCAAGCAGAAAAGCAGTTCTATAGACATGCAAATGTGAGCTAGCTATTGAGTAGATTGGAGCCAGGAGCTTAGGTAGACAAAGACAAAGACATACCCACAACCAGCAAGATTCCTAGAAAGGCACACCTGGACCCAGGACAATATACGTGACACAGGAACAGGAAATAACTCCAAACAATAGAGTCTAGGGGTATAAAAACCCACTACCCACATGTGGTCAGTCCTTTTTTTCTGTTGGATCCATCTTGCTATCTGGCTTTCCTCTGCAATAAACTACAACCTTCTTCCCAAAGCAGTTGCCATGTTTATTCCACGCTTGGATGAACCATGATGAAGACTTTTCTTCCAACAATACCTTGATTCATTCCATTGCACATATTGCAAATCACAAGCTGAGATTAGAGGAGTGATGATTTCCTTTGCTCCCATGCAAAAGATTTGCATGATTTGGAATTTTAATCTCACTTCCATCCTGTAGATCATAAGCCTCAGTTAAGATACTCCATCTTGTGTGGGTATGAGAAAGGTGCTCCCCAACCAACCTATTGCCAATGGTTCAGAAAGTGCTTAAAATATGAGTCCTTTTGTCTATTTGAGAAATTTCTTCTATACTTCATGGAGAATCACTCTACTCTTGAATTTAGGATTTTCATTCTTTTTCCATAATTCAATTGGTTTCCAGTAATGGCATAGTTTTATTGGCTAGTTGTCATATCTGATTAGACTGAACGATTCTGGATGTATTTTGAATTTGATATTTTCTTTGAACTGATTCTTTATGAACCCTGGTGTGTGATCATATATAGCAGGAAACTTCAGTTGTATCTTCTTGCAGTCTAAGACAGTAAAGGGGCAGATCTTACTGAGCCATTATTAATTTGGCAAGAGTAGTCCTTGGTTACAGCCCAGCCCTGCCCTGTTTAGTGACTATTCAAACTAACAACAACACTGGAAAAGTAAATTTGTGACTGGTTCCCAGACTTACGATGGTCATGTGGCCCCTCAGTGGTGTGTGTGTGGGGTGTCTCTGGATTTGAGACTCTCAATCTTTTTAACATTTACATGAAAGAGCTACATGAACTCATCTGTCCATTTGGTAGCATTACTATTCTCACTGTTTTGTGTTCATGAAACACACTGATTCACCATTTGAGCATATAACAATCTAGACTAAAAATGTGGTTGTTTAGTTTATGATTCAGTGTATTATGTGAACCTTGATGCTGAGTAGCCCCACAGCTATGACTGACTTGTATCATTCATTTCATTTGGTTTAATCTAACATTGGCAAGTCTTGACCTAATCCATTTCTTAAGACAACCCTCTAAAAGGCAAATACAGACGCATACAAGAAAATAAACCAAGAAGCATACACATAAATAAACCAGATTATATTTTATCTGGAGCAACTGCAGTTCATGTTCCTTTGTTATTCTCCTCATAATCTATCATGAGAATCAACCCTGCATTACACTCCTGGATAATTATTATATGTTCCTCTACTGCAACACTCCAAAATAATATAAAACATTAAGACTAACAATTCTAAATTATAACCAGCAAAGATGTAAATAAACCATTTCCCAAAACCTGTAACTTAATATTTTGCACTCAAAGTAAAGTACAGAGCTTGTAGTAGCATAGCTTAATTGACTATACATTAAAATTTGTAATAACATTAGGTACTAAAAATATAAAAACCATTGAAATAAAAATATAAAAACTCAACAACTTTCAGGACCTGATTACGTTGAATCCG
This sequence comes from Vipera berus, assembly GCF_964194415.1. Taxonomy (NCBI): domain Eukaryota; kingdom Metazoa; phylum Chordata; class Lepidosauria; order Squamata; family Viperidae; genus Vipera; species Vipera berus. Next base: position 302,131,095 of record NC_138202.1, on the reverse strand, counting down.
TAGGCCTCTGATTTTAGTCAAAGGGGACAGGCCTATATGGGGACAATAGTCTCAGTTGTTGGGTATGCTAAACAAATGTCAGACTGAGAAGTAATTTACATAGAACACAGATATCACTAAAACTTGAATTAAATCTTTAAATTATATAATTATTAAACAACATCTGCATATCCCAATTCCTTGGGAAGAATTTGTTTGGCATGCCAAATCCAGTCTAAATATCTGGCTGACTGTGTTACCAACCATAATAACTGAATATATATGAACACATATTTACTTTTTGCAAAAAAAGTGGGCTTTTGTTTCTATTGTGGTACTGACTCTATTGAGTCAGTTTTTTTTAATAGCTTGGTAGGATTTAAGCTAGGAAAAGTTAGAACTGCTGGTCTTGACTATACTATTTTAGAATGCCAAAGGGTTCATGATGGACTGAACTTTTGCCCATACCAGAAATTCTCTGCCATCTGGAGAACATCCAAGAAGACGGATGTTCTCAGAGTAAATATATCCACTTAAGTGTAAATAGCTTCTATCCCAACTAGTGGAATGATATTTAAGGACGATTTCTTTTGTGGTGAACATGTGGTGTTCTGATGGGCCCAGCTTATTGTTACAAAAAACTGTGTTCCACAAAGACTAGATGTTAAAATAATCTTCTTTGCCTGTGTCCTATCCCCAGCTTTTAATTGATCACCACATTTGTCTGAGCTCTCCACGAAAGGTCTGGAGGCCTTTCCTTCTATTAATGAATCCCAGAATAGGCCTTTTATTTCAACAGCTGGAGATCATTAAACACTGTTATGGTTTCTTCACCAGCAAAATCCTCTGGTCCCATCTCCTCCACTTCTGAAAGGGGATGCGGTATAGCTGCTTTGCCTTTATTTCTTCTCATCCTCCCTCAGATTCCTACCATTTTCCCCCCTTTTTGACCTTTGATTGAATGATTCCCTTTGCCCATCACTGTTTATTTGCTTTTTCCCAGTACATCTTGGTATTTGGTCTATTACTTGCAGCACAAAAACAATCCACAAGGGGAAAATATTTTTGGATATTTTTTTATGCTGCTAACTGATCATTATAGATTTGCTCATGGGGAAAGGGTGATTGATGCTATTTCTATTTTTGAAGAAGCCGCTGACCTCAGTCTGACCTTTGTTTATATATTGAAGGACTTAAGTCTCAGTTTTTATTCTCTGTGTATAATTTTGGAAAGAAGTTTAAATAAAAACAACATGGAAAGAACACATTTACTATCTCCTCCTTCTTAATAAATTACTAAATTTAGTTTTACTTACTGATAAGAATAAATACCTATCCTACAAGCACAAAATGGCAAGATCTGAGTACATTATATGATGATGCTGAATACTGCACTCCATTACTTCAACTTTTTGCAACAAAGTATGCTGTTATGCTATATTTATTTTGTTCTGTTAAAAGGTCTTGAATGTTTGGAAATCAAGTGTAATTGAATTTTTATCCACAGCTAGAGAAATAACTTTGCTAACAGTCTTTTCTATCAAATGGCCATACCATTTCCATTTTTCATTTTATGATTCTAATTCTAATTAAACACATTTATTAAACTCATGAATTTTTCCTCCCTTTTTGCAATGCTAGTTCTCCATGTCTTTTCAGCTATATTCATATGGAACTGAACCATAAAAATTATCATTTTAATCTAGCAAGTTCTGCAAATGCATCACATCTGGTTAATTTCTAGCTCACTATTATACAGATTAATTAAGATTAGTTCAGTTAACCATGGATGAAGATGTGTTTAATGACAGCCTCTCATTTAAGACGCCCCTCTAAATTCTTTTCCCCCCCTATGCCAGAGTTAATTTTCCACGATGGAGTTGTTCTTTGCAGTCCAGAGAATGCAGAAAGCTTCTGTTCAAGGAGTTTGGATGAAAATTTTGGTGAAAAGAAGGGATCCTATTTTGAGCAAACATGTTCCAAATGGATGTATTCATACGCCAATGTGAGTCATTGCCTCAGAAATGCTTGTCTGCATATAAACCTTTGAAAGATACAGTACCACACCGTGCCATGTTGACAGTTTTTTTTAAAAATGTGGAAGCATTTGGAAATGGAGCAGATGATTTGGAGATGGCAGGAACTTGATGTTTTGGTATGAAAATGACAGCTGCTGTGTGCTTTGCAATGCAGTGAAAACCTCTGCCATGTTTAGCTGTGCCTATCACTCTCATTGCTTAATGCCTCACTTTACAATTGGACACTCTGATAGAACAATCCAGCTGCAGCCGTTGCCAAGTGATGTAATCTCTACTGTCACCACAGATGTAAACCATTTTGTTCAGAGAATGTGGGGCAAGATCTCAAGCTCAACACCTTCTTCTCCCTACATCAGAGAAAAAGCTGCACACTGGTGTCTCAACACGGTGACCAATAATAAGATGCCACCAACTCTGCATGGGAAAAGTTATTTCTGCTGCTGAATAAAGACTTGTATAAGCTGGAATGCTTATAGAATAATACTAATGGCTGCTTTTGAGTAAGGTCAAATCCCGTAGCCTGCAACTGAATTTATAAATTGCTGCTTTAATAATCTGCTTAGTTTCCCTTTTGCAGAGCTCTTCTGTGATATTTTTTTTAAAAAAAACATGGGAAAGCAGTCTTTTCTTCAAAAGCATGGTGATATAAATTAGTTAAGCTCTTTTTAAATTTGACCTAAATGGCATCTTAGCATTTCACAAAAAGATAGGCATGGTCTTAAGCCCAAATTTCTACAAAATGGAAACACATGCAAGCAATTTCGACACAGAGGGAAAGCACAAAAGTACCCTATCAAGATTTTCACCAAAACGTAGGTTTACAAAAACCAGGATTGTTTGCCAGCATCTGTTTTCTATTTTAAACAGCCAAGATTTACCAGAAAGGGCAGAAATAAGTTCACTGTGTATAAATACTTAAACCACAAAACTTGTAAATGATGATCAGATGCCAGCTGATAAAAGGATTTGTTCTGTATACAATGAAATTCTACCCCTTTCACTGTTTAATTGCACACATGTTACACTGTGTCTGTTGAATTTCTTCCTGCAATTTGGTTGCCCACTTGTCATTTTCAAACACAGCTTTACAACAGCATTTGAGAAATTTAAGTTTCTTTCTGAGGTGGATTATTTGGAGTCAACAATAAACCTTTCATAACTTGGGTAAAGGTCGAAGCAGTAAAGCCAAATTGCTCTTAAGAAAAATAGATGATTATTTTATTAACAGAGGGTGCTGAAAATTTATGAGTGGGTGAGGGGAAAAAAACAGCGAGAGAGAGAGAGAGAGAGAGAGAGAGAGAGAGAGAGAGAGAGAGAGAGAGAGAGACTTCTGAGCTTTAGAGAACAGCAAAAGAAAGATCATCTAATTAAAAAACCCCGAACAACTCCAATTTAATAGCTGACTAGCCTTTTATTTTATAGCAGAGCATTAACAGGTCTGAACTTAATAATTATTTACCAGTATGCACAAAATATATTTTAATTTCCACAATGGATGAATGGTTGGAAAAACTGATGGAACTAGCAGAGATGGCTAAATTAACTGTTTAATCAAAAAAAGAAAGAACACATCCAACTTTATTTCTACATGGAAACTGCTTTTGGATTTTGTGCTTGAGATGGTAAAACATGAAACACTGACTATGGGTTTTGTTCATTAGATATGTTTGTTGTTATAGAAATGCTAATATACATATTACAAAAACTACTAAGTTGAGGCTATGTTATATTATTTTACTGAGCTAAAAGGAGTTGGAAGTCTATGATTTTCTTTCTTCTTTCCCCCCTTTATCCTACACCTTTATCCTTTCCCCTTCCCCTCCCCCATTTTTCCACTATTTTCCTTTGTATTTTATACTTTGATAATTTTAATAATATAAATATTTACTATCCACATTAGAAACTTAAAAGCACTTCTAAGCAGACAGTTTGACTTATTTATTTATTTTTATTCCATTTATATCCCGCCCTTCTCCAAAGACTCAGGGTGGCTTACAAGCTTAGCAGTAGCCTTCATTCTATGTATATGCCTGCTTATTAGGGCTTTCGCCCCCCCCCAAGCGGCATTATTACAAAGTCAGCTTAATTGCCCCCAACAATCTGGGTCCTCATTTTACCTACCTGGGAAGGATGGAAGGCTGAGTCAACCTTGAGCCTGGTGGGATGCGAACCTGCACTAATTGCAGGCAGCTGGTTTTACTTAAGGAGGCATTAGCCCACTGCTCCACCAAGGACCAATTACTTAACTGCCAATCCCTCTGCCATCTTGCCCGGTTTTTCCCATTTTTTTTAAAGTCTCAAATCTTTCAACTATTGACCAGGATCTCCTTTCCACAACAATTTAAATAACAACCCACCCCAATTCACCATTTTTCATATTTGTGTATTATTTAGAGACATTTTCTCAAGTAAAGTCTGTAGATGATGATGATTGGGTATGCTTTGATCCAATGGAACTGCTGTCTGGATTAATCTGAGGCTTGGCCCTATTACTATTTTAACTTTCAGTCACTGTGCTGTACCACATTTTTCCTGCTCCATTCATCTGGCTTGTATTTCCATCTTAATGTATGAAGCTGCTTTAAATCTGTGCAGAACTAAGCTACAAGCAGTCAGGAATTTCTTTTTTTCATTTAAATCTTGTGGTCACACAGAGGGTCTGGCCACAATTATGGCTTGTGGAGGGAAGCTTATGTCACACAAGACTAAAGGAGAACATAGAAAAGAACTTTCTGTAATATGGAACAAAGAACATCAGACTGAATTATCTAGAATTATCTAGAGTGCCCACCCATGTGCAGGCCTTAATAATTTAAATCTTTCTGTGCCTTCTGGCATGAGAAAAAATGGAGGTGATGAAATACTGAAGATTGCTTACTTGGATTTAAAAAGAAAAAAAGGATTTCTTATCATTTGTATTTAATATGTAGGAGGAACACTGGAAGGGTATCTTTGGCATGTTTCTAGGTTGTAAAAATCTAGGTGGTCATTAGATGGCAGCAGAGGGACTTCTGTATCTCTAGTCATTTTGCTGTCATCTATGGCCTTCCATATTTTGTACCCTGGATATGGTATGCCCGATAGCAAAAATCTGTTTGTTTTTACATCAACTTTGAGAGCGGTCATAAGTAGTCACAAATGTGTGAGAGAAATGTAATAACTGTTGGAAGAGAACTTTAAATTGTAGCAATAGCTAAAAAAACACCCTATAATTTTATAATATACTAATTCTGCTCTGGAATTAGTAATCTTTGCTCATACAAATTACTGAACACAGAACAGATGACTTAGATGAATAGATGAATGAGAAGCTGTTGCCAAAGATGGTGGCTTATCTCTAAACAAGGCGAAATATAGGATAAACCAGGGATTTTGAACATTTGAAATTTCAGGAGCCCTCATCAATGCCAGATTTCATGAGGTTTAATTATTTTCAAACTGCTGCTTTATTGGACAAAACCAGTCCTAAAACTCCCACTTGGTAGAAGGCAAACTTTTATTTTGCCTTTCAGATGAAGACAGACTTTTGAAGTTGCAGCTTATTTTATTTTCCCCAGGATATTTCCTATATCCCAAGTTTAACTTTGTAGGGAAATAGGCAAAGCATGGCTTGCCACTAACTGCCATGTTTTTCTAGGAATTTCAGAGGAATGAGGCGTTTTGCAAATAACTCTAATGCTATTTTATCTGTACTTTACTTTGTCGCATGCCCATTTTCATTTTTCTTTAAAGATTAAAATTACTGGGACTCTGATCTTCAAAGGAGCCACATTAGAGATTTTAGAAATAAACTTCCCTCTGGGCCATGTATTTCCAAAAGCTAGGGTTTTGCATAAATGTAAAATAAATATCGCTTAAATCTTTTTGCTAAAAGAGAAATGGTTATTAGTATGTGAATGTTATAGATGGAACAAAATGGAAGTGGATTCTTATGCATTAGATAATGGGCCCAGAATATGGGGGTTTACCATATTTTTTCATAAAGTCTGTCTCAGGCCCAATCACACAACCTTTCATTCACCCATAATTTATGGAACTGGGCTAAAAAACATCAGGACCATACTTATGAACTCAATTTTCCTTTCAGTCTATGAATCGTGCAATCCTCATATTCCTACTTGCCAGTAAATCCATTAATGTAACGCTTCAAACGACAGGCTTCATTTTATCATCAAAAGAAAATTGAAACTAGAAAACATTTTCCAGTGCTTCCTCCTCTCTTCTCCTGTCATGAACTGGTTCCATTCTCACAAGTAATATGTTTACATACCGTAGTAGATAAGACTATTGTTTTTTTTCCTTTTAAATGCAATTTTTATCCTTTAAGTGCAGAAATTATGAAGTAAAAGCAGGTCTAGACCAAGGATAATTGCCTTTTGGGCAGAAGCCTTGTTTTCTGGCTGATCCAAAAAGTTTCAGATACACTGATTCATAGTACTTCCATTCCTTAGCTTTGACTCTCCCAACTATCCAATGTTAGATATTTAACATTCTTTCAGGAACTGCTAAAGATTAATACACTTTTCCACCCGCATTAATACTAAACTACAACTGGCCAAGATATGAATGTGTTAGTATCTCACCTTCTTGTACAGGGGAAAAAGAAAAAATACCAACGAAGAACCTTTACAAAAAAGACTGCGACAGAAAGGAAGGATAAAAATTAGCCTTGATTTCAGCAGCTCCACTCAGAGAGGGCCACCAGCAATTGTATTTTGTGGAATTACATACTTGTACATGCACAGGCAGAAAATATTTTGATAATCAATCCAAGCATCAGAGAATTTGAAGTAGCCCTCAGCATAGATATTGACTAAACAGAAATCTATAACTAATTCCTTTTACATCATGAAATAATTTACTAATTCCTTTGCCCCTTTAGATCAAGAAATAATGTTAAAGAAATAAAAACCATTTTAAAAAAGTTTTTATAAAACCAACATTGCTATATCTATGATACCTGTAAATTCTTAATTATCATCACTATATACATTACGATGCACATTATACACACATTCACTTCTAAGGGAAAAACATCCTTAAGGATCAGGAATCATTAAACAGTGCTTAAGAAAATGAACAGAAATGTGTTGCTTGTAATTTCAATGGCATATTGTGCCAGTTGTCATTTACTGTGCCATACTTCTTTACTTTTCAGAATAATTTAGTAGCCGTACTTAGCATTTAGATGGGTTCTGCCATCACCACTTTGACCTGCTCAACAGAGAAAAGAAAACAGTATTTTAAAATTTGAGAAATTTTTCCCCTATAGTGCTTTTTAAAATAATTTGCATTACTGTTGTTTCAATGATTTTATCTCAATTGTTTTTTAAATTTCTGCTACAAAGATAGGCAAGGTTGTTGCCATTATTTAAACTCTACCTTTCAATACAGCTAGGACCAAAACACCTTGAGCAGAAAATAATACTGTCAAAGATGCTTTAGGGCAGCGGTTCCCAACCTTAGGAACTTGAAGATGCGTGGAGTTGAAGTCCACGCATCTTCAAGTTCCTAAGGTTGGGAAACGCTGCTTTAGGGCACGGGTATCAAACTGCTAGCTTGCAAGCCGGACGTGTCACCTGGAAGCCGCGCCCACCCCATTGCAGGCAATGGCAAAAGCGTCCTGATATGTTGTACGACGTCACATGACATCGCGAGTTTGACATGTCTGCTTTAGGGTCTGAATGGCATCATTCCTGCAAAAGCAGAGCCAGGCTTTACATAGAGGGAAGCAGCTTCAATTCTCTACCAAAATCCACTTCTGTCTATTATATTCAGAGATGGAACACTGATTTTGTCTATACTTGACTAGTATTTACATAACTCCATTTTGAAGACCAAATAGGAATCTACAGCATAACCCCCCTCAGCACATTCTGATTATTTTGCTTATTCTGTGCTTCAAATAAGTTAGGGGTTTTTTTGTGTGTTATGTGTCTTTGAGTCTGTCTAGCTACTGGCAACTGCCTGGATAAGTCCCTGCAGTTTTCTTGGCAAGATTTCAGAATTGGCTTGCATTGCCTCCTTCCTAGGATTGATAGAGTGACTGACCCAAGATTAGCCAGCTCACTTTGTGATTAAAATGGGACCAGAACACCTGTTCCTAAGTTTTCTTTGTTCATATATAAACTGTATTTTATCAGCAACTCATGCTCCACCATTACTCTGAGTGGCCCTTTACCTTCGGGTGGTACCCATACACAGTAATCTGGATCATCTTCTGGGTAGTTTGAGGATAATGAATGCTGAATCTGTTGGACAGAAAGCAATTTGCTTTTTGTAAATATATGCCAGTATGTAGAACTTTCATTGCATTGTGGGCACAATAGCCCTTGAATAGCAAACCAGATTATGCTGCAAAAAGGGTGGAATTACATAAATACATTTTTAAAAATGACTGGGAGGCAAAATTTAAATTTAGCACTCATTAAACAAATCAATAGAACAAATCTGTCAAATGTTAATTTTTGATAAAATAATTATTAGTTCTGCATAATTTAAATTCTTCTTACAGGTTAACATAACAACTTATAATGATTCCCATCTCTTTGCAAAGCAGTCGATCCCAAGGTTTAAAATACAGTAAACAAAAACAAAACCATCTCAAACCACTCTGTCCTGTATATAGAGATGTATTCAAGTCTTGAATATTTGGCAGTGACAAAACAAGAGAGAGGTAGTGGAATGTTGCTGGCAGTTGGATGGGGTGGGGGAGAATAATAGATGGAACACAACTTGTATATTCTCTGTAGTGTTTCTCAACCTCAAAAATTTTAAGAGGTTGGACTTCAACTCCCAGAATTCCCCAGCCAGCTGTGAGAATATTTTAAAGTTGATAAGGTGGAGAATGAGTGAGCCTGAAGCAAAAATGTACACTGGAGTATCAAAATCATGTACAATGGCCAGCCATTATATGCCTAGAATTCATTTCCAATTATGATTTGTGGGCAAAGTACTGTTTTGTCAGACTGTACCTGAGACCTACTTATATACTTTATGAGAGGGTTTTTTGTACCAAATGAAGGAAGAACTAAATATCATATAGGTTTTTCTTAGCTGGGCTTAAATTGAGGAAAATGCTAACAATTGTTTAATTGTTTCTACTGGAAGATTTCAGGAAAAGAAGACAAAAATTCTCTGACATTTTAAATAAGGTAATTTGCAGACATACCCTCAAAAACATTGCATTGTTATATAAGATGCTGTGCTAAAGAATAGTTTTTTTTTAAAAAAATAGTCTATTTTTGCTTTGTGGAGGAGAAAAAAATGCAGTATCTCCTGACTCATGCAGTACTGGATTACATACAGTTAAGCACTACAACAGATTTACAAAGCAAGATTGACAGCAGATGGTAAAACAGCTGCACATAATTTCTCTATCATTAGCTCTACTGCCCTACCAAGGATGATTAGGTGAGATATTTTAATCATTGCTGGTTCAATGGAAACCAAGTATTTGAATTATAATCCTTTTATATAAGCTGTTGTAATGTTTGTGAGCAAAGCTACTATTCCCAAATTATCAAAAAAGCATCTCCTTTTGATAAGTTTAAAAGTTGTCCCTCCAAGAGCAGTACACTACAGGATCCGGCTGAGATAGGGAGACAATTCTGCTCAAATTTCCTTATTAAGCAATTCTTCTTTTAATTCATAAGGGAATCTCTCTCCTCCCATTCCCACCCCCAAACATAAGAGTATTAAGCATCTCTTATTGGTAACTATAAAGATGATTATCTGGATTGGATTGCAGTGCCTCAGACCAAACTGGTGTGCAATCTGGGACTCACTGATCTTGTTCAAAGAACATGTGACAGCTTGAAATCATACCTTGTAATTTCTAGACTGGACTACTGCAATGTGATCTACAAGAACCTCCATCTGAAGAGCTTTTTGGTAGCTGGAGTTTATGTAGAATGGGTAGCAAGGCAGTTGGTGGTGTCTATTTTTTGGTACATGTAATGCTACTGCTCCGTGATTTGCACTGGTTAACAGTGTGCTTCAAGATACAATTCAAACTGCTGGTAGTGTCTTGGTTATACTGATTGCTGTTGTTTTTTGTGATTCTCAACTGCTATGGTTTTATATTTTAAAATGTTTTTATTATTTTAATGGCATAAATTGTCTAAAGTAACTTATTCAAGATGGACCGCTATATAAATCTATGAAACAAACAAACAAAAAGTTTTGTTCTCCCAACTCACCTTAGGTTTACTGCTATCTTTTTGATTCTTTGGTTTTGTTGCTGGCATCTTAGATGCTAGTAAAATAAAATGTTGGAAAAATGAAGTTTATAATACAGATCTTGATTCTTTATTTTCGAAGTAAATAAATCTTTCTCTAAAAACAACACAGAGCAGGGAGTTGTTAAAATAAAGCACTGAGTCTTATCTGACAAAACAAAGAGAGCATATATCCCAGAAATGTTTGTATCAGTAGGACTGTCATATTGCCTTTGTAATAATATATCTTAGGTGAAATATTAAAATTTCTAATATTTTATCTGAAATATATTTTCCTTTGTTTCTTCCTCCTTAAAGTTATTTTGTTTCAATTGCTATTATACATGTAATTTTTAAATTATATTATCACCGATATATTATTCTTCTGTTAGGTTTCATTAATAAACTTTTCTTTTAAAAAAAGGCAAAGTAGTTCTTCACCTACATCTGTATTCCACTGCCTACTGGAAATAGTCCAACACTAAAGCACCATTTACTATTGATTTTTCTCTTCATTATTCTGCAAAGGCTTGAGTTTCTAAATTAATGCTTTTACAAGAGCTGAGTTTTTATAGAACACTGAAAGTCCAACATCTCACTGGATCTGCAGGGTGAATAAAAAAGTTTCAGCAAGGCTCAGCATGGCTGCTTTGAGGCTCCTGAAGTTTTCTGACAGCCCCTCAGGTGACTGGAAAAGCAGCTTTAAGTGGCTGAGATTGATATGCATCTGAAATCTGGAGAAGCATCTTGCTGAAAGTTCAGCCCAGGCCTAGTGACTGGAAGCTATCCCCTTTATTCTAAACTTCGCAGTCACTGAATGCAAAATATTGTTCAAAATAGTGATCTTTTTAAGAGTCAATAGCTTTTTTTCTCACCAGTTGTGAAATATAATTTGTTTCAATATCAGTGAAATTATCATGTTGTCCTAGTGCTCATAATCCATAGATTGTTCAGAGACAAAGAGCTACATAAAACTGCTTATCTTCTAATTTTATCTGCAAATCATTCACTGGGCAATTATGATCTAATGGGCTTGTATCCTTGCTTGAAGATTCAGTCTGAGATTTAAATCCTATAAAAATATAATAGGAACCCCCAAATTTAGTTAATTAGGAATAGAAATAGTAACTTCTACACATTTCATTCCTTAAAACTAGAGCTTTATCTAATTAAAGCAGCTTTTCCACTATACACTACGATATTGCAAAATAAAGCAAGAGGGAGGTTTTCAATGATCCCCAAATCAATAAAAACAGGGAACCTTAAAATGTGAAAATGAAACCAGGTCATATAAAGATAAAATATAAAATGTATGGATTTTTTCTTTTTAAAAATGGGGATGTCAAATAAGAATTAACGCTGCTTTCTTGTGTATGTATGCACAATATACAGTTAATACTGCACGTTTTGTGATGACTTGACCACCATGTTGCTTCTTCTGATTCCCCAGCCCCATCTGCCCGGGCACTGGATACTGCTAAGCAAAGTGCACAAAAAAAGCTAATGCATAACTCAAGCTATTACAGATATTTGCATTCTGGACCATCTGGGCAGAGCTGTATTAGTTCTGAAAAAGATACTTTGCAACTGAGACCAACTCAGTTCTGTACAAGAAAATTAATCAATAAACATCCTCAAGAGAAAGAATGATTTCTTTTTAATTGCCCTGACAGAAAGCTTGCCTAGGGTCAGTGCTACAATCTTTTTGGTGATAGGTTAAACTTCTATTTTTGCAGGCATTTTCATTTTTTCTTAAAGTATTACCAATATAGTTCCATTTTTACAATTGACTGATTTAGTTTTAAGTTTTTTCTCTATACCCACAATTAGCTAATGTTTCTGTATTAAATTTATAATCTGGCTATTTTGTAACCACATTGGGTTGACGATACAGAATATAAAGTTTTAAATTATTTTTTTTTTAAAAATTCTGGATAATATGAGAGTTGTGCATGTTTCATATAGCCACCGTACTGTACTAGTCAAGGTTCATCCACTTGATCCAGGGCGTTCTACTGAATTACAAAGCTCAATAAGGATTCCGAGTCCCTCTCTCTCAAGTCTAGACTTTTGGATCTGAGCCAAACACCCTCTGAATTTTGAGAAATAATGAATTTTGCTGGAAAGAGGCTTAGACAATGGTAATGTTGGCTAATACGTTTGGAAGATATCATCCCAAAGAAATGTACCCCTATCACCCCAATGGGTCTAAGCATTGCATAGGCTGCAATCATTTCACAATGTAGTCACTCTCAGCAATGGTTTCAGTGGTGCCACCTGTGCAATGGGTGTCACCAACTTTATCTTTATATCTACCTGTGACTGTTACCACAGAAGAGTGAAGCAGATGGACCCTCATGTGTTTTGGTGCTCAACCCCTCCCTCCCATTTGTGTGGACATCCTTTCTACCCTTATTAGTCCATTAAATTGAAATTTTACTGTATGAAGGAAACAAGAAGATAATGGCTAATAAAAATGACTAAATCTTCATATTCACTTGCTGAAGTTTAAACTAATTAAAATACGTGCCAGTTGAATGAATATTTTTTTTTAAAAAAACAACAGTATAAACAATCATCATTAAGGAATTCCATACTTTCGTTTCTGGGTGAATAAGAAGTGGAAAGGAGATTCCCTTCTTTAACCATTTCTTGTGTTGCAGTTTCCATCTTTGTGTTCTGTGAGCTTTGATTTAAACTGTGGCTCACATCTTCCTCCTCCTCCTCTTCTTCCTCCTCTTCTTCTGGCCCATCATCTTTCATCTTTAATAGGTTTACAGGTATATCTGGACGTTTCATGGGCAGTTTCTATATTGTAAACAGAAATTACAGTAAAGATTGTTTTTCAACTGACATTGAGAAGTAAGGAAAATTGGAAAGGTGCCATTAAAAGCTGGCCTTATACAATAAGGAGTTAACGATGTAATGTTTATTTCAGAAAATATATAGTTCCTAAACTAAACATGTGAGATGCGAACTCTGAGACCCCGTGGCAGCTTTCCCCAATACTGTCACAGTGAAAAAATTCTACAGTGCAAAATTAAAACCCACAGCTTTTTCTTTATTCTTACTTACCCCTACGGTCCCTGTTTTTAGTCTGAATTTGCTTCCCCCTTTCATGGCACCAAAGAGGGGTAAAGTTAGCTTTTTGGGCTTATTTTGAGATTCCAGATCTTGATTCTGAAGCCTATAGATAATAAATAAATTTTAAAAATGAAATATGTCAAAAAAATTAACATCGGATATTGAAGGACTAAGTTTACTCATATGGATATCTATAAACAGAGTCCTACACTTCTACTTGGACTGGCTTCAAGCAGTACAGGTTTATATGACTGATGGGAGCCCAATGCAGCCAATTAAGTCCAGTTCACAAAACAGTGCATTTCTTATCTCAAGCACGAACTCCTGTGTCCCTTGCAATTGCCTCAGGGATTATTAAACATTACAACGGTACCTATACCACCCATAATTAATGCAAACTATAATTTAAATTGAAGCCAGATTATTTTAAGTTCAAATATTACCCGCATTCCATTACAAGTGCATTTAATGGTTAAAGTACAGTATATTACATATTTAAAATAAAAGGAAAAGTCATACTGATTAGTGCTCTGTAATCAGACTCACTGAGACTTCAGCTCTGGCATGGATGCAGGGGTAACCATCTTAATTAGTCCTTTCAATCGCTGCTGTTCCTTCCTCAGTTCAAAGGTTCTCAAATGAAGCTTTTTACGTGTCACACTGTCTACGGAACACCCTGACTTGATTTCGCTCATGAATTCATCCAGTGAATCCTGAGTTGCTGAATGAGACTGTGCTATGGGAAATTATATAGTAAAACATATATGTGAAATACATATTCAAATATATTTGTAAATAAATAATAGAGAATATCTGCAAAAACCCTAGTGTTTCAATGCATTTTTGTATCCAATTATTCTTATAATAGTTTTTGTGGCAATAGTCTCCCTTTTCCTTCCCATTTAAAGATTAAAATAATATTGATTTATTTAAGCATATTACTATTTTTAAACAAAGGGAATTCTAAAACCAACCTGTCCTATGTAAAAACAAAAGTTTATGCTTTGTAAAGTCACAGTACATGTTAAACTTTAAATCTAATGCAAATAAGCATCTTACGGTTTATACTTCACAAAACATGCTAAGATAATGGCTATATCTCCATTTTAATTCACACAAAAACTCAGTCATATTTAAGACTGATTCCCAAGAACGGATTTCTCAATCTCACTGTCACAGGATTGTGTTTTCTTTCAAAAGAAATATACTGTAATCCTATTTCTAATATGCATTTTAAAATATAATTTGAATATGGAAAAATATGAATATATAGTTATATATAAAATAAAAGCAAACAGTATTATTAACTTAAATAATGTTGATATATTTTGAACTGCATTGCCTTTTATATGCTATCCTACTGAAATTTTTAAAAAGTGTTATAAAAATCCAAGAATTCTCATACCAGTAAGAGAACCTTCCTCTCAGAAAATAAGAGAATATTTGCCCTGACTCAGGGATTGCAATTCTCATTGAAAACATTATTTCAAATATTCAATTTTATCTGCTTTGAATGTCTTACCTATACTTAATATATAGCAACAGGTCAGGATTCTATCATAGCATCTACAGGCTGAGAAAGTCTGGATTGGGACAAACAGCCTTCAGCTCAACCTAAGTAAGAGTGAATGAGTGTAGATATGGAGGCTATTTAGTCTGGAAAATCTAACATCATTAGTTCTGGATGGGGTTATGCTCAGACAGAAGGAATGGAAAACTTGACTATTCTGAGGCGGCCTTTGGCAGTGTGAGTAATTATGTATTGTACCTCCTCATCCTTCTTATGCATACTTCAGTCAATTAGGAAGGTGTCAGTCTGAGTCACTTACAGATGTTATCTGATATTCTAGACTTAGAAAGTATCACAGCCCTTTTTCCTAGATAATGGTTCCTGCATATATCCATGAAAGTCATCTTCCTTACTCTCTACACTCTCTAGCTCTATTTATCTCTGCCCATCCTATAAGAGCTGACATGGATGGCAAGCTCCAAGTCCCATTAATTAAACCATCTCACCTTGTAAGATCCATACCACATGCTTTCTTTGTTGAAACGCTCGACATATGAAACAGATCTCCCTTTACCTTGTGAGACTTTAGAAGTCTCTCCCCAGAGACCAAAAATACGACATGATAAAATCAATGATCTTTTTAATCAGGTTATCTTTTTTCCTCTAGTCATTGCTGAGTCAGTTAAATCTACGAAAATACACTTATATTATTACAAGTTGGTGGCAATAAAAAATTCTTCCAACGTTTGTACGTTAATCAATCATATTCTACAAACTGACTCTGCGTGATGCATAAAATATTAATGAAGGAATGAGTTCAAAATAATTTTATTTATTTATTTAGAAATGCATTTGCCACCCATCTCATTTCAAAGTGACTCGGGGCAGCTTACAATGTAAAAATAATACATTCTGTGATCCATATGGTTAGTCTCATTTAGTTTTTACTCCATTTTAAAATTTTTAGGAATCTGTGTAAGACAGCCTGCACTCATATATACAATGGTATGTTCCTATGAGATATATTCTTAATGAGATTTTCCCAATTTTATTAGGTTTATAATAATCTTATAGTCTTACTTGTCCTTGAAGACTTCAGCTTCTCTGCTATCTCAGACAGCTCTCTCTCAGCTGCATGCAGTTTTGCAACCTATAAACAGATAAGATATCCATGGTAAGTCAGAGCTTAGTGCTGATTTGTTTTATCTTTGTTTTCAAAACTAATTTTATGTTGTTCTTCCCCAGAGTTAAATCTCTCTTCCCATACCTTCTTTTTACTATCTATATTCATTTTTACTCTGGTGTCCTGTTTTCTCATTTTTAACTATACATTTTTATAATTACTGTAAATCATTTTGAGATATTCAGAATAAGCTGTGTGAAAACATCTTTTATAAATACAGAAGACAGAAAAAATGCATCTATGATGCTATCGTATTATTTTCAATAGTGATGAGAGCTTTTTGATCTGTTAGAGGGCAAATCTATGCATCTATTTAGGCACCATGAAACAAGGACTTTTTTTTAGAAATTTTGCTAATTAGTAATTCTGCTTTTGTCTCTCTGCTTTCATGACATTGTGGTTTTAGTGTTAGATGTCTTAATTCTGTGGCATGTCAAAACACTTTGAAGCATGAATGCTATTTGAATAAGATAATTTTTATAACCATATATTCAAAGTATCTTAAGTTATACAACTTTTCTTAAGAAAAATATTTCACCTAATATAGCCACAACCCTAGGCATGAATGATACTTAAATAAAATAATTTTATACTACGTTTTTTTCTAACAGCAAGGCCAACAAAGCTGAATGAACCACTTGCTTAATTTGCTCTTACCAATGAATCATATGTTTCTGGCTTTTCATCTATCTTTCCAGCTTTCTTCATTCTCTTGAGTCGTTTCTGTTCAATAACTCCTGTCCGATCAAGGAATATGTCATCATCACTATCGTAGTAGTCTTCTTCTTCCCAATTCTTTTCTTTTCTTTTCCGGGACACTAAGAGAAAAGAATTTATATTTTTATGTAATTATCCAGTTTCTACACTGCCTAGCTCACCTTTATGACTCCGGATGGTATACAAATAATCCACACATAAATTTGCAAGTAAAATATTGACAAAAGAAACAAAATGCAAACAAATGGAGACCAATAATCCATTTTACCATATTATTTCACACATGAAAATAACAAATATAAGCAATATATTATGAGAATTGAATGACTCTAATGTTGTAAGTTGCCAAAAGATGGTAGTGCTGATATACTTGAAGCGTTAACACAGTGGTTCCTGAACTTTTTATTATCACACCTGCTTTTAGTGTAAATGTAATGTATATACCTCCCCTAAATAACCAAACAACAAAATGTACAGAAATGAACAATGGAAATGATACAATGAAACTTTGAGTAAGGTGGATTGTAACCATGTAGAACTAAAAAGTTCTTCACACCTTCCCTGGACTCTGTCTATAAATCCTCAAAGGACATACACCTCAGTATAGGAAACCACGTTGTAGCATTTTGTTTGACATCTGTTCTTTCACTTCAGTGGGCTGCAAGTTGGTATGAGAAAAGGCTGTTGCCATTGTTTATGAAATGGAAGCTTGCATTAGTACTTGTGTGTGTGAGCATTTCTGACTGCTGAAGGAATCCTTCCAACTGACATTCACCACAGAACATGTGTTTATGGCAATGACTGTATTAATGAGAGTCACCCAAGAGACGAACAACTGCCAGGACCTCGCTGAACAAACAAAGCTTTAAGAAGCTTGTTTTTTGCTGGCAAATGTGGTGACTATATGAAGAGGTAAAATACTGTACAGGTAACAAAAGAGATGAGTCAAGGATTATTTTCCTATTTCATTCATTAAAATATCCATATTTAAATTGAAGTTACTGATATAGAAGGCTTATTTTTCGATCAACGCTTGTTCAGAGTTCCTTGTCAAATAGTGAGGTTAAAAAATCTTTTAAACAGTAAACTACACTCAGAATGATGATATGTCCACAAGAAAATAACAAAGCTCTAAGACTACCAAGGACTCCACAGTAAACTACATTTAGCCATACTGCAAGTAGGATAGGCATAAATTTACAAAGGTTCATGATAACAAGACTGCTTCATGAAGATTTCTGCTGAGAAAAAAAATCTGGCGGCATAACTTACCTGCCTCTTGTCGCAACACACCCCTAGCATCTAATATTCTGCAGGCTTCCAATGCACACTGGATCATTGCTTCTTTTTTCTTCCCTGAATGAATAGCTTCTGCTATAAGCTGTTTCCCTGAGGCATCATCTATAGGCAGCCTATCCAATTTAGTGGGATGAAAGTATAAAGCAAAATCAACAATTCAGTCAATTCCTCTGATTTGTTTTTTAAATCAAACATTTAAAATTGGTTTAAGCAAAATATTTGTGTTATTTTAAAGGCAAGGTATTTAGTTATTTCAAATTATTTTTCCATTTCAGATATATTAGTAAAAATCTCTATGGCATAGGTATAATAGACAAATGAAAACAAAAAATAGACAAAAAATGCAAAAACCCAACCAACTAGAACCAGCTAGAAAACAATACAAAACAAAAAACCTACCAACACCCACACCTGCCAAAATAATTTTCAGTTATCAATCCATATCTAGAAATAAGGGACATAACATTTTTTGCAGACTGTCCAATTAAATCAATATATACACAAAATTGTTGCATAATATACATACATACTTCACCCTACAAAGCCAGGTGCCTGTTCCATGGGAATCAAACTCATATTCCAATTCTTCACCTAGATAAAAAAGGGAAAAGGGAATCAAGCTATTGTTTTATATCTATATTAATCATTTTTTTTTATTCCCATTTATATCCCGCCCTTCTCCGAAGACTCAGGGCGGCTTACAATTTAAAGCACAAACCAATGTGCTTAGCAATAGCCTTCATTCTATGTATATGCCTGCTTATTAGGGCTTTCCCCCCTGCTATAGAGGCTGGATATTGATCTGTCTGAAATGCTTTTGCAGATCTTGCACTAAGCAATGGGGCTGGATCAGATGACCTGTAAGGCCTTTTCAACTCTATGATTCTACTTGAATGTAGAGATTCAACATATGCTACTGGTTTCATAGTTTTTATGTTTTAATGGCATAAAATGATTCTTTAACATGCTGTAAATTAAACAGGCGAAGTCGAAATGACAGAAATAAGTCAGAATGACTTATTTGTTTCTTTCTAGAAAGAAGCAAATGCACTGGATATTTTTAGCTAGTACCTTCTCTATCAAAAAAACCTTGCAATGCTTTTTTGGGATCTTTCATATAAAAGGCTTCTTGATCCTCTTGAAACTCAACAGCAATTGGATTTTCTTCACCCTCTTCTTCTTCTGCATCTTCCCCTGAAAAATAAATCAAGTAGAATTGGGCATCAGAGATGATTCATAAGAAAAGAACATAAAACTTTAACCTAACTTAGCATGACTAGCATTCTGTTCTCAGAGTTGCCAGTCAGATGCTTATGAGAAATCGAAATTGAGACATGTTGTAGATTACACTTCTCTTTGTGCTCTTCAGAATTTTTTCTAGAAACATAAACAGGAGAAATTATAGCCATGATTAGTAACCACTGCAACCTTTCCTTGCATACATTTATCTAGTCCCATCTTGATATCAGTCATACTTTCCAGAAACAAATTCCAAATGTTAAATGTGCGATGTAAAGTAGTATTTTTGTTCCTGTTTCCAATATTTGTATTTCCAAATGAAAAAAGTTCCATTTAAGGATATTGTGTTCTAGGAGAAGAAAGGGGAAGAAAGCCTTTTTCTAAGTTAGCTTTCCTCGGACCATGTGTGAATCATATTACTTGATTATTTTTCATGGGCTGAATGTTCTAACATTTTCGTCAAAGAAAATTGATCCAGCTGCTGTTTTCAGCTTCTAAAAGGTTTTCATTCTAAAAGGTTTTCTTTTTAATGTGTTGCCTAGTAACATTTTTGCACAATATTACCAGCATCAGAGACTGACTGCATTACAATGTTGACAATTTTGTTACAGATCACTTTAATAATTCCTTACAGATTCTGATTTATTATGCATTGCTTTTTTCCAACTATGGGAAAAAAGTAATATTTTCATCCGTCTTTCATAATCCTGAGAACATTTTTTTTAATCCCATTTATATCCCGCCCTTCTCCGAAGACTCAGGGCGGCTTACAATCTAAAGCACAAACCAATGTGCTTAGCAATAGCCTTCATTCTATGTATATGCCTGCTTATCAGGGCTTTCGCCCTCCCCCCAAGTGGCATTATTACAAAGTCAGCTTATTGCCCCCAACAGTCTGGGTCCTCATTTTACCTACCTCGGAAGGATGGAAGGCTGAGTCAACCTTGAGCCTGGTGGGACTCGAACCTGCACTAATTGCAGGCAGCTGGTGTTACTTAAGGAGGCATTAGCCCACTGCTCCACCAAGGCTCTTACAGTATCTTGTTATGAGTCATCAGCTGTTAGGAGTTTTTGCTTCACTGTTTGCATTCACAGAATCACATTTGCCACTTTACTGCCCAACTTTAGTTCTATTAATTAGACAGACTGCTCTGGATCTCCTCCTCCTTGCTCTAGCCATCTAAATTATTTACTGATATCTGTGCATTTCACCACTGACTCCAAATATAACCTATTTTTATAATTAAAAAGTACTAATTCTATTACAACGGCTTGAATGATCACACTGTTGAAATTTCTCCACTGTGAGATCATTTGTTCCTAGTCTCTTCTTCCCTTTAGTTAATTAATGAGTTGTTTATAAGGAACCTTTTCTCTTAGTACATTATTGGTTATTTTGCTCCTACAGTACTTTTTAACACTGTCATAAATCTCCAGAAGAACATAAAAAAGCAGCATTTTTATTATGAGTTAAAAAAACCCTTTTCCACTCCTGTACTGAATTTAATGGAGAGACATGATCCATTTCAGATTCCCCCTAACTGAATGATCCATCACCATGGGGCTCTAGAAAAGAAAATTACTTCAAGGACAAATGACTCAATTATCTGACACAGTCGTTTTAGAAAAGCATTTCAAATAAATTCAGTCAAATGAATTTATAAATTAAAAATCTTGAATATAATGAATTTATCAAAGTAAATCTATTTTAGGAAAAATGCATGAATATTTAGCAGATTAACGCAAAAAGTTCAGACTACCCAAGAAGCTGCTGATAACAGTTCTACAAAGGAGTTATTGAATCTGTCATCTTCACCTCTATAACTGTCTGATTTGGCACTGCAACCAAACAAGACAGACAGTCTTCAACAGATAGTGAGAAGTGCAGAAAAAAACAACTGTTACCAGCCTGTACTGCACAAGCCAGAAAGAGGGCTGTGAAAATATCTACAGAGCCTCACATCCTAGACATAAATAGTTTCAACTTCTTCCCTCAAGACAACGCTACAGGGCATTGCATGCCAAAACAACTAGACACAAGGACAGTTTTTCCCCCATGCCATCACTCTGCTAAACAACTAATTCCCACAACACTGTCAAACTACCTTGTAGGGATGTATTACTATTATCCTTATGATCTTTCCTATTACCTTTTTCATCTTCTTATGACTATAATTCTGTTGCTTGTATTTTACAATTTAAATTGTTTTATTTAGTATCTGAGTATGATTTGTTGATTGCTTTAGTATCTTGTGACTACAACTGAGTGTTGTATCTTATGATTTATGATGAATGTATTTTATGATTATGATCATGATTTATCACGTTTCTTGTATGTACATTGACAGCTTATGCACCAGATACAAAATCCTTGTGTGTCCAATCACACTTGGCTAATAGAGTTGAATTCTATTCTATTCTATATAATAATTTATGTTTGGGAGGTAAGATGGTATCTTATATATCTTTAGCTTATATATCAGGCCTGAAATATGAGTAACAAAGCAAATTTATCTATCTCAAATGGATCACTTTCTTCTTAGCATGGTTCCTACAGATCATTCAGTAAAATCCATTACAGATAGTTCTCAACTTAAATCAGTTCGTTTAGTAACCATTCAAAGTTACAATGGCACTGAAAAAAGTGTCTTATGACCATTTTTCACACTTATGACCATTGTAGAATCCACATGGTCACATGATTTACATTCAGATGCTTGACAACTGACTCACATTTATGACGGTTGCAGAGGTCCAGGGTCATGTGATTCCCTTTTGTGACCATATGACAAGCAAAGTCAATGGGGTTACTAACTTAACAACTGCAGTGATTCACTTAATAAATGTGGCAAGAAAAGTTGTAAAATGGGGCAAAACTCACTTAACAAATTTCTCAACATAAATTTTGGGCTCAATTGTGGTGGTAAGTTGAAGACTACCTGTAAAAGCATTGATAAAGAAACTATTTGACTGCATACAATCTATGCTATGCTCAATTTACATCTGATATGATTTTGGGAATTTTTAACATTAAATAGATTTAATTTTAATTAAAAAATCCCAACATTTTGCTTCTGATTTAGAGTACTGTGAAATATAAAGATGACAACCAATCAGAGCTATAAATGTGGATTCTCTGAATATAAAGCACTTGCTCATACATGTCTGGATCCATTTCCCTGGAACTAAATATAATGCCTATAGCTAGACATTACTGGTAAACACAAGTTATATTAGATCATTCTAATCACATTTCATACAAAGAATTTATAAAAGAACTTGAAGTAGAATATGGCTGAAGAAAGTGGTAAATAGGATTCAAGTCAAAAGCAAATTGCATCTGCAAAGTGACACAGCAAATCAATACAAAATAAGCTCCATGAAAACATATCATTGGAGATTCTGGTAACAAATTCTTACCCATTCCCCAGGAACAGCTTAAATCATTCCGACTATTTACACTTTTCTTTATTTCCATTTCCTTTTGATCCTCATCAGAATCATCACCCAGCATAGTTTTTTCTAACTTGGCCAGTTGCTGCTTACGCAGATCTTTCAGCTGTGTTACAGTCAGTTCTGATTCCGGCTCCTGATCCTCCTCTGGGCCCTGGGGATTAAAGTTATGAACTTAAAAACTATATGCCAAGAATTAATCCCATTCAATTAATTGCATCTTACTTTTCAGTGATTATAACCCAAGTTTCATAGATACTGCAAAAATAATACTGTGCAGGATAACATTCACATCATAGAAAAATCAGCATCTTATTCTAATTACCAGCATTGATGCTTAAAGCTATCAGACATTTTCTGAAGACAGTGAAGACAAATGCGGTTGTAATACTGGAAAAAGTCTGATGCAAGTTGCAAATGGGAATAATGAAAGGTATCAAAGGAGCTTTGTAATGTGCAAATAGCATATTCAATCAGCATATTTATTCTAATATTAAAAATGTAATCTTTCCATATTTTCTGTCTGCTTTTTGACATTGTTCATGAGAGGATTTTGTATTGTTTCAATTATATATTTATGTATAATAGTAAAAGACTCAGATCTCCCCCAAAATAAAAAATAAAAATAAAAAATAAAATAATTGAAAATAATAAACTAATAAATTAAAAAGAAAACAAAAAAGAAACTCAAAGGGCAGACTCGATGGACCACTAGGTCTTTTTCTACCATCAGTTTTCCATGTTTCTATTTGCTTTAAAAATATGTAATAATAAAAAATCTGTCTAGCCCTTTCTCATGTTCAATGCAATCTACAAGGAAAATGGGCACCCCTCAAAATATAAAATCTATTGTAACATACTATAATGTACTATATATACTACAGTATATACTGTATAAGGGACGCGGTGGCTCAGTGGGTTAGGATGCTGAGCTTGTCGATCAGAAGGTCGGCAGTTTGGCGGGTCGAATCCGAGTGCCGCGTAACAGAGTGAGCGCCTGTTATTCGTCCCAGCTTCTGCCAACCTAGCAGTTCGAAAGCACGTAAAAATGCAAGTAGAAAAATAGGGACCACTATGGTGGGAAGGTAACAGCGTTCTGTGTGCCTTTGGTGTCTAGTCATGCTGGCCACATGACCACGGAGACGTCCTCGGACAAACGCTGGCTCTTCGGCTTTGAAACAGAGATGAGCACCGGCTCCTAGAGTTGGAAACGACTAGCACGCATGTGCGGGGGAACCTTTACCTTTACCTTATATACTGTATGTATATAATATACTGTACTTATGTACAACAGCCCACAACATTACACAATCACTAGTATTTCTTATTTTGCTGTGAAATATTGTTCTTCCTATTTGTCCCATAGTACAGATACTATAAAAATCCAATCTGGTATAGTGATGAAAGCACCAGTCTAGAAAGTAGAAAAGTATAAATTCTTGTCCCTTAAGCACAAAGCCAATTGGGTGACTTGGGCCTATCGTTCTCTCTCAGCCCTAGGAATCAGGCAATGGCAAACCAAAATATTTTGCCAAGAAAACTGCCGGAGCTTGTCCCTGTGGTTGCCAGGAGCCAACACTGACTTGAAGGCACCAAAACTAAACAACCTCCTCAATAATACATTCCAGTATCAGGCATGGATAGAATCAACTTCCAAGTACCTTATTACCTTTGGAAGTCACGCCATCACTGAGGCAAAATAAACATGGAAAAAAATAATAATATAACTCCTATAAGCAAAAACGGCAAAGCATATATTTAAAAATCTCTGGGTGAGATTCAAAGTGCTGGTGATGACCTATAAAGCCCTAAATGGCTTGGGTCCGGGATATTTGAGGGAACACCTGCTGCCAGCATCAAGTTCCCTTCGTCCAGTGCGCTCACAGAGGGAGGGTCTTTTCAGGGTGCCGCCGGTAAAAGATTGCCGGCGGATAACACTCAGGGAGAGGGCCTTTTCTGTGGGTGCACCTGCCCTCTGGAACCAGCTGCCCGTAGAGCTCAGGACTGCCCCTGACCTACGATCATTCTGCCGGGACCTGAAGACTTGGCTCTTTGAGCTCTGACTCAGGCTGAGAATTTTAACTGGGGTTTTATTTTCAGGGATAATTTAATCTTTTAATTCTCTTTTAACTTTGTATTTTATATTGATGTGATTTTAAAATGCCCTGTAAACTGCCCTGAGTCCTTCGGGAAAGGGCGGTATATAAATCTAATAAAATCTAAACCTAAATCTAAAAATATTGTGCCTCTGAACTGCCTCTAGAACTAAAGACTAGCTTACGGGGATAAACTCTGAGACAGCTATCAAATTCTGGGCAACATTTCCACGGGATACATTTTTTCCCCCTTTAATAAGGAGCGATACTTGATTCACCCGGATACGGGCTCTTTTGCCTAGACTAGAGGCTGCTCCCTCGGCCACTCACGCACCTGCAAAATGAAGAGGCGGCTACTGCCCCCGAAACGCAAGACGTGACCCACTCGGACGCGGCAGTAGGTGCGGGGAGGGACCCTCGCTTTGTTGAGGAAGGTGCCGTGGGCGCTGTCCAGGTCGTAGACATACAGGCCGGGTTCGGGGCTGTCCGACGCCAGGGGCTCTTCCCCTTCCGCGGAGCTCCGTGGCGGCCGGCGCTGAAGCACGGCGTGGTGCCGCGACACGCACGGGTGAACCAAGGAGAGGTCACAGCCCGGCGCGCGGCCTACTAGGAGCCGGCTCCGGCCGACGAGGCTGACGCGATCCAGGACCGCGCCGCCTTTTACCGTCTCCAGGCTGTAGCCGGATGAGTCCTCTTCTGAGGGGCAACCTCCCCACGGCGGCTCCTGATACTCAGGAAGGACAGGGGGAGAGGGGCCCTCTGCGGGGCCGTGGGGGCGCTTAGGAGCTGCCCCCTCGGCTGCCTTTCCTCGAGTCAGAGAAAGAGGCAACGGAGGGGGCAAAATCGGCTTCTTAAAATCCTCCGCCACATTAACCTCTTCTGTGGGAGCCGCCATCTTAGCACGTCCGCTTCTCCAACGGGTCCCTCAGGAAACTGCTTCCCTGGCTCTTCGGTTCCGGGAGAAGCGGCCTTTCCTGTAGGGGGTGGGCTCCTTCCAGGCTGCTGCGGAGTGAAGCGGACGAGCGGGGGAAAAAAAAGATGCGTCCGTAATTTCAGGGCCAAACGTTGGGCGCTATTTGGTATTACCAAAAAAGTATCCCTAAATTAGCCTTGAGGGATTCCTGAGGTTGCGGACTTCCTGAATTCGGTTTCGTCGAGCATTGCGGCACTGAAAGTCTTTGGCACGGTAAGGCCGCGGGGAGACCCGTTGTTGCAAGATTTAGTTGATGCCAGGAGCATGGGTTGAAATCTCAAACCTATACAATCTCATTCGGTGGATACAACCCTCTTTATGTGGTTCCTTCATAAAGAATCCGGGGAGCATTCGGATGTGGGACAGCTGTGCGGGCTTCTTTTTTTCCCCGGGATTAAGTCCTGTGCACCAACTTTTCTCCAATCCGATGGGCAAAATCGGATGTGTCCGGATATTCACATTTACAGAAACGATGGCTACTAGAGGGCACCAGGTTGAAGAAAGTTTGTAGACAAAACTGTAGTTCTGCACCATAAAGTTGACCATATGTATTCAGTCCTATGGTATTCCGTGGTCTTTACCGCCAGAGGAGTGTAGACAGCATTTTACTCACTCTGTAGCGTGTCAGCCCTAAAATCAGACACAAGATCAACTTTATCTTCATCTAAGATCAGACTGAGAAATTCATATTGAGACTAAAACTACTTTTATTAAAATTTGGCCACCGTAACAGAAACTTGCAGTTTTGTTTTTGGTTTACCACCTCCCTCTCTTAGACTATACCAATTAGGAAGATGTCTTGAGTTATTTGTGCATTCCCCCATTTTTCTTTTCATTGCTTTGGTAATGGATCTTAGAAGATTTTTAAGAGCTAGAGCTGTCTAGAATATAAATCCTTTAGTCTACAATATGTGGAAAGTTAATCAAGGCTAAAATCAATCATATAGTTAGAATCCAGTCATAAATGTGAACAACAACAAAAAAATATTTCCACAGCTCAGGAACCTATATGAGGGAGTATAAGTTCAAAATCTGTCGTCAATTTATGTGAGTGTGAACATATTTTATTTATCAAATTTAGGTACTGCCCATCTCACTTTCACAGTGACTGGATGGTGTACAGTTAAAAGTATAAAAAATAAAATATAAAAACATTTAATGAATATAGATTTCATGTACTAAAAATGAACAGAATAACAATTTGACCATATATCATAAGCACCACTACTTTACTTGCTAGAAATAGATTTATATTACAGGTAGTCCTTGACTTACAACCATTCATTTAGCAATTGTTCAAAGTTACAATGATACTGGAAAAAAATGATTACTCACATTTACATCTTTATAGCATCCTTTTGGTCATGTGATCAACATTGGGTGCTTGGCAGCTGGCATGTATTTATGATGGTTGCAGCATGCTGGTGTCATGTGATCACAATTTGTGATCTTCCCAGCCAGCTTCCAACACTTAATAACTGCAGGGATTTGCTTAACAACCATGGCAAAAAAGATTGTAAAATTGGGCACAACTTAATGCTTAGCAATAGAAATTCTAATCCCAATTGTGGTTGTAAGTCAAAGTCTACCTGCTCTTGCTGATCTAATATAAATGACAATGTGAATAAGTTCAAAATAAACTTGCATGCTTTTTGTGTAGGTCTGTATTAAAAAATCAAGTCTATTTCCAATTTAGCTAGTGGCTTCATGGAGATACCCGTGTAATTTTCTTGGCAATAGTACAGAAATAGTGTGTTATAATAGTACCTTCTACTACTACCTCAGAATTAATATTTATGTTAGTTATGTGGCAGCATTTCCTTGTTTGGCACTGACTAAAGTCCTATCCCCATATAGAGTTTTAAAAATATATATTTACTTCATGAATAAACCTAAGCTAGAAAGCTAGATATGTTCTGTTTTCCTTATTATGAAGTTTATAATTCATTCCTCAGAATTGTATCCTGTTCAGTGCAATTAAGAATAACGCTGCAGGACAAACAAAGGCTTCTGCTTGGCTTTTCGAAATTTCTCTAGTTTCTTTAGGATTATAAATTATAAATCCTAAAGGGAGCCAGTTTGGTTCTAGTAGTTTAGTCACCAGGCTAGAAATCAGAAGATCATGAGTTCTAGTTCCGACTTTGGTATGAAAGCTAGCTGGGTGACATTGGGCCAATCATTCACTCTCAGCCCAACCCACCTCACAGGGATGTTGTTGTGGGGAAAATAGAAAGAGAAAGGTGTGTTGGATATGTTTGCTGCCTTATTTGTAAAAATAACAAAGGTAGGATACAAATAAAAATAATTAAATGATTTGCATAAAAAGAAGGAAAATAAGGATTGCTATACAAGATTCACTTTCTACAAAAGCTGAAGATGACTGTAGCAAGAAGCTCTATGAATAGAGACTACAAGCTACTAGTAGTTGCCTAATAGTCTGCTCCATAAAGAACGTGCAAAGTATGCTGTTTGGGAACAAGCTTTTTTGTGTTCATAGAATATTTTGTATTTAACATTAGTTAACATTCATAATAATGTTCTTTTGCTTTTAGAAGGGCAGAAGTCATATTTGTGTCAGATTTCATGCTTTTAAAACAAGATGTACAATTTTAGATTTAACAACTACTAATTGGGGGAAATGCAATCTAATTCATAATGGTGAGATGAAGCTTAGCATAATAAAAGTAATAAAACATGTTTCAAATTAAACATTAACATTGTTATGAAATTATGAATAAATAATTTATGGCTTGGGATCTAACATCTGTTAATAACATTCAGTAGTTCAATTACTTGTGAATCTTTGGGATTAAGATATCAGTAGCTCCTTCTTTACATTCTTGTAAGCTCTTGCTTTTATAATTAGTTATATGGTAGTATATAGCTACTTGGTTTTCTGTTAGTCTCTTCTAGGCTACATTTGATTTTTCTAATCATCAGGGTTTTCACCAGTGATTCTTGCTTTCATATTATGTGTCCAAAATATTTCAGCTTTAATTTCCAGTGAGCGGTATGAAGAATGAGATTAAAAACAACTTTATATTTAGTTTTCTTAATTTTCTTAGAGAAAGTAAGGAGCTACTCACCTTCTTCAAATAATGATATGTGGGAAATCATTTTCCTATCATCTAAATGTGTAATTATTCCACATAGCAGCTTCATTCCATTTAAGATTTCACAGTATCTTTTCCTCTGATCTTTTCACCCCCTGCTGTTATGTGCATGGGTAAATTATGCAATCTCGGGGGCTCTTCTTCCATTTTCTAAGAATAGAAGATATTGTATGAATGCTAAAGGGCAAATTTCTGTTGGAATATTTGTTAAAAAGTGGGGTAACATTGAAGATTAGTTGTTGCTTGGAAGGCGTTGTTTGCCTAATGAATGTCACTTTTTTGTAACATCTGAATAAAACTTCTCTCTCTTCTTTACTTCTGTGCTAAATTAGTTTTTCTCCTTGCCCTAACCTTGCCTAGTCTCCTCTGTTTCTTTTCTTCTTTGTTGCTGTTTTTGCTGGAAGGAGGGAGATTGTGTGTGTGTATGTGTGTGTTATCTGCATGTATGTCTGCATAAGAGTGGATTTTCTATGTGAAAAAAAAGTAGTTGGTATATCCAATGATGGATGAATTAATTTTATAAAGAAGATACTTTATTTTATGAACCACTAATTTTAATCAGCAATTAATATAATTTGTATAATTAATTACATTGTATAATTTGGGAGACTTCTTTCAAGTATATGTACAGATATGTACATGCATATATGCCACATGCCTGCATTTATAATATGGACATAGGGAGCAATTTCCAGGATTAGTTTTAGTTGGGCTGGCAATTTTGGGATTGACAAAGTGGACAAATGTGTTATGACATATAACTTTTTTCCTGTGTTTATATTTTTATCACCTCTTTAGAAAGTCATCTTGAAATCATCTTTAACAACAATAACATCAACAACAAAATTTCCCTCCCTTCCTCGCTAAATACAGTAGTGAGATGTTTCTTTATCTTTTGCACTAAAGATTATTCAGACAAAAAACCCTATGGCTATAGTTCTTTCAAAAATATAAAAGGCAGCAGTTACTTTGTTTTGTCTCTAGCTTTCATATTAACTCGTGGATCTTTTGTGAGATAGAAACCATAACTTTTTTTTGCCAATTTCTTGTTTTTCCTCCAGAGACATTAAGAAGCTCACTGCTTAAAGCAGATGTTGCTGAGTTAATTTATATAGACCGTATTACTTCATGAAGCCTTCAGCTGCAATGAGTACATTTTTAGATTACCTGCTCCCCACAATTTGCCAAATCAAATAATTAACTTCGCAAGGATACTGCAGAATCAGTTTTCTTCGTAGGAGGATTACTTTGTTATCTGAATTATTACCTGAATATATCCTATTTGGTCAACCGGTAAAAAAAGATGCTCCGCTACTGGGGTGAGATCCCTGTTTCCTCCAATCAGACCAACCGTAGCTCTTTTGACTTGCTTCAGCGGGAGTTCCGTACTGTAGAGGTCCAGGATCCTCCATTGCATCAACCTTCAGCTAACAAGCCTAAGCCCACAACCATACTTGAACTTCCTTCTGAGCCCTGTAGCCTCACCATTCATACTGTCCAGCTAATCCAGCACAATAGGAGGTTGCGTAGTCTTATTGCCACGGCTCAGACTCAGAACCAACAGCAACTGGAAGGTATCAAGATGGAAGGCAGTGAGCCTTTGCCAACTTGTCCTGGGTCCCCACCTCTCCCTGATGACTTGCTTACTTTGGATAGCAAAACACCCAAGATGCCATTCCAGTTGAGGCACAGTGATCCAGAAAGTGACTTTTACAGGTAAGTTGTGGGAGCTTTGGTATAGTGACCATTGGATTACGCTGTAGTAATCTGAAGTTTACATTCCACTGTTCTCAGTACCATTTCCTCTTCCATTTCCATTAGCTTAATTTTAAACAAGTCTTTTCTTGTGAAATGGTCCCTTAAGTAAATTGCAAAAATATAGAATTGACCTATTTGGGCATTCATTATAAGTGTGGGGGCTTTTGCTGGATGGATATAGTCCATTTTTGTAATCACCTGAACAGACCATTTTTACCTTTTATATGATTAACTTTAATCTTTGGCGGTCATTCAGAAATAACTAGCCTTTATCATATGGAATATCAAGAACTAAGCATTGCAGTGATTTCAAATCGCTGCCCAGAATCCTATTTCTGTTTAATGTCCTAGGGCCTTAGGGTGCAATGGATTAATCTCGTGTTGTGTTTCTCTACCCCATATTCAGTAGCAATCTGCCAATGAACTGCTGCCTCTGCTTTTTTTGAACCAGCACAGCAAATTGTTTATGTATTCTGAGACTGCTAGAGTCTTAGAATACAGCATTGGAACTAGAGAAAAATGTTTGGCTGTCACTGATGGCAATATTTAAGGGTGGCTCCTGCTTCAAATTTCTGTTTCAAAGAAAAAGGAAAAGGTAATTAGGAAAGGAATTGGTACTGCTACATCAAAATCAGAAAAGGTAGAGAACAAGCTTTTCTATTTTTGAATACTGAATGCTAGGCAATATAATTTACTAGCATCGTTCTTTGTTTTATCTGGAAGGAATTTTGTATCAGGAAATGGATTTTTGTTACACTTCAGTGACTCGAAAATAGAACCCAGGAAGTGTGATGTTTTATAAAATGGAAGCAATTGCAAGAAAGCCATCTTTGCTTTCCTGAACCTGTTTTTAAACTGTCATTTATCTTTGAAGAGGCCAATAGGTTCAGCCTATGGTTTTGGTTGTTTTTTTTTGAATGGACCTCAGTTTTTTCTGCACCTGTCAAATCAGTCCAAATTCCTTCATCGTCATGCCCTGATTAAATGGGAAGTAGATAACTGGAATTGGCTACTTAAAGTTGCTATGCGATAAGAGTTTCATATCACTTCCTTTGAGAATGTTTAAGGGATAGTGATTAAAACAAAACAAAAAATGACCCATTTTGTAATGTCTGAAATAGCACTAATAATAAGCCATGTTTGGTTTATTTAGCTTATCAGATGTATGATTGTTTTGGAAGTATATAATCTCTCTCAGCCAGAAAAGAAAAGGGACCTGATAATACTCTACTATAGAGAGCTGTCTGCAGCATGACAAATACCAACTTGATAGAACATGCGTTGCACAGAAAAGGCCTCAGGTGCAGTCTTGGTATGATTACAAAAACCCCTCCCATTTAAATCTCAGAGATAGTCCTCAATTTGCTTCAATCTGATACTTTCCAGATGTGTTGGAGGATGCTAACCAAGGGAGAAGAACGCACTAGGCCAGGGGTAGGCAACCTTGGCTCTTTTATGACTCGTGGACTTCAACTCCCAGAATTCCTGAGCCAGCATGGCTCAGCTTGGAAACTCTCCCTTTCCACTCAGCCTGGCTGGCTCAGGAATTCTGGGAGTTGAAGTCCAGGAGTCATAAAAGAGCCAAGGTTGCCTACCCTGCACTAGCCAATACCTATAAGAGGCACTAAGCTAGAGAAGCTAGATCTATGCTATATTGAGCTTGATGGATTTATGTTACAACTTTATATTTTAATACTATAATTCCATCAAGTTTTGGAGATCTGAACAGGAAAATTAGACTTCTCAGTTCTCTATATGTTATATAGATTGTCAAAAATTTTATAAATAAAAAATATTTATACTTCACAGAACTGAAGCTTTTCTTACCGTTTGCTTGATCTATAGTTAAGTTTAAACAGAAGCTGATTTTTTTTCCAGAATATGATTTGTGAAAACTAAAAGATCTTAAGTCTTTAATAGAATGGAGATTAATTATAAGGTTCTGTAGTTATTGTTGTGAATGTCGGTTTTGGGGAGTCTTAATCTAATAGTTTTGACATATTGAAGAAGTAAATTTGTTTTTAAAAATAAAAAAGCTCAATTATTATTCAATTATAAGGATTATTGTATGAAACATTTTTTAAGATAATACTCCTACAGGGCATTTTTTAATGTGTATATATTACAGCTTCCAGGCTTAGCCTAATTTGAAGCCTGATTTTAAAGCTGCCATCTCTAAATCTTTAGGATAGAGTTAAATGTTCAACATATTTGATTTCAAATTTCTAAAATCAATTAGCTCTAGAAAAATGTGGATTAAATACTACAAATATTCATTATTTAATTTTAGCTATATTGATTCTTTTACAGCACAGATAATTCATATTTAGTAATGAATATGTTGCCTTGAGTTAAAGTCTAAAAAGTTATATATGATACTTTAAAGTAAACACTGGCAACTGATTTTTTTTTTGCAATAGTGTTCTTTTTATTGTATATTTTAACTTCAAAAAAAAATTATGAAATCAGACTGAGCATGCTACAATGCAGGCATATTTTTGTGTTTCAAGCTGGTATTCCAAGTTAACTAGGGAGGTTATACATGCTTCAAATATGTGTTCTGAATTCCTTAGCATGACTTCTCACTTCCATTTTCATTGTTCTTGTGCATTATCTGATTGTAGAGGCAAAGGACAGCCAGTAATAGAGTTGAGTTGGACCTCTTGCCGCCAGCTTCTTTATCAGTCTGTAGCTACCATTTTAGCTCACACTGGCTTTGAATGCGCCCATGAAAGTGTTCTGGAGACTCTGACAGACATTGCCCATGAATACTGCTTGAAGTTCGCCAAACTTCTGCGTTGTGCTGTGGACAGAGAAGCTCGGCTTGGACAGACCCCTTTCCCAGATGTTATGGAACAGGTCTTCCATGAAGTGGGCATTGGCAGTGTGCTCTCTCTGCAGAGGTTTTGGCAACATCGAATTAAAGATTATCATAGCTACATGCTACAGGTGAGGAAAGACAAATGAACCGCTGCTCATAATACTCATAGTAAACCTCTCTGAATATCCCAGCAATAATACCTCATCTTGTTCATGTGAATTTTATTTGCCTCTGTAAGTCAATTCCCCTACGTAAACTGTTTAGGTGTCTAAAGTGCATCATCCACTATAGATGGAATGGAAAGAGACTTCGTGTACTACTGTCCCCTTGCTCCCGCAGTGCCTCTTCCTCAAGTGGCTTCATGTAGATATTGATGAACATGAAATATGGATTTCCGTGTTGTTCTGCAGTTAAATGACATGGGGCTGAGCACATGACCCCCAGGTTGTTGTCTGGAAACAGTCTTGAAGAAAGTGTAGAACCATGTACTCATTGTGCCACTTCTGACAGCAGTTTTCAGAGCAGACATTAAAAGTTTTCTATTCCTGAAGATTATGTTATGCACATCCAATTTTGACTTGATTAGGGAATGATTCAGCTGTAACAAAAATCAGTAGTAATGCTTTCCAATGCTTGACAGTCAAGTCAGTCAAGTTAGGCAATCTTTTCAAAGCCAGGAGATGCACTTTTAAAAATGAATTGTTTGGCCTTCAAAGGCTGGCAATAGTAGGGCAATGGCATGGTGACATCGTTGGAAAAGCAAGGCTGAAATTTTGTTGTCTTCATTGGAGTTGGAAGGTTTTAAAAAAGTAAATTATACTATAATTATAACTATAATTCAGTGGAATAAAAATATTTTGGGTGAGGTTAGCTATTGGGACTGTATGCAGTTTCTTTTGGGGGAAAAATAATTTGAAAAACAACTATCCATCTTATGTACTTTGTTCTGACAGTGAATTTTGTGAAAGGTGAAATATGTATCACACCTATCATTTGTGCAGTTCATAAGCCAATGATCTGGTTTGTACACTGTGCTAAACCTGGTTTCCTTAACCAGAGATTGATAAACCGGAATTGGCTGATCATGAACCATGGCATATAAATCACAAAGTCTTAAGTTCCCATGAATATGAATATATATATATATAAATTTTAGATTGCTAACAAAGAATTAAAGGGAGACTGATATGCATTTCAAACTTATTTGTTTTCATCAGTCAGCCATACTCTTCTGAGATTCGAATAGTTCGAATAGTTAACAAGCATTTAACATATATATATATATATATATATATATATATATATATATATATATATATATATATATATATATATATATATATACATACCAGAGAAAAAAGTGGCTTAGTGTGCTATGTGAACAAAACCTGTGCTTCTCTAGTTTATAAGATCCAAGCAAGTCAGACTCAAAAATAGTTGGAGGCTTGGTCATGAAAAAGACATCGTCATAAGGGTGAATTTGTCATAGAGGAACTGTGTTGTACCTTTATGCGCCTAACAATTGATTACAGTTAGGCTGTTCTTTCTTACTTCATGACTTATCAACAGGTTAGCAAGCAACTCTCTGAGGAGTATGAAAAGCTTGTAAACCCTGAGAAGGCAGCGGAAGATTTGAAACCTGTGAAAATCAAGGAAGAACCTGTTAGTGACATCACATTTCCTATGAGTGAGGAGCTGGAGGGGGATCTTGCATCTGGAGACCAGTCATTGCCTGTTGGAGTCCTTGGAGCTCAGAGTGAACGCTTTTCATCCAACTTGGAAACTGAGGCCTCTCCGCAAACTTCTGGTAGATATTTTTATTTATTTTTCTCAGGCTTATATCTTGCATCAATCACAACTAATTCTAATGCTCCTAATTTATAGTAAAAAGGAAAACAATAAACACAATGGGAGAAATTCCTCACCTGTCATATCGTACCAAGGAATAAAAATCTACAATTCTATACAAAACAGAATAACTTTTACCATAGGATGGGCTCAGTCATCTTTCTTGAAAGGCCTTATGAAACAGCCAAGTCTCAATAGATTTCTTAAACCACAACAGGATTGTGCCAGTTTAATATCAAAGAAGATGCTATTCCAGAGGAAGGGGTGGGCTACAGTGGAGAAGGCCTGATATCTCTGTTCCTTTATTTTTATTTTAATTCCATTTATATCCCGCCCTTCTCCGAAGACTCAGTGCGGCTTACAAGCTTAGCAGTAGCCTTCATTCTATGTATATGCCTGCTTATTAAGGCTTTCATACACCCCCCCCAAGCGGCATTATTACAAAGTCAGCTTAATTGCCCCCAACAATCTGGGTCCTCATTTTACCTACCTCGGAAGGATGGAAGGCTGAGTCAACCTTGAGCCTGGTGGGATGCGAACCTGCACTAATTGCAGGCAGCTGGTGTTACTTAAGGAGGCATTAGCCCACTGCTCCACCAAGGCTCTTTATAGATAAGTATTTCCAGTATATGGGAATAGGGTTGATTTTTATTATGAAAATATACTTTATTTGTTTAAGTTGGGGTCAGCTATTAGAATGATATCTGAATTCAAAGCCTGAGGTTTTTTGGGTGCTTTCACAAAATGGCTGCTAGGTGTAACATCACTAGTTATAAAGTATCAGTGGTCTTGTGCTTGCTATCACCATCTCTACTTGGCCATCTAGCCAGATCGTTCTATTCTTGCTTATTTTTGCACTTTGCATGAACAAATGGTGACACTTCAAAGGACTAGGCTGCAGGCACTCCATAATTTTATCTTTTATGAGTGCTCATGGTCGAGTATGAAGCCTAGATGCATTTTGAAAAAAATAAATATAATAGAAGCTAGTGCTTTGCTCTGTAGCATTTCAGCTTTTAATTTTTAAGCAAAATTGAAATACTTTTGTATTATATTAAAAAAAATGAGGTGTCCATGTGCATTTTGGTACATTTTGGGACTTTGATACCTCTGGATTCCGCAGTTCTAGCTGAAGGTTGTGCCTATATTGTGGTGCTGGTAGAATTGAGATACTGGGATTATCAGTATAGCAGTTTTATCATTGTTCACACTAACTTGTCTATTAAGCTTTGAAATGTTATTTATTTTTGGAAGGTAAAGGCAAGGTTAGAGGACAAAGTCAATAATCACTTTTCTAATTAAAACAGCTAAGAAAAACAACCCTACAGCTCGTCTGAAGAAAATTGCTAATGATGTGTTTTGTGAACTGGCCCTTAAAATGTTAAATTCGCTTCTAGCTGAATTAAATTTCTAGTGTTAGATAAAGTTAGCTTGGAAATTGGATGTTAACAAATGCTACGTCTTTATAATTTTTTTAAGCCCTAAGGAGTTGTGATTTGCGTTTTAATGCTTGCTGGCTCAGAATACTTGCCATCTGTCCATTTCTTGTACTTATAAACATCACACTTTAAAATAACTGCTTAGGCTGCCTTAACACAGAAACTAAGCTGTAATATGATTTACAGATAGGGCTCAACTCACAACCACAACTAAGCCCAAAAAATTCTGTTCCTAAGAAGACAGTTGTTAAACGAGTTTCACCCTTCTTTAAGACCTTTCTTGCCATAACCATTAAGGGAATCACTGCCGTTAAGTTAGTAACATGGTTGTTAAGTGAATCTGGCTTTCCAATTGACTTTGCTTATGAAAAGGTCGCAAAAGGTGATCACATGATCCCAGGAGACACAACGGTCATAAATACATACCAGTTACCAAGTGCCCAAATTTTGATCATATGACCATGGGAATGCTGCAGTGATTGTGAGTGTGAAAAACGGTCATAAGTATTTGTATTTTCAGTCTAAGCAACTACCCTCATATATGCATTCAAATATGCATTCAAGCAGGCATGCAAATATGCAGAAAGACATTGTGTTCCATATTGTATGATGCAGAAATGATGTTATCTTCTGTTTCCTTAGACATGCATTGAAAATTTTAATTTAAGCAGGGATGTCTAAACCAGGGATCCCCAACCCCTGGGCTGTGGCCCGCTACCGGGCCACGGCCTGTTCAAAACAGGGTCATGAGAGAAATGGACTACCTTGCGCTTGTGAAAGTCCACTCACATAAGCTGAAGATGCTTGTCCTTGCATGTGAAGCTCCACTTGTGTGAGTGGAGAGCACTTGCACCAGTGCATGAAGCACCACTCGTGCAAGTGGATCTTGATGCACGAGCACAAGCGCCCTTCACATGCATGAGAGGAGCTTTGTGCGTGAGCACAAGTGCCTGCCGCTCATGCAAGTGGAGCACAACCACCCTTCCCTTGCCCACAAAGCTCCATTTGTACAAGAAGGGTGTGTGTGCGCAATGTTTGCACAAATGGAGCTGCACTTACATGTGCCTGTCACTCACCACCACCACCCCGTGCTGGCCTGGCCTCCAAGCTGGAAATGTTGGGGACTGCTGATCTAAACCTTTACAGCTGTAAGTTTGGAATAGATTAGGAACAGATTTTCATGGAGAGAATCTAGCTGTGTGGTTGCTAAAGTTGTCGCTGCATTTTCTACAATGCCTTAAAAATATACTCTTGAGGGAAATGGTGCAGCCAAGTATTCCTAGATCATTTGGGAGTAAATCACTCTTTGCTTGATGTGAATGTTTGATGTTAATATGTTAATACTAAATTAAATGTAACTATCCAATTATTAAACATGTAGGAGTTCTTTTTTTCTTGATCTTTGTTTTCATTAAATGGCCCTTGTTATGGTTGCAAGTAATCCTCTGCACTGCACTGTTTAGATACATTCATTTAGTATATTAAAATGATACAAAATGTGCATGTGTTTTAGGACCATTAAGTCCTAAGTGGGTTCTGGGGTATCTTCTTATTTTATTTCCTCATCTTCAGTAGTATTAATATTTAACCTAGTCCATTGCTTCTTGATGAGTTAATCATACTCTGGATTTACTCTCTGTTCAGAATTCATTGAATAAATTAAAATATTTTCTTACTGCAAAATAGATACTGAAAACATTAGTAGTACCCGTATGATTCTTTTCTGTTTTTAATGTGTTATTTACTTACCGTATTTAACCAGTTCATTGATTGCGGGGATTTTTCTCTCCCAGCTCTCATATTTGTGAGAAGTTACAGTTTTGCATCTTTCACTGATTGATGAGAAAGCCTTTCCTTCCTTCTTCCCTCAATCCTTTTCACTCTTTCTTTCTCTCTCTCTCTCCCTGTGCCAGGTGGTGAGGTGAACACTTCTCCTCTTTGGAATTTGGCCCCAGTGAAAATGGAACCACAAGAGAATGAAGAAAGCAATGTTCATGGACACCATGGAGTCTTAGGGGGTGATGTATTTGAAGAGCCAATGTCAGGCATGAGTGAAGCTGGGATGCCACAGAGCCCAAATGGTTCTGAAAGCAGTTATGGTTCTCATTCCCCTGATAGCTTGATGGGCTCTTCACCAGTCTTCAACCAACGCAGCAAAAAGAAGATGAAGAAAATGTGAATTATAGCTGGGAAGTTCTGAGAATGTGAACTACCGTGTTTCCCCAAAACTAAACCTGCCCTCGAAAGTAAGCCCCAGCTGATTTTCGGGGGGTGGGTGGGCCTAATATGTGCCCTCCTCCCGAATGTAAGCCCTGCTTAAGGGCCTGCATGGATAGCCTGCCTCTGTGATGAGGCGAAGCTGATGGAGGGGGGGATCTGATCCACGGTACCAGTATCCTGGTTGCTTACCACTGCCTGGCACTGGGCGCAACCAGTGAGTTTCAGTGTGACGTGGCCATTTGCTGCCGGCCAGAGCCATTTGCTCCTCCTGGCATTGTGCCCAGTGCTGCTGCCATGAGGCCACAGATCCTCCCCCCTTCTGACCCATGTGCCGTTATACCGGTTCCTTACCGCCACCTGGCTTGTTCCATGGCCTCATGGCAGCGGCATTGGGCAGGAGGCGGCAAACGGCCCTCTTTTTTTTTTTTACCAGTAGTCCCACAAACACGTGGCGAAGGCTGAGAAGCGGATAGAGAAATGCAATGCAGCTGAAAGGCAGGTTAGTAAAAAAAACGCTTCGGGGAGGTGAGGGCATCTGGGCGGGGGTGGGGGCAGCTGCACAGCTTCGACAGGCGGAGGGAAGCAATTCCCCCCCCACACGACAACCTTACACTGCACAGCTTTGGCAGGTGTCTGGCAAGCGGAGTGATGCAACTGGGCCACCACCATGCTCTTGCCACCACGTTGCTTCTCCACCCCATGCACAGGCCCTGCCCCACCCCCCACCCCCTTGCGCTTGTGGCCTACTGGTACTGGTACCAGCAAAAAGTAAGCCCTCCCCGAAAGTGTTTACTTCAGAGCCCAAAAGAAAGTAAGACAAGGTCTTACTTTCGGGGAAACACGGTAATTCAGCAACATTTGGAGTGTTATCAAGAAAATAATGCCTGAATTGATGGATTTGGATGTTGAGATTACTGTTCTACCTGAGAGACTTTCCACCAGCTGAAGGTCTAGATGGCTTACAATGGAGCAGACACCGTACAGTAACATTAGTTTGGCCAAAAAAAAAAAAGTCTTAAGTGACTTTTGGTGAAAAAAGAAATCAACTCTGATTACACTTGGAGTCTTGTAAACTAGTGTAGTTTCTGGTTAGTTAGATTTTAAGTATTTTAAGTAGTGGTGCAAATTGCATTAGATAATAATTTAATAAATATTGACAGTATCTTTAATTTGAAGAGTGGAAACTGTAGAAGAGGCAAGAGAACTGTATGATGTTGTAATGGAAATCTGTAAATTCCATTTCACTTTTGTTACATGTACTTTTCATTTTTTTACTATGAATTTATACTTTGAAGAACAGGTTTTTAATACAGAATTTTTGTTCCAATGTAATTACTATTACTGTTGGTTTTTGGTTAAAACCATGGCTGATACCTGCTTTTCCTTTTAACAAACCAACCCGCCCTATATAAAGCTAATAGAAACTGGGTAAATTTTATGTATTTATGGTTTTTATGTTATTTTATGATTTTAATATTTTTATACTTTGATGCACAGTACATAGATTGCTTTGGCCTATGATTGGTGCAGCAAAGAAGCTTTATGAACTAAATGAAGCATTTTTAAAAAAGAAAAAAATGCATAATTTTATTTTCTTTATGCTAGTTCAGAAGGCCAATCTACTCAGAAAAATCATCCAGCTCTGCATACAAATCTCTTATGACAGATTTCTTAACTTTTTGTACCTGCACACTGAGTATACTGTTGAACCTAACTCGAATGCAACTGAGAGTAAACTTTGAAAGACAGGACATCTACAAAACTGTGCTTTTTGGTAATTTATTCTATCATGCTGCACTAGTCCTTTACCAGTTTTTGTTTGTATTGTTGATGTTCAGTACTAAATCTAGATGGACATTTATTGATCTGTGGAGAGTTTGTATGACATGTGTTTTAAATTGTTGATTTTTTTACCTACTGTTGGACATGGTTTTTTAAAATAAAATTTCCTTTTTTTGACCATCTTTTTTCTTTTATTTCCTATGATTAGAATTTCCAAAATCTTTTTTATTGCACCAGATAAAGCTTAATCTTTAAGGCTTAAATATTTTGTGTAGGCTATTGTTCAACTACTGACATTTTAAGAAGTGCTTAATTAAAAACTGACTTGAAATGTGGCAAGCATACTTCCTAATTATGTAAGAGGTTTCATTTAATAAAAAGAATAAATATTTAATAGAAATCCTGCAAGTAAAGACTTTTGAAACCGTGACGTTAAAATGCATTTTGAAATATATTTTTTATGATTTCTACAAGATTTTTTTTTTAGCCCTTTGGAACTTTTTGTAAAATAACTTTTCAGTGCAAGCAAGGACACAGTGAATGTATATTACAAGAATAGAATGGGGGGGGGGGGTCATGAAAATTTCATGCTGAAATTACTTTCTTGGAAGTTTCTAAAATTCTTACTCTGCAGTAAATCTGCCTTTCTGCTTCCAAGTGAATGATAATGGCTGGATTAAACTCTTATCTATTGCTTCCTACACAACTCTGCAAGAATAGACAGTCAATACTGTGCTTATTGAATTGTATCAAAACTCACAATTGTCTGAGGTTCAAAATATAACCTGGCAGGTATTCTTATCTGGGATTTTTGTTATCTACTCTAGGAGAACGGATTGGATTTATACTGCCTTAAACACAGTAAATTTCTTTAAAAATAGTTGAAGCGGTAGATTACAGAAGTAGATTAATTATTGCTAGACTTTACTCATAGAACTACAATTGTTCTTTCTGCAAGAGGAAGAATGATAGTTCAAATAATTAAAATCTGTATGATCGAAATACCACTGACTGGTGTCATTTAATTACACTACACATTAAGCCACAATTTTGGTTACTTTCTTTGTAAAGAACTATTTCATTGAATAATCCATAATCCATAATCTTACAATAGACTAAACCCATTTTTGCAGCTTCTAGAATCTTTCAGACATTACAAAAATTCAGAGGCAAAATGATGATCTTCAGTGGGAATATTTGATAATAAAAAAATTTAACCAAGGTTCTTGGATTTCAAGGCACCTATTTTCTCTAAACTCCCAAATTCGTAAAAATAAAGAGCGGAAGCTGTCCACTGTACCTCCTTTGATGACATCCTATTTGTTGCCATGCTTCTTCCTCCTCTCGTGACCCTCAGAGTCTGAAAATAAGGAATAACCAGTCTCTGACTGAAAAAGATTGTTCCCTCAACCACCATAAACGATGGCTAACAAGCATTGGTAGGTGGTGCGATGGGCCAGAAAAAAAAACTACACTGGATAAAACAATTCTATATGCCTTGTTTACTTATACCAGAGGTCCCCAACCTTTTGGGCACCAGAGACCGCTTCCATGGAGAGAAGTTTTTCCACGGACCAGAGGATGCGTGATTTTGTGTGCTGCCTGCGTCTTGCGGATGGGGCTTTGCTTGTTTGTGCAGACCGGTTGCTGGCATGCCGTGGACCGATACTGGGGACCCTTAACTTATACCATAAATGCTTTGCAACCCTAACCATAACCTGTTTCACACGCTCAACGTGTGTGCCAATTTCTAGATCATTCTCCTATTTGAACTATTATAATATTTATTTATTTATTTATTTGTTTGTTTGTTTGTTTGTTTTTATATACCTCAACGTGTGTGCCAATTTCTAGATCATTCTCCTATTTGAACTATTATAATATTTATTTATTTATTTATTTGTTTGTTTGTTTGTTTGTTTTTATATACCGCCCTTCTCCCGAAGGACTCGGGGCGGTGTACAGAGCAAGGTAAGTATACAGTAAAACAAAGTAAAACAAATGAAACCCCAAAATCTATCAGGCCAGGCCGGCTTGCTGGAATAGGTAGGTTTTTAGGTCACGCCGGAAGGTGCGAAGGTCGGGGGCCATCCGGATTTCGGCAGGCAAGCCGTTCCAAAGGGTTGGTGCACCCACTGAGAATGCTCTCCCCCTGGGGGCCACCAGCCGGCATTCTCTGACCGGTGGCACCCTGAGGAGGCCCTCT
This sequence comes from Vipera berus, assembly GCF_964194415.1. Taxonomy (NCBI): domain Eukaryota; kingdom Metazoa; phylum Chordata; class Lepidosauria; order Squamata; family Viperidae; genus Vipera; species Vipera berus. The sequence continues at coordinate 302,088,117 of NC_138202.1, read as the reverse complement.
GTGGGAGCGCACAGAGCACATATAAAGCACATATATGCTTTATATGGAGTGGGCCCTTGAAGAGCTTTTGGAGCTGCAGCTGGTCCAGAATTCGAAAGCACAGGCAGTTCTGAGTATTTCACAATGCACCCATGTAACACCTCTGCTCTGGATTCCAGTGGCCTTCTAGATGCAATTCAAGCCATTGGTTATTCCTCAGAGAGACCTGTTTGGTGCAGGGCCAGGTTATTTGCAGGCCTACTTGTCTCTGCTGCCAAAACTAGCAGATTTGGAATGGTCTATGTCCTATCAGATAAAATAATCTTGGGAGACCTAGGAGTCATGCTTTCTCTGTTGTTACGCTGCCCTGTGGAATAGCATTCTCCCAGAGACCCAGATGACCCTGACTTGCTGGGTCTTCCATAAGGTTTAAAGATCTGAATGTTCCCACAGGCAACTGGGCCAAGAACCCATGAACTCATGTGAGTGCTTTGTAATGATCATACCGTAGTGATTGAAATGATATGGCTCTTTGATCCCAAGGGTATGATACAATATCACACACTTTTTAAAAATGATTTTGGGACTGATGTTGGACTTTTGGTTTCAATCTTGTATGCATTTGAGGTCACCTTGGTAACAGAGCTGGCTATTTAAATCACTTAAATATTAAATAAAACTAAAACTTCAATATTTCACATTTTTACATACAGTAGAAATTACAAAGTCTCTGTTGCTTCCACAATGTAACTAAATGGGAGATGCAGAATTGATTTTCTTTCTCACAAGACTATTTATGCATAGAAGTTAGAAATACATCAACCTACACATGTATTGTTTTCGAATAATAATAAAATAAATCTCCTTTCCTCCCTGCTAAGTGCTTCTTTTGGCACTTGTATGCTTTGTGTTATTTTTATGTTTTCATATGGAAGCTTTTAAATTTCTTACAATGTTCCATAAATTTTCACTGACATTTATCATAAGCAAAAGTGACATTTTCAGTCCTGATTTAACAAGTCATGGGGGAATTCTGTAAAGAACCAGACTTGTTATTCTTATAGCTGTCATATAAACAGGAGGATTTAATCATTAGGACTGAGAAAGGTAACTAGCTTTAGATAGTTCAGGCACTAATCTATACTTTCAGCTCCTGGGTTAGGACCAGACCCAAGATAGAAATGGAGACAGGATCTTTAAGATCTGTTTGCCTTTTTTAATTTCTGGGTAATTGTTTTTAGTCCCAAACTGGAAATATTTCCTCACATTCAGGTGGAATCCGCTGTCCCAATCTATTATTTCGTTTTTATTCACATGATTTAAAAATAGTAAAGAGTAGAGGAGTTAACTATATGCCACATCATTTGATAAATTTGATCTGGGGGGGCAGATTGAGGTCATGGCTCTTCACTTGTGGGGTGCCTCAGGGTAGAGTAGAGTAGAGCTCACCCCTTCTGTTTAACATCAATTTGAAACTATTTGGGCCCTTGCAGAAGGTTGGGAGGGCTGTGGAAACTGGTGTGAGTGAGGAGGGTAGCACAACCAGGGGAGATGGCGTGCTTGCTGGCATCCATCAGATTGGATAGGGAGCAGCCAGGGCCTTATCTCGTCCTTGAATCTGACCCCAGAAGAGAAAATGGAGGTAATCCCAGAGGTAATCTCCATGAAGAGATCGGAGTGTTAATGACTTCCCAGTGAGGTTGAAGGACCGGATATTTTGGGACAAGAAGGTCCTGCCACCCCTGTCATACCGCCGGTTACAGGGGAAGAGACTGAGGGCGAGGTTTCCATAGATCGGTTCTACCTGAAGAACACACAGCTCACCCCAGAGTGGCGGAGAGGGCTACAGGCCAACCGTGTGCTCGCTGTCACTAGTTCCCAGAATGCCACCGAGAGCTTGGGACATCTGTGGGGTGCTGTGCGGCAATCGGGGCCTCCACCCAGCCAATCACCTGAGTACTGCCACAGGGTTTGGCTGCTCTGTCCAGATGATTGGTGCTCTGTGTCAATCAGCTGTGTGCTCTACATCACTCTCTAGTCTTCAGGATGCCCTCGAGAGCCTAGAATGTCAGGTACTGCATGGTGATTAGGGCCCCGAGACACCCATGCTGCTCAGCTGATCGTGCCAATTGGCATGATTGCACAATTGGTGCTGCGCTCTCCCCGCTACCTAAGGTTATATTAATGTAATCTTGTAAGTCTGAAAGTACTTTTCACTTTGTCTCATTTTACTCTCTGAAAACTAGGGAAGGTACCTTCTGAAACTCTTCCTATGCTTCCCCTAGTTCTGTGAGCTGAGATATCTTCTGCTGGGTTTTGACGGCAATAAAGTTTTTACAGTTTGAATCAAATTGCACCGAGCACCAAGACATCTCTCACACCAAAGTGGTACCTATTTATCTACTTGCATAGAAAAATGCTTTTGAACTGCTAGGTGGGCAGAAGCTGAGATGAGGGAGGGAGCTTACCCCGACACCCAGTCTTAGGACTCAAACCACAGGAACAGAGACCATCTCCAATGTCATTAAGCCACTGAACTACAGCGTCTCTTGTATTCAAAACAAACCCATTCATTACACAAATGAAGAAAATCTCTTAAGATCCTCTGCTTGTAAAGAAGGATAGAGAGGAAATGGGTGGAGGAAATTCCAAGAAAACTGGAAGTGAAGCATTTGGAATCTTTTTTTAGCAAATTGCCATTGTTTCTCAACATTGGTCCAGTGAACTCAGTATTATTCAGCTGACTGGTATCAGCTCTCCAGGACGTGATAGAAGTTCCTTTCCCAGCTATCTTAGGCTGAACTATCTCGAAGGGCTAACCCAGTCAGAAAGCACAACCAAGTCAATGGGGAAGCCAGATTCACTTAACACCAGTGTTCCTAACTTAACCACTGCAGTGATTCACTTAACAACTGTGGAAAGAAAAGTCATAAAAAGGGGCAAAATACAAGTAGTCCTCAATTTACAACAGTTCATTTAGCAACCGTTCAAAGTTACAACAGCACTGAAAAAAATGACTTATGACCATTTTTCACTGCTGGCCGCAGCAGCATCTCCATGATCACATGATCAAAATTCAGATCCTCGGCAACTGACTTATATTTATGATGGTTACAGTATCCTGGGATCATATGTTCACCTTTTGCGACCTTCTGACAAGGAAAGTCAATGGGGAAACCGTATTCATTTAACAACAGTGTTATTTAGCAACTGCAGTGATTCACTTAACAGTTGTGGAAAGGTCATAAAATGGGGCAAAATTCACTTAGCTTTCTCGCTTAGCAACAGAAATTTGTGAAGATTTTGTATTTGTAGTTGCAGTTTTTATGCAGAGGATTCCCAAGACCTGAAAATTATTTCTAAGATAAAAAAATTTTTTTTGTCTGGCCTAGAAGTTTTCATTGTCATTTCATTTTCATTTTCTTGCATTTTCAGAAACATACCCTCAAAAGGTAAGTCTTTTGTAGCCATTGTTTGCAGGGCAGTTGCAAAAGAAACAGTGTTCTGATGCAGTCCCGATTTTCTTGTATTAAAAGAAATTGTGATCTCACTTCTAGGTAACTGTGAGTCCTATTATAGGAAGCAGTTGTTTACCTTTCTTATAATAACTGAATAAAATGCATGTTGATTGTATGATTATCTGAGCCGAAATGTGTGAGAAGAAAGTCTAACCGGTCTCAAGTTCTAGAAGCTGGTGGAATTATTCACTTTGGCCACAGTGGGGTGCTGATTGTACATATTTGAACAAACAGGCACTCCTAACAGGGTTTGTGTCTTCCTGTCTGTGTGTGCATGCGCATGCTTATTTTTAATTATACCCCCCCCCAAAAAAAAGTAAAAAAAAAGTCATTTTCAATACAGGGCTTAAATGGAAGATTAGAAATGGTGCCATTTGTTGCTATGGAGACAAACACCCTATAGAGTGAGAAAGCTGCCTTAGTATACATATTTATGAATCTCTTCAACAGTTACTCAGCACTGGATTGCTATCTTTACTATTGATGATAAGAAGGTGCATTATGCCAGAGGAATTATTTTAGGTCAGTTCATAGTTTAGACATATAGTTAATCAAAAGGCTTTCTGGTACGCTCACAAACAACCTTACCAAAGTGAATCTGTGTGTCTGAACCTACTCTCAGATATTTGTCCAGTCTCTCTCTCTCTTTTCTCTTCGCCTCTCTCTGTCACTCTCTCTCTCTACCTCCCTCTCTCTGTCTCCTTCCCTCCCTCCCTTCCACTCCCCCTCTCTCTCCTTCTCTCCCCCTCTCCCTCCCTCTCTCTCTCTTTGTGTGTGTGTAAAGGAATGGGGATGGGGAGGATGTTAATATTTCTAAGCGCTTGAGGACCTCATATGGGGCAGTGCTGATTGGGAAGAGGTATCTTTTTTTTTAAAAAAAATGAACAACCCTGTTCTAGGTTTTTTATATGTTTCACACTGAAAATGACAGTAACAAAAATACCAAGGAAAACGAGGAGCCTTCTGATAAATCAACAGGAGTTATCTCAGGTCTTCCACTTGTGTGAGCAACAAATTCCACAATTTCATAAAATATTAGAATGTAAAGGTTGGGAAACATCTCTTGCAGATAATTTAGTCCAACCCTCTGCCCGGTGCAGGAATCCACAGCTAAAACATCCCTGATATATTGGCATGGTTTCTATTTGATAAATTCATGTTGACTCCTCCCAAAAATGCATTCTTTTTTAATGCTCAGAAAATAACTCAATAATGGAACTCAATAATGTGTTCCAGAGAAGTATCAAATCTGATCTCTAGTTAGTTACCTGGGTCAACTTTCTTCTCATTTTCAAAGATAGAAGCTACATTTGCCCTTGTTCAATATTCTGGCATGATGCCTGTTCTATGAAGGGGGCCCCAAGGTGACACCCGCAAATCCTTCAAGATTTTGATTTAATTGGTCTGGTTCTAAAGACAAACTCATTCATGATATAGTAGCCAGGTGCTCACCAACTACCTTATTACTTATCTTAAGTTGGGGACTTTGCAGGTTTGGCTGTGTTTGTTTTCAAACAAATGTTTGTGTTGTTGAAGCTTCCAATTATTACTACTGTATGTATCCATTCATAAGAGTTCTGTATTTAGTCCTTGAGGGCATTATTCATATCTCCTGTTTGGTTTGGCAGTCAATAGCTTTCCACCCCGGACTCCAGCCACACATACAATAATATCACTGTTTTCCCCCCTTTCGGTCTATCTTATTCAAATGATTTTTATGGATTCTCATGCTCAAATTTCTGGATGTATACACATGTGTGTTCTGACTTCATATAACAGAACAATTGGAATAGAGCAAGTCCACACTGTTCATGGTAGAAGATTCTTAATGTCTGGACTTCAGGTTTTGTGTCGTGACGAGATGGGATGTAGGAAGGCAGAGCTCTGCCTTTCACGCTCGATTTTGTCCTGCTGGGGGCCCTGAAAAGTATCTAAAGTTGCCCTGAAGAGGTGATGAAGAAGGAGGGGTGCCTTATCAATCATGGAGAGATGGTAGTCTCTCCTTTCAATCCAAGGAAAACCCTCTAAACCGGCAGAGGAAAGATTGGCCACACCTCTGTGGCTGGCCATTAGCTGCTGATAACTGAAGAACAAAGCTTTAATTAGCACCTCATAAACAGCATATTTGGACTGGGTGAGAATATTGATCCTTTCTTTACTATTTTACAACTGAATTTCCTGGGAAAGGCTCAAAAGAAGCCTAAAACCTCCGGATGTGAATGGAAGCAGCATTTTAGATTTGTAATGGAAGATAGAAATACATAATACTGAAGTGAAAGTGAAATCAAAGCTACAGTTTTGATAAATCTGAAACTAAGATAATTGTTAAATTTTCTCTTTGAAAAATTTTTTTGACGTGAAATATGAGAAATCAACCCTTTGTTTTAAGAGTGGAAAATGGACTTTGAATAACATCTAGTGGTGGATTTGAGTATAGCACTATAACTAGCACCTTGGCTACTTGGTACAACTGGCAAGAAAGGAAAATATTTTGGCATTCCTACTGAGCTTGGACTTTTAATCTTAAAAGCTGGTGGGAGAGAAAGAAAAAAATGACTTTTGAATACATCTGGCTGCAGGGAGGTTGAACATTTTGAACACTTGGGACATTGTGGATTACAAACTTGCCTGACTGGGAATTTTCAGGATACTTGAGACAAAGGATAACTATAAAATTTTGCTATGAGGACTGGATTATAAAGGCTATATATAAAGACCAGAAAACTAGAAGAAATTTTGTTCTACTCTTACTGAGATTGGTGATACCAGAGGATTTCTAGGAATGATGCCTCAGGAAAAAACAAATACCTTTCAGAAGGAAATACTCTCTATGTTACAGCAAATCCATCAAACAATTGTTGTACAAAAAGAAGACATAAAAAGAAACCATAATGAGGCTAAAAAAAACCTAGATGATATAAAGGACCAAATCTCCAAATTGAAACTACAACTGGAAAGCTCCCAGACAATGACTACAAAGTACGAACAAATAAACCAGAAATCAGAGGATGAAACAGAAGAAATGGATCTAGAGATGGAGGAGATAGGAGAAGAGAAATATGGACTGTCATATACAAATTAAATACTGCAAGACCTACCTATAATGATGAAAATACAAAAGACCCCTTACCTCCTTCTCCAAAATACACCTGAGGACAAGGAAGAAGATTCTAGAAAATGAAACATGGAATGGGCAGGCGAAATGTCTAGAGAATGTGGATGAGCAGAATCTCTCCCCCCCTCCTCCCCAAATACTCTGCCTAAATTGCCTTTCTCATGCCAAGCAGCTTGCACAAAAATAGAAAGAAAATTTTGGGGTGATTTAATTGCCTTGGCCTGGAAAGCTACTTGGCAAAGAAAGAAAGCGAGAGTTAGACTTAAAAATCAGAGGATTTGATATATTTAATGTACCTATTTGAATATGATTAAAAGAACTGATGACCCTTAGATATAACTAGATTTTTATAATGGAAAATGGAATTAAAATAGCATTTTGTTTTTCTTCTTTTGATATGGGAAATTTGAAAATAAGAGGAGAATTGGTATGAATAATTTTTTTAGCTATATAAATGTAAGTAATATTGAGAAAATCATCACTGATAAATATACTGTAAATATTGATGGGAAATCAAACTTTAATAAGAGCTCAAAAACAGGATATAGACTTATGAATTGATATTATTCTTATTTCTATAATATTAGTAAAATATGATGAAGATTATATCTAATTTTGTATACATCAATAGTACTAAGAATTGTAATTGTTTAATGAAGGGAAAAGGGAAAATATGGGGAAGAAAGGAAGATCAAGGAAAAAATACTGGAGGGTACAGTTCTGAATAGATTTATATTGAAGAATTTAATGTTAAATATGTAAACCCAGACAACATGTTGTTTACTAAGCTTTAAAGATTGTAATTTTAAAAAAATCAATAGAACTTATAAAAAATTCTTAATGATTCTTAATGTCTAACTCTTTTTAATCCTGAAGCTTATGAACTGGGAAGTAAAATAGGTCTATCCAACAATATGGTAATAAGTCCAATCACATTTTCTGTTGATATCTACATGCCATTTTGAACTCACCTGCCCTTATAATATCACAGCATTTTTCAATTTCATTTTGTTAAGAAATCTTGCCTACACTGTTGGAACCAATATTCTTCTGTGTGATAGGCAAATAGTTGAGTGAAATATATATATGCATGCATACATGCATACATGCATACATGCATACATGCATACATACATACATACATACATACATACATACTACTAGGAATAAAGATCAATAGGAATTCTGAACGATCAGTTGAGTTCATGAATTTACACATAATGAATGATGTAGCAAGAAGCAAATTTAGAAGAGAAATATTTGAAAATGACAGAGATGAAAAGAAAATGCCTGCTCAGCTATAGTTGCTGCAGTGAAAAGGTTACTCTTGTTTTCCTTTTTTCTTTGTATTAGGATTCCCCAATTCCAACTGGGCACATAGCATGGAACCCATTAGTAGCTGTTAGGAAAACAGAGTTCATGGCTGTAGCACTTTAAATTTCATTGCCTAGGCCTAAGGACATTGCTCATACTATAATAAAAAGAAGCAAACAAACTCTTCTCAATTGGGTAAGCAGAATGACAGATAGTATATCAGACCGGATGGTTAGTCAGAATTCCAGAGGGAGTGAGAAGGAGGCTGAGAAAGTGTTTATTTGCTGATGCTCTGATTATTAAATGTTTCTTTCAAGGGAGTCTTGCTGAGAAGAAAATGCTTTTTATTTACTTTGGCCTCCTTTAACGACAGCTGTGGAAACAAGCCTTCTGTCAATGCCTAAACCAAGTTCTTGGATCTTCCTTTCTTCCAATACTCTGAAACACAGTGGCCTAGACTGCATGGCCATTATAGAATCTGTAAGAATGGAATATTTCTCTACTTTTCAAAGCACAAGAATGGGCAGAATATATTGCTAATAAAGCAAAGAACTTTAGGGTTCTTCAGAGCTGGAAGGGGAGTTTCTCTACAATGATGCTTTGAGCAAAACAGACCATGGATGCAAGTCCATGGTGCAAGGTGCAAGTCAAGGTGAAAGTCTTCCTGCCCCCTCTTTTTTCCTGGCATCATTTTTCTGGATCTCTTCCCTCCTCAAATGCTTGCAGTGTCATACATCAATCTATCTCTCCACCTCTCATGATATCATCACTTTCTAAAAAGCAGCAACTCAGGCAAAATGATTACAATTAATCAGAAAATTATTCTGATTTGCCTCTTCCCATCAAAATGCTTGGTCACAAGGCAGGACCTAAACTGCTTTCTTAAAAATTCCCCACCTCTTTGATGCAGAGCACAGCTTCTCCCTCCTTCTGGATTCTGAAACTATGCCCCAGAAGCTGTTTTGTGGATTTCTTTGAATCAGAGATAGGGTGAGAGGTATATGAGATTTTCATTCTGACTCAACTCATGTCATGGTTCCGAGAAATGAAACTCTTCAAAGAACTTGAAGGTATTGTTTACCTTAAAGAATCTTTAATAGAAAAGCATAGCTTCGGCACATACATGGTTGAACCCGAAATCTGACTTCCCCTCCCCAAACACATAGTATCAAAGCACAATTCCCACCTCTAATTTGCAGTCATAAATCACATTCTCCAATTAGTTTGAAATGCAAGCTTTCCCTCCTGTTTCCAACCCATTTCTTATCATCTCTTATTTCAAAAGCTCCAGAATTGTTATGTCTAATTAACTCCCATCACATTCCTCCTCCTTTTCGAGTATCATCTAATTCTAAGCATAGAAAGAAAAAGGCTGCATCTCCCTATGTTGTCAAAGCAAGAACATTTGATTTTAGCAGCATTGTTGACATCTGAGTTTTAAATACCCTGAATTTCATTTGGTGTTTTCAGAACAACCTTCTCCTCTCTTTGTTTACTCCTAATTGGAATATGAGAAACCATCCCAGATTTTTTTACTCAGTGTCTCTGGTTTACTACAGCTCTGGCCAGGAGCACCTATCTTGACATCTTATTTCCCTCTGAATTAAAGATTTCCATAATTGTGGGATGGGATTTGCAATGAGTACAGTACACACATATTGTGAAAGCTGAAATCAATTGTGAAATTCATTTTCCCATGACATGTTTTGGCTTCCAATATTAATCTTAAAAGTGATATGAACATAAAGGAATTCTAATGTCGCTCCCTGAGAGAATGTTTTCAACACCATGATAAATGGAAGCATAAAATAAGCAAATCACTGTTTCAGAGATGCAGTATTAAGCTTTCAGAAGTATCCCAGTATTAAATAACATAAACAAAAAAGAGTAATAATAACAATAACAATAAAGTTGGAAGGGACATCTAGTCCAACCCCCTGCTCAGGCAGGAAACCCTATACCATTTCAGAAAAATGACTGTCCAGTCTCTTCTTAAAAACTTCCAGTATTGGAGCATTCACCACTTCTGGAGGCAGGTTGTTCCACGGGTTAATTGTTCTAACTCTCAGGAAGCTTCTCCTTAGTTCTAGGTTGCTTCTCTCCTTGATTATTTTCCATCCATTGCTTCTTGTCTTGCCTTCAGGTGCTTTGGAGAATAGCTTGACTCCCTCTTCTTTTTGGCAGCCCCTGAGATATTGGAACACTGCTATCATGTCCCTCCTTGGCCTTCTCTTCATTAAACTAGACATACCCAATTCCAGCAACCATTCCTTATATGTTTTTGCCTCCAGTGCTTTAATCATCTTTGTCGCTCTTCTCTGTACTCTTTCTAGAGTCTCAACATCTTTTTTACATCGTGGTGACCAAAACTGTATGCAGTATTTCAAATGTGGCCTTACCAAGGCATTGTAAAGTGATCTTGATTCTATCCCTCTGTTAATGCAGCCTAACACTGTATTGGCTTTTTTGGCAGTTACAGCACACTGCTGGCTTATATCTAAGTGATTGTCCACTAGGACTTCAGGATCCCTCTCACAGTTGCTACTATTGAGCAAGGTACCACCTATACATAACTGTATATTTGATTTTTCCTGCCTAAATGTAGAACCTTACTTTTTACACCATTGAATTTCATTTTGTTAGATAGCGCCCAGTGTTCAAGTCTGTCCATATCCTTCTGTATCTTAAGCCTATCTTCTGGAGTGTTGGCTATTCCTGCCAGCTTGGCGTCGTCTGCAAATTTGATGAGTTCCCCATCTATCCCTTCGTCCAAATCATTGATGAAGATGTTGAAGAGCCCTGGGGCACCCCACTACACACTTCCTTCCATGTAGATGTGGTTCCATTGAGAACCACACGCTGAGTATGGCCGGTCAGCCAGCTACGAATCCATCTGGTGGTGATGCTGTCTAACCCACATTTTTCTATCTCATCAAGTAGTAGGTTGTGATCTATTTTATCAAATGCCTTACTGAAGTCGAAGTACTGTAAATTATATCCACAGCATTCCTCTGATCCACTAATTTTGTCACTTGGTCAAAGAATGCACTAAGATTTGTCTGGCATGATCTGTTTTTGACAAAAAAGTAAAAACAGTAGTTTTTATTCTGACAGTAAAACCATCATAGCTAGTTTTGTCACTATCCTACAAATGCACCTCCTCAATCCTGAGTGAGGGGAAATGTGTTGATGGAAAGACCTTCTGTTTTTCTAAAGACATTGTGCTGTGTTTTTTAACCCACAGCTTTTCCACTGAAAATGAATTCTGGGGCTCAATACCAGTGAAACTAAGACCTGCTTGTTACAAAAAGTGACAAAAATGGATCCTGTGATTAAGACTAAATTTGTATGTAAGGTGAAAGGACTGAAGAGTTGTCCTCATTTTATCTATCTTTTCCTTTCTTCTAGATTAATATTCTTGTGCAGTTTTGTGTGTGTGTGTGTATGAGAGAGAAGGAGGGAGGGAGGGGGGAGGGAAGGAAAGAAGATCTAAGAGGCTCCTTTTAACTATTGCCATTCTAAAATCATAAACCCTAAACTCTGCCTGAGGCAGGCTTTATTTTTCTGTTTTCAGTGAACAGAACTTCAGTTTCTTGAATGAAACATTCCTATCCTCCTCTTGTTTTAAGGCTGTTGCTGTTGCTAAGGAGAAACTTCCTGACAGTTAGAACAATTAACCAGTGGAACAACCTGCCTCCAGAAGTGGTGAATGGTCCAACACTGGAAGTTTTTAAGAAGAGACTGGACAGCCATTTGCCTCAAATGGTATAGGGTTTCCTGCCTGAGCAGGGGGTTGGACTAGATGACCTCCAAGGTCCCTTCCAACTACTTCTTCTTCTTCTTCTTCTTCTTCTTCTTCTTCTTCTTCTTCTTCTTCTTCTTCTTCTTCTTCTTCTTCTTCTTCTTCTTCTTCTTCTTCTTATTATTATTATTATTATTATTATTATTATTATTATTATTATTATTATTATTATTATTATTATTATTATTATTATTATTTAACTTGAAGTAATTAGTTAATTCTGGGTGGGCAACCTGTGGCTTTCATGCTGTACCACCCCCTCCCTCTTTCTGCAGTGTTTAGACTCCCCCCCCATCATGATGCCAACATTCCGTGTCAAACATGGACATTTAATGGCACATTTCCCCCCCCCCATTTAAAATAGCAAGAAAAACGGGTTTGATAAACTTGCACTAGGTTGGGTGTAACTATTTTATTTCAAAATGTTCACCATACTCCCACTACAAGGCCAAAGCATTGGCTCCTGGCTTCTGGTGACAGCATTGCTACCTCTCCTGCAGCCTCCATATATAATAAATTGGCCCTGGCTACAGAAAGGAAGTCTGCCTCTGATTTTACTGAAATAATCCAATGCAGATTGGCATCCCAGTATACCTTGTTGAAAGCAGGAATTGTAGCATAGCTCAGTTCAAAATACATGCATGATAGCTTGTAAACACTTGCAAATAATACTTGCAACTTTATTGTAGGAAATTCTGCTTTGTTTCTGGCTGAAAAAGAGATGCCCTATGGGCAGAGCAATATAGAATATATAGCAATTTCCATGAAACAAAAGCTACTTTAAAAAAACAACAACAACTTATTCATGAAAATTTGATCTTGCCTTTCCTCTAAGAGCTCAAAATAGCATGAGAAGGGAACCCTATCTTTAATCCCTAGGCAGGGATGGAGAGATCACACCTGGCCACTCAGTACATGTTTGTGGCTGAGAAAAATGAGATTTAATGCTTCCCATTAAGGTTACAACCTGGAACAGAAATATCAGAAGAAGCATCCCCCTCAACAGAAGAAAATTCTGTATTGCTCAGAGATTCTAAAATGAGCTGTGATGTAACTTGAGAACAATCTCTTTCATTTAGACTCATTCAGTGTTGTGCCATACTTCAGTGGTTTTCATCTTTTTTAATAATGATTCTCCTCAATAAATACTAAATTTTGGAGTATGTTTGTGTGTTTTAATCAGGCCTTCAAGGGCTATATGTTATGATGGTGCTTTTGAATCATTGTTTGTCTCCCAGAGTCACTGCTCTTTAAATCTTTTAAATAAATGAATGAATAAACTGTTGTTGTTGTTAGTTGCGAAGTCATGTCCGACCCATTGCGACCCCATGGACAATGTTCCTCCAGGCCTTCCTGTCCTCTACCATCTTCTGGAGTCCATTGAAGCTCAGGCCTACTGCTTCAGTGACTCCATCCAGCCACCTCATTCTCTGTCGTCCCCTTCTTCTCTTGCCCTCAACCTTTCCCAGCATTAGGCTCTTCTCCAATGAGTCCTTCCTTCTCATTAGGTGGCCAGGGTATTTGAGTTTCAACTTCAGGATTTGGCCTTCTAAAGAGCAGTCAGGGTTGATCTCCTCTAGGACTGACCGGTTTGATTGCCTTGCAGTCCAAGGGACTCGCAGGAGTCTTCTTCAGCACCATAGTTCAAAGGCCTCGAATAAACTGTAGGGAAAGGTGAAATAATATTATGACTAGTAAAACTGCAAATCCAGTAAAGTGTCTGTGAGTGTGTGTGTGTGTGTGTGTGTGTGTGTGTGTGTGTGTGTATGTGTATATATACATACGGTTGCAATCTAAAGTGATATTAATTTTAACTGACTTGACTCCAGCTACGGTATTTTTATTTGCTTAGTTTAGTTTATAGATTTAACACTTTTTTTTCCATTTTGGTATAAACGAATGTTCTAGAACATTTAGGAGGTGGTAATCTATTCCAATATAATCCCTTTGACTCTCTGTTAAGCAACCTACAATTTGTTTAAATTCTCCAGGCCCTTTAAGTCTTTCTCTGAATGCAACTTAAAATTAAAAAAAAAGCATTTCTGCAACTACCTTTCTCTTTACTAATAGCTTTGTCAATATAGACCTGATTCTCTCAGATTTTAAAGCTACCCATTAAGCCGATCTGAAGGTAAATGAGCTGTACCAATCAAATTCCTGAAAAGGTATAAAAGGGCTGCTGAAGACAGCTTAAAATGTGGAGATTGCAACAATGATAAATTGCTGATCATAGTTTTTGTGTTTTTTAACCTCTCATCACTTTTTCTATGATCTTCCAGTTTCTACTTGGACTGGCTAGCCAGCAAGAAACTACATTATCTGGCTAAGGATCTTTGTGGACAGGAAGATTAGAACTATTTCTGCTCTGTAAAAATAAACATGGATTTTTGCCTAGTAATATTTTCCTGGCTTTTCCTCTTTGACATTAAACTCTGAAACTTAATTTTGAATTTTAGGTTTCGCCAACCTACACAGAGAATCACAATAAAAAAGGAACTGGTTAAAATAAATAACTTGAATTAGAAAAGTAACCCAATTGTTTTCCACTAATAAGTCTATTACTTATTAAAATATTAATTAGCTCTGGAAAAATAGCCTTGCTCTGCTTCATTCTGTAATGCTCTAAGTTCAAGAGCAAAGAACTTCTCATTTTGGGAGAAAGGAAATTTTCCTGAGGGTCTCTCAGTACTTTAAATAAGATTAATTTCTGATAGCAAAACATCACATGTTGGTATTTTCCATCTGAAATTTGTGGGGTATAAATTCAAAGCAGTTGACATGTGACAAATGACCAATTTCAAAAATGCTATTTGTACCCTATTTCTATTTGTCAGACCACCCCTTTAGAAAAGAAATGTCTGTTCAGCACATAATAGTGCCTTTGCAGGCTACTTGGAAATTACAACTGGTGTACAGTGCAGCAGCCTGCTTGACTGCAAGTCAGAATTATTACAATGGTGTAACATTGGTTTTATAGTTGTTTCATTGTCCTCTAGTAGATTTCTGAGTCTAATTCAAAGTGCTGGTTTTAAACTATGCAGTCTTAAAGACTTGAATCCTTAGCACCTTCAGGGCTACCTCTTTCAACTAGAAGTAACCCATCATATACAGGTACACTCATATTAGGTAGGAGTATTTAGTGTTTTTCTCTGATACATGAAGTTTGGAGGTGGGGTGCAAGGGAAGCAGAGTGTTTTTCCTTAATTGTTGTATCTCTCTAGAAAGACTGTCCCTGTAAATTTGGATGGTGTCCTCTCTACAGGTACTTAGGAAGGTAGTTAACAAAACAGCTGTTCCATAAAATGTGAAGGAATACATTTGGAAAAAAAACCCTCTTAACTAAGTGATCAGAAAATGATCAAGCAAGTCATTGCAAAATAGTACAATATCTTCATTTAGGTTAATGTTGTGTTAGGAATGGATAGTTGTCAGATCTGCAGGATCTATGTCCTGTTTAATTAGAACCTGATTGGAATGTAATGTGAGATTTAAAGCATTTTAAGCCTAGGTTTGTGCTTTGAGTATTAAATCTAAATGGAGCTCATTCTCTTCAATAATAATAATAATAATAATAATAATAATAATAATAATAATAATAATAATAATAATAATAATAATAATAATAATAATAATAATAATAATAATAAAAATCCAATGTTGGCCATTCTAAGTTAGATGATTGATTTGAATAATATAAATTGAAAGCAGAGAGTTGTTTTAATTTTGCTATTTTTATAATTCTTGCCGACTGTAAATCAGCAATCTAGCAAAGATTCATTATTTTGTTCATCTTTGCTTTCACCTATAGCTCTAAACTGGAACTGTATGTATAACATTAAAAATGTTTAGAATATGCTGCGTTATACAAGAAAGACTGTTTCAGACAATCACATTTTTTATTTAGTTCAATATGTGTTGCCAATTGAATAACTTCTAGAATTTGGGTTATTGATCGCATTTGCACAATATGTCCAATTTAGACAGACATTGAAAATATACAATTATCTTGGGTTGGTTTGATGCTAAAACTGCCCTCCTTACTGAGTTTCATTCAATAAAACAGTGTGTGTAAATCCAGCCATTAGATTACTAAGCTAAACATTGGGGGATGAAAGTATCCTCCATCTGGAAACATCACAGCTCTGGAGGTGTCTGAATGATATTGATTACTTGGACCTTCTTCAATTAGG
This sequence comes from Vipera berus, assembly GCF_964194415.1. Taxonomy (NCBI): domain Eukaryota; kingdom Metazoa; phylum Chordata; class Lepidosauria; order Squamata; family Viperidae; genus Vipera; species Vipera berus. The sequence continues at coordinate 302,072,199 of NC_138202.1, read as the reverse complement.
CTTCCAACTGGGACATGGTACAGAGACTACTTTGGTTCCTTGGTGGGAGACCAATATTACAAAGTAGATGGGAGGAATTTGGCCCTCCTGGATCTTTTGACAGCTTTCAGTATCGCTGATTGTGACATTCCTTGGACCATTTAATAGGCCCTGTTTTTCAGTGGCTATCAGGAGCCAGCATGAGTTTGTCGAGAAAAAGTCATGTCAGACTAACCTTGTCTCTTTTTATGACAGAAAAGTGCTTGAAAGTGTTGAAAGAAGTGGCAGTGGGAACAAAATGCAGCAGCTTCACAGCTAATTAGTGCAAGCTATAGAAATCACATGATGCTTGTACTGAAAAGTTTGAGCTAGATGCCAATTATTTATTAGGCACAATGTAATGTGTTGGTAAAGGGACGCAGTGGCTCAGTGGGTTAGGACGCTGAGCTTGTTGATCAGAAGGTCGGCAGTTTGGCGGGTCGAATCTGCCACGTAACAGAGTGAGTGCCTGCTACTCGTCCCAGCTTCTGCCAACCTAGCACTTTGAAAGCACGTAAAAATGCAAGTAGAAAAATAGGGACCACTACATTGGGAAGGTAACAGCATTCCGTGTGCCTTTGGCGTCTAGTCATGCTGGCTACATGACCATGGAGACGTCCTCGGACAAGCGCTGGCTCTTTGGCTTTGAAACAGAGATGAGCACTGGCCCCTAGAGTCGGAAACGACTAGCACGCATGTGTGGGGGAAACTTTACCTTTACCTTTAATGTGTTGGTACATTAAAGTCCTAAATGTCTTAGGACCTATCTAAGGAATTATTTCTTCTATCTGGGTGATAAGAACTTCAGGAGGAGATCTTATGAAATAGCTTCCATGTCAGAGGCTTTTTCTTGTATTGCTCCCAGGCAACCAATTATACTCCATTGGGAGATGAATATGGCTCACACTTGCTCAAAGTTTTTTAAAAAAAGTCTACATCTGAAAATCTAAATATCTCTTTCCAAAGGGTTTTTGGCTGTTACATAATGATAACATTAATTTTAGTGTTTCTATTTCAATTCTGTAGGTTCTTTGGTGTGGTTAGGTTTGGTTTTGAACATTTTTTTTGTTGCCTTAAGTATTTTCTGGAGCAGAAAGTTGGAGTATAAATCAAAGAAAAAAAAATTCACCGATGAGCCTTTTTTTCATTCTTCTGGGATTTAATGGAACTTTTTCTTGTGAGAAAAAGAACAGGTCCAGTACTGGATTATTCACCAGACTCTCAAATGTGAGAACTAGTTGATGATCAAGAATACTAGCAGGCACTCCTAGATATGAATCATAACACTTTTGGGAAAAAACCTGTGTGAGTTATTTAAAAGTGCTTATCAACTCAACAGATCCTGCCTAGAAAAGATAAGGCTGAGGGGAAATAATAAAAAAGGATTTGCTTCTGTGAAAATATAAGAAATTTGTTCCATATAGGGATGACAACAGAGAAAAGTGTTGAAAGGTGCAAGTGCTTGGAACGTCCAGAGGAAGAGAGATGGCTCAATAAAAAATGGAGCTGATGATGGTGGTGAAGAAAGAAAAACTGGTGAGTAGGCTGACTTTTTGAACCTCTTTGGACAAAGAAAGGTTAATAGATCACCTACGTGCTCCCAAAAGTGGTTCTTCATGAGAAGACTACAAAAGAGCAGTTTCTGGCAGGTTTTTAAGCCCTGGGTCAGGAGTGTATAGTCATATTGCTCTCACCACATTGGGAAATTGACAATTAATTACTTTTCAGCTATTAGATGTCAAGGGTCCAACAGATGAGCTCTTCAAATGACTATGAGGCATTGTTTACCTTAAAAGTCTTTTATTAGAGCCCTAAAACATTGGTAATCCTTGCTAGGAGAAGCTGGAATTTGAATTCCCCTCCCCTTAGCACAATATGTTAAACACAATTCTCCTCCTTTTCATTGCTGTCATAAATCACATTCTCCAATTAGTTTGAGGGGGTCAATTTTCCCCTCTGTTAGACAACCCGCCAAATTCTTATCTTCTCTTATTTCGAGACAGCCTTGAGACACATTCTTCCTCCCCCCTTCCCCAGCAATAACTGATTATAGCTCTTAAAGTGACACCTAAGTTTAAATATGAAATAGCTGCTTCTTCATCTTTTGTCAAAGCAAGAACATTCGATGTTAACAGCGTTGACATTAGAAACCTTTGGATTGACAAATCTGAAAACACCAAGACCACCTAGCCATGAATGCCACCTGTTTCTCAAGGATGTAGTATTACGAAAAAGGCTTTGTAAAGCTTTAAATAATAATTTAAATAGTTTGTGAGAAACTACGAGGAGATCAAGTTCTATGACATTATTTGAAGGGACTAAAGTTCAAGATTGACTCCCTATAAGCATTGTCTATGTAAAATTCAGGGTCCAGTCTGGCTGGAGTGGACAGTAGACAATAAAATATTCTTGGACAAATTCTGGGTCTACATTTCCTCATCACACTATAATCCACTGGGTTTTACAACTCAGTGGTCTCCAATATGAACTGAATTATAGACAAATGAAATAAAACAAATATCCTTCTATAATACCTACTAGGAAAATTTAGCTTTTTGTACAAACAGGAACACCCAGTTAAATGACCCAGCCAATTATCTTAGAGGGGTCTAATTTTAAGCTTCAAAGAGAACTAGTTGTGTTGGAATTAAAGTGCAATCAAGTGTCTTTCCCTGAGTTATTTGAAACACTTTTCTGAAAATTTATCTACCTTTCCAATATCAGACAAAATCCTATCTAGGTAGCATACCTTTGTTATCCTTCTTTTTGTAGCTACTTAGAATAAGGGGAGGATGGAAAATGGACAGAAATGGCTGGGGATTAAAGAAATTAAAGAAAGGAAAGTGATAGCTTTCCAGCACCAGTGCAATTATGGGATAGTCTAGAAATTGGTTGCTGGGACAACTGACTGAAATATCCCAGTTTGTGTGCTGCAGGAGCAGAGAGATGAGGTAGTTTATCCTGAGTAGAGATGTTTGATCAAGCATGTCATGTGAACATTGTCATTGAAAAACCAGAGAGTCATGAATGCATCTAAAATACTTAAAATTCTGGTTTACTTGTTTGTGTCCTATGGATGTAAATTGGTTTGTGTTTATTCTAATTTATATAAAATATTTATTTTAACATTGAGTTGTGATTTTTATTTAAATAGACTCATCAACTGGTTGGTAAAATTAAATGAAGTTCTCAGAGACTGGCACAGTGGGTTGCTGCTTCACTTCACTTAAATACATCTGTCAGTTCCCACTGTAAACAGAAGTCCTTGCTAAAGCAAGAACCTTCAAATCCCTTACCCCAAATTACTTTCCTTTTGTTGAGTTTAAATGAAAAGGGACATCTCATTTGTGAGTGAAAAGATTAACCAATTCTTGGGGGCGGTGGGGGGGGGAGGGGGCGCAGGTATGCAAAATTCAATTAACATCTCCCTAAGAGGTTTCCTAAAAGTGTAGTAGCAACTGAAAAGAAAAATGAAGTTAAAATAAATAAAAATGGATTGGCTTAATATTGTTGCTGAAGTGGCAGGTGTAATTGTTATTTGGAGCTTAAATTTCTTTCATGCAAAAGCTTTGAAAACATGGAACATTTCCACACCAGAATATTAAGGAAACAGGTGTCTACCAGGGATTGCACCATCACAATGAACAACAAACAATGCCAAATGAGGCTTATTTCTATGTATTTTCCTTAAGCTATCTGATTATGCATCAAGGAGATACCTGTAGTGAAAGAACTACACGATCTTTCCATTTGTAATTGGGACACAGTTTTGTGTATTTTCTTTCTTCTATTGAAGGGATGTGATTTGCTCACAATGGCTTTCAGAAGGCCTTGGGATGGGAGACCAAATTCTAGCCCACTCTCTGCCACAGAAGCCAGTCACTTCCTTTCAGTCTAAGAACTGCTTTGCTGTCTTGAATTCCTGGATTAAAGGCAGAATATAAATTACAGTTGGTCCTTGACTTACGACCACAGTTGAGTCCAAAATTTATGTCGCTAATCAAGACATTTGTTAAGTGAGTTTTGCCCCATTTTACAACCTTTCTTGCCACACTTAATTGAATCACTGCAATTGTTTAAGTTAGTAACACAGCTGCTAAGTGAATCTGGCTTTCCTATTGACTTTGCTTGTCAGAAGGTTGCAAAAGGTGATCACATGATCCTGGGGCACTGCAACTGTCATAAATATGAATCAGTGGCCAAGTGTCTGAATTTTGATCATGTGACCACGGGGATGTTGCAACGGTCATGTGAAAAATGATCCTAAATCACTTTTTTTCAGTGCCATTGTAAATTCAAGCTGTCACTTAATGAACTGTTATACACTGAGGATTACTTATATAACAAAGGAAATAAAGAAGTGGAACAATTTTATAGTTTCATTGTCCTCACTTTTATCTGTGTCATGACAAGCTCAGATGTGGAGCCCGACAATGAGCAACCTGCTTGCAGAGCTGTTGAATAAGTGATGGATGAGAATCTGCAGGCAATTGAGGAAAGGCTGTTCACTAATCAGTTGTAATGGGATGAGAGACAGGAAGAGAAGCTACAGTCTAGGCAATGGTCTGATAAGAGAAATCTGAATCCAAAGTGGGGGTGGAGATGGAAAAGGTGTCTCAAGGTCCTCCATAGTTTTCTGGAACATAACAGTAGAGGAGAGAAGAAGTGCTTTCAGACTTGCAAGAGACTGTATTGTAAACTTACAATAAAGATAGCATTAGTATTTTTACTTTTGGTTTGCTGTTCTGAAAGGCTGACATCAATAGGAGCGGCTGCCACAAGTCTCTGAAGACGGGAAAGATGAACTGCTGTCTCCCCACCCACCCCTACACCATGCAGCACTGGCTTGCCATGCATAGAAGAAAGCAGACCAACATCATTCTAATGAGCAAGGTTCTAGTTAAGATGGTCAGCAAACCCACTAACCATTTACTAACCCAGACTCTATTTGCTTTGAATCCTGACTTTGAATCTTGTGACTTTGACTTTGAACTCCAGATTGGCAGATGAACCTTCGGTGACATTTTGGCCTTTGGCCTTTGCTTTGACTGTGTATGCTTTATGTATGTCTGCTGCTTTGGATTTGGAACTCTAATAAGGCAAGCTTGCTTAATTTTGGGGATTTATTCCCTCTTTATGTGTGCATGTGCTCACGCTCTGTTGCTTGTTAAACAAGTGTCCGATCATTGGTTTCTTCTAAAACAAGTAGCATATCCATGGAGCCCATTAGATTTCTAATTTCTTTCCTGGCATTGTTCCAACTCCATGGTGTTTCTACATTCTCTTCTTACTTGATATAAAACATCATATTTGCTGCACATGGAGTAGAAACAGTCAATTGGAGGGAAATCTGGATAAAGGAACTGTCGTGTGTTTGGAAAGCTCTCTGCATATACTGTATATGTTTGGAGACAGAAATAAAATATTCAAATAATGTGAAATGTATAGCAAGTACAAGGAAATTTTAAGTGGCTGGAAGGTACGCTATATAGGTGATCCCTGAGTTACAAAGTTATGCAATATGTGACCCTAGTGCTTATGAAAAGGTCCTGAAATTATGAACCTTGCTGCACCATGACAGTCGTTCACCCTTACAAACTATTGCAGAGGCACTGCAACATTCATCCTGGCTAGGCCTATGGATACTCACCTTGCAAAGATCTAGAGAGCCGTGGCTTCTTGGCTGTTTTGCTGCTTCAGGCCTTCAGTGTGTTCACGGAGAATGGAGACCAAAAGTACCACAAGATCAAGCGAGATCAATGGTGCGAGATCTCATGCTACTGATCTCACATGATCTCACGGTACTTTAGGCCTCTGTTTTCTGATCTGCAGCAAAAGGCCTTGCAAATGGAGGTAAGGGCTGAAATATCAAAGCCTTTCCTCCTTTTGCAAAGCCTTTTACCATCTTTGCAAAAAGACTCTGCCGAAATATTACCGATAAGAATAAAAGCTAGGAGAGTTCTGTTCACGCTCGTACCTCCAGAGCCATGCAGCTGCCATTCCTGACCTCCGTTTTGGGAGGAAGAGGCCTGGAGGAGACCTCCTCCACCCAGAACAGACCTCCGGAGATCTGCTGCCACCACTCTCAACCTCTTTTCTGGGCAGGGGAGGCCCAGAGGAGGCCTCCCAAACCCATAATGGACCTCCAGAGACCCACTGCCACCGCTCCCGATCTCCGTTCTGGGTGGGGGAGGCCTGGAATAGACCTCTGGAGTGGTCAGGAGTGGTGGCAGCAGGTTTCTGGAGGTCTATTCTGGTCAGGGAAGGCCTCCTGTGGGCCTCCAACAGCCAGAACAGAGGCCAAAAACTTCTGGGTGCCATGATCTTGTGCTCAGGCACCCATCTGCTTTTGCAGAGAATGGGTGCCTGACTTCCCGCGAGATCAAGGCATCCAGATGCTTCCAGGCTCTGTGTGAAAAGTGTTTGCATGCCAACAGGAGGTTTGAAGCAATGTGATTTTGTTGTCCCATACCTCCCTTTGGTGTGCAAAAATGGTTTTCCAGGCCGAGCCTGGAAGCCTTTGGAGGAGTCTCACCGAGGCTGCCCGCCACTCCAGAAGTGGCCGGCAGCCTGGTGAGTCAGAGAAGCTGAGCAGGGCATGCTTGTCCTGTTCACCCTCTGGTCTCACCAGGAGCAGACAAAGAAACAGGCTAGAGAGGAGACAGATCTTCACAAGGTAAGTTACCCAGCATGGAAGAATGGAGAGGAGCAATTGAAGGGATCCCAGGGGAGGGAGAATGAGGTATTTCAGTGGGTTGGGGGAGGCCTTGGATGGTCTAAAGTAGGTGGCCTGTTTCATTACTAACCCCCCCCATGGCCTTTCCCAACCTGAGCCGCGCATTTGCCCATGCATTAAATTAGCGCATGTGTGAATGCAAGCAGGGAGTGATCTCATTTGAGGTATGAGATTCATTCCAATGAACTGTTGAGTTACGAATGGAATGGGCAGGCTCCATTACATTCACAATTCAAGGACTACCTGTATATATAAAAAATAATTCAGCTAAGGGGGGTGACAATGAATGGAGCAGGGGTGGAGGCTTGCTCCTCCCACTCTTTTTGGAAAGAAAATTTTTGAACTAAAATGAATGACTAAGAATGAATGACATATTATGGCACCAATTTCAGCCACAGAAACCAGGGTTGCAAAAAAAGGGGGGGACTTTAATGCTGCATGCTATCTGTACATAATGGGTTGCTGCAACTCTGATATAGGAGCTGGTTTTGTAATGTATATAGATCATCTTTTAAGGTCAAAAGGTTTATTAATAAGAGTTTGGGAAAATGTAATTCACTTATCTGATTTCTATCCTGCCTTTCAATCCAACAAGATCTCCATGACAACTGCATAAATATTGCATTACATTGTGAGACACCCAGAGTCATCTACATTAGAGGGGTGGCTGTATAAGTCACAAAAAAACACACACAATATTTGTTGTGTATTAATACGTTATGTTTAATGATTGTGTTCACATGTAAACAGTTATGAGGTAAAACCCTTCGGCAGCTTTTGACAGCTGTCAAAAGCTGCCAGAAGCCACTGCGCAAGCGCGACCGCTTGACAGCTCTCAGCTGTCAGAGCCGCCTGAAACTGTGCAGGTGTGAGACAGCTTGACAGCTCCGAGCTGTCAAAGCTCACCATCGCTGATTGGTCCACGCTGACTAGCGGGAAACTGGCACAGCCCTGATTGGTCGCCAGTCGGCCAGCTGGGGATATAAATAGAGGCATTGCGAGACTGTTCCTCGCCCGGTTCCTGACAATAAAAGGTTTTCGTTAGCCAGCTGTCTCGCGTACTTCTTCAGCGGACGAAGCACTGGCGACGAAGGTGGGATTTACTGCTTCGCATAGCTGAAGTCACTAGCCGAGGGAAAAAGAGATTTTTTTCCACGGCTCGGAGCTAGTCACTGCTGAAGTCACCGGTGGGAAGTACAACTTCCTCACGCCCACGAAGCAGTACCCACAACCGGGACAGTATGGCCAACCTCGGTCACATCCGCGAGTTCAACATTCGCCATCCCGAGTGCTGGGAGTCGCATTGGGGCCAGGTAGAAGGGTTCCTGCTGGTCAACAAGATCACGGATGACCGGGCCAAGGCAGTGGCGCTCCTTTGCCTCAGCGGACCAGCCGTGTACGATGTGGCCGTAGGACTTTTCAGTCCAGAGCCCATCGCCTCCATACCGTATGCAGAACTCACGGAAGGACTGAGTAAGCATTTCATGCCAACCAAATCAGAACTATTCTGGCGCGTAAACTTCGCGCGGCGCTGTCAACTCCCCGATGAATCCGCCACCGACTTCATAGCAAGAGTCAGGCATGCCGGTTCCCGGATCTGGAGGACCGGATCCACGACCAGGTAGTCATCGGGCTGAAGGACGAGCGCCTACAGAAGAAGCTGATCGCTAAGCCCACCTTGACCTTGGCCGAGGTCTCCATGGAAGTCGTGGCTTATGAAGACAGCTACCGCGAGAAACCTGGACCACTAGACAACGGACCATACGTGTCCGTGCACCAGGAGGACATCGCCCACAGTGACTTCGGAGAGAACGACGTCTCCACCGATATAGACGCCGTCCAGCGGAGGTTTGAAAAACTCAAGACCCAACGTGACAACGGAGGGGGCCCTCCAAACAGCAAAAGCACCAATCAGCAAGGCATCCGAGCCAAATGCGCCAGCTGCGGTGGAAACCACCCAAGAGCATCCTGCCATTTCCGCAGTGCCAAATGCCACGGCTGTGGAAAAACTGGACACCTCAGAGCCGTATGCCGTAGCCAGAACTGGGAGAACCTGCACGAATTGGAGGTGACATCCGCAGGTACGAGTCTGACCACGACCAATGGGAAAAAGCCCCCTAGGTCCCTGGTACTAGCTGTAGGTAGGAATAAGGGGGCGGGGGCGGTCCACCTACTGTTAAAGCCAAAGGTTAAAATCAATGTCCTGCTACACGGGGTTCCCTGTGAAATGGAAGTTGATTCAGGATCCTCGGTCTCCCTCATTTCGTGGAAGACTTATAAAAGCATTTGCAGCCGCAGCTGGCAGCAAATTTCCCTACAACCCACCAGCATACACCTTGCCGACTTCCAAAAAACCCCGATCCTACTTAAGGGAAAAGCCAAGATTCCAGTGGAATTTAGGCAGTTCAGGGGATTCCTAATGATTTTAGTAACGCAGGGAAACCGAACCAGTCTGCTAGGTCTTGACTGGTTCGAAGCATTAGAAATCGCGTTAACAGGAATTAACACAACTCAGTCCACAAGCCTTGAAGCTGTCTGCCAGCAGTTCGCAGACGTCTTCGATGGCTCATTAGGAAAATATACAGGCCCCCCAGTATCACTAAAATTAAACCCCGAAATATTACCGATAAGAATAAAAGCTAGGAGAGTTCCGTTCGCGCTCAAAAACAAAATTGAGAACGAACTGGACCGACTCGTTAATCTAGGAGTTTTAGAACCGGTTGAAGGAGGTGAATGGGAAACACCAATTGTGACCCCAATTAAATCTAACGGCCAAATAAGAATTTGCGCCGACTATAAGGCCACCCTAAACTGAGCGTTGAATTCGCACGCTTACCCCGTCCCAGCAGTGAAAGACATCCTCGCAGCCATTAGATCCGGTGCCATTTTTGCGAAATTGGACTTGGCGCAGGCGTAATTGCAACTACCTGTCACCCCGGGAACTGCAAATGCACAGACCATCGTCATGCACCGCGGAGCCTTCAAAGTGAATCGTTTACAATTTGGCATATCCGCAGCCCCAGGAATTTTCCAGGAAATTATGGAAAAAACCCTTAAGGGAATCCCTGGGGTCTGCCCTTACTTCGACGATGTACTTATTGCAGGAGAATCAGAAGGGGATTTGGCAATCAAATTGCGGGAAGTTCCAAGCAGGTTCAGGGCAGCAGGACTTAAATTAAAAAGAGATAAATGCTCTATTGGGGTACCATCAACAGAGTTTTTGGGATACAAAATTGACTCGGGGGGAATTCACCCCACTGACTCAAAAATCAAAGCCATCAAAACTGCACCCACTCCTAAAAACAAACAGGAGCTACAAGCCTTTCTGGGGCTACTAAATTTTTATCATGCCTTCTTGCCCCACAAGGCAACCATCGCTGAACCCCTGCACAGACTACTTGACAAGGGTACCCCATGGTCCTGGTCTCCTCAGCATGACTCCAGTTTCCAGCTCCTTAAGAACTTGCTGACCAGTAATTCCACTGTAACACTTTACAAAGATGAAATGCCCCTATGTTTAGCATGCGATGCTTCTCCTTACGGGATTGGGGCTGTTCTAAGTCATTTAACTCAGAATGGAACCCAAATCCCAATAGCGTTTTACTCCAGAACGCTTTCCAAACCAGAGCGCAATTACGCTCAAATTGACAAGGAGGCTTTAGCGATAGTTGCCGGCGTGAAAAAATTTCACGACTACCTCTACGGACGGCAATTCACCATCTTCACAGACCACAAACCACTACTGGGAATTTTCACATGGGACAAGCAGATGCCCCAAATTCTATCCCCCCAAATTCTTAGATGGTCTACCTTTTTATCTGCTTATTCATTTACCGTAAATTGATCCACAAGCTGGGGAAGGAAATGGGGCATGCTGACGCATTAAGCAGACTTCCCCTACTGGTAATAGACCCCGACCCCGCTCCAGCTGGCAACATCTTGGCAATCTTAGAATTACCAGAATGCCCCCTCACAGCTAAAGACATCGCTGCCGCCACAGCTAAAGATAAGATCCTGAGCAGAATATTAACCTGGATTGCCTCTGGATGGCAATCCAAATCCCCCGGTCCTGAGTTCCAAGCATATTTCTTGAGGAGAACGGAACTTTCATCACACCTGGGGTGCATACTATGGGGGAATAGGGTCGTAGTTCCCAAAAAACATAGACCCAAGGTTTTGAACACATAACATGACGGGCACCCTGGTACAGTTAAAATGAAGGCACTAGCAAGGAGCTACGTCTGGTGGCCGGGCATAGATACAGAAATCGAGACACATGTAGCCGGCTGCTACCCTTGCCAGGTTGTCAGATCCGCACAACCACAAGCCCCCGTCCACAAATGGGAGACAACCAAAAATCCCTGGTCCCGGGTGCACTTAGACTTTGCGGGACCCTTTCAAGGACAAGTATTTTTAATAGTAGTTGACAGCTACTCCAGGTGGCTGGAGGTCGTGCCAGTCAGTAGCATGACTACGACTGCCACAGTACAGGTACTAAGGGGGCTTTTTGCCACACATGGCCTGCCCGATGTCTTGGTATCCGATAACAGCGCCCAATTTACTTCCCGTGAATTCCAGACTTTCACCACGGAGAACTCTATTAGACACATCACGACGGCTCCGTTCCACCCCTCGTCGAATGGCTTGGCTGAGGTTATGGTAAAGTCCACCAAAGATGCACTTCGAAAAATCGTCACGGGAAACTGGCACCGCAGGTTGGCGCAATTCTTACTGGCACAATACACCACCCCTTGCACGGCCACCGGAAAATCACCAGCAGAACTGCGTTGGGGGAGACGACTTATGACTAGACTTGACAGATTACACCCGGATAGGACAATGGCAGAACCAGACCAACCCATTCCTCATAGAACCCTGGCCAACGGCCAAACCGTCTGGGCAAGAAACTATGGGGCAGGGAACAAATGGATTCAGGGGGTTGTAATTGAACAAACTGGACCATTATCATACATAATTGATGCCAGTAATAACTGCCACCTATGACGACACATCGATCAATTGCGACAACACAGCCCGCAAAACTGGGGAGAAAGGGGGAGCGGGGAAAATTCAATGCGTTGCACCACTCCAGGAACAAACACCCCCCCCCCACCCAGCACCTCTAACGAAGGGACCCTCGAAGCTCTCGCACCAGATCCAAATCCAGAATTATCGCATCCCAAACCTGCTGAAGCGGAGCCTACAACAGCAACGCCCCTCCGGCGCTCAGAAAGAACCAGGAAACCCCCGGCCTACTTAAGGGACTATGATTGGGGCACTCAACTAAAAAACAACCGGAAGGATTACCCCACCAATTTGGGGGAGGGGTAAGGGGTGTTGTGTATTAATACGTTATGTTTAATGATTGTGTTCACATGTAAACAGTTATGAGGTAAAACCCTTCGGCAGCTTTTGACAGCTGTCAAAAGCTGCCGGAAGCCACTGCGCAAGCACGACCACTTGATAGCTCTCAGCTGTCAGAGCCGCCTGAAACTGCGCAGGTGCGAGACAGCTTGACAGCTCCGAGCTGTCAAAGCTCACCATCGCCGATTGGTCCGTGCTGACTAGCGGGAAACCGGCACAGCCCTGATTGGTCGCCAGTCGGCCAGCTGGGGATATAAATAGAGGCATTGCGAGACTGTTCCTCGCCCAGTTCCTGACAAAAGGTTTTCGTTAGCCAGCTGTCTCGCATACTTCTTCAGCGGACGAAGCAATATTTAGGGGCCACTTTTGCCCCTTGGAATTATGTACAGGGGCAATGCAGTGCAGGATTGCCCAAAAGGCAAATATGGTGTGGGGGGGAGATAGACGAGTGGAGAGAGTTGAAGCACAGGCTGGGGCAGCAGGGCAGGAGAAGCACGATGAGGCTGTTCTGGTCCAACAGCTGCAACCAGAACTACCAAAGCTGGCATTGCCTTTGCTAAGACGAGTGGTTACATGACGTTTCGTCTAATGACCACATCACTTAATGATGGACATTCTGGACCCAATTAGGGTCATTAAATGAGGACTATCAGAATCTCTGTCTTTCTCTGTTTCAAAAAACAATAATAATCACATTTTAGTTATAGTTATATTTGTTATATTAGTTATATTAGTTATATTTGGAAAAGAGTTAAATGTAATATATTTATTTGTAAAACATTTATTTATTTATTTATTTCAAATGGATCCTTTATGTTTCCTAATTTTGAGGGGAGGCTTATGGGTTTTAAAATTTTCTTTGCAAATGTTTACACATTTCATAGGGACTTTAGTAACTGACATGGATGGAACAATCTTAAAAACAAAACAAACCCTTTAATTATATTCCTAGACCTAATGTTGTCAACTCTAGTTGTGTTTCATATTTAAGATCTGATGATATTAAAATGTCATTGCATTAAAACAGCCAGCTACCACCATAAGAGAAAATGCCATATTTTGCTTAAGTTACATAGCCTTTCCCTCAGGAGCATTCCACTTAACTGCCAGACCATCTAATTCAATACTTATATCCTGCATTTCAATTTATTTTAAAAGATGTTAAGACAAGGAGAGAGTAACTGAAGAGAGAGAGAGAGAAATTTATTTTCCTCTATAAGTATAACTTATTTACTGAAGTTTGAGCTTGAAGTTTCTATTGTTAGTTGCATTTGGAGGGGATGGCAGCAAACAGAAAGTACGGTAATTTCTGTCTGTAATGCAAAGGTTAAAAAGAGAAGATGTAGAAGAGAAATAATAGGAAAGAGAGGATGACACATGCAGACACAGAATCAACTGACATCCATCCCCAAAAGATTCTCTGTCCTTATTTGGTGGAAAACTCAATGTATATGTTTGGAGGAAAAAAAGAAAGAAAAGAATAGGGAAATATCACTAGAGGGAGAGTGGAAAGAAAATATTTTACCAGTGTGCTATTTCTCAAAGGCATTAATCATTTTAGACAAAGCACCTTCTGAAGTTTAAGACAAAAAGAATTCAGTTGGGGAAAGCCATAACATGTATTTTGATTTCAGCTATGTGTGGAGTAATAAATAAAAACTAATGATAAAATTCACAATTGTGATCATAAGAGTGCAAAGGTGTTCACATTTACTTTTGAATGCATAATATTTACATAAAGGAGTCCCTGTATTGCTCATCCATGTAATCAATTATGGCTTCCCTCTTTGACTGAAGTAAAGATAATTAAACCTCAGTGGACCATCAGGAACATTTTCTGTATAAATCTGAAATTTAAATTATAAACTCAATTTATACTATGCATACACATAGTATTATCTTTTAGAAAGTGTTGATTCCTCTTTAAGTATGTATTTTGAATTAGATTAATAATTAATTTAGATGTTCTTAATTATTTCATATTTTGTTTTATTATTGCTATTAGCTCCCTTGGGTTGCTAATGAGAAGAGATACAGGAGCTTATGTGACAATCCTAATACTTTTTTCAAGGGATAATATGCATGACATATGGAACATATGGTATGGAAATACCCATGAGTTTAAAAATTCTATAACCAGGTAAAATGGTTAAATATTACTTTTTTTATCAGTATACTGTGTCATTTTATTTTCAACAGTGATAGTGTTCACATAAAATTGCTTGGTTCCCTCTAAGATTAATGTACAATATAATGTTTTCCAATGGGCTCTTTCATTAAGCAAACACAAGAAGCAGTGTTAAAAAAACACAGAGGAATCAACACAAAAAAACAAACAGCATAAACAAATCCCACCATCCCGAAGCAAGGACGTTTACCCAACATATAAGAAAAGGTTGTGGCTTCAAATGTGCAGTTGTGGTTGCCATCTTGACATTTATTACCTCCTGCATAGATCTCTCCTTTCTCAAAAGGTCAACCAACCTTTTAAAAATATATTATAGTCCAAAACTCTTTATCAACAGAAACAAGAGCATACTGTACACAGAGTGTGCCTATGCACACACCAACATTCAACCAACATTCAACAAACTAACTAAACAATATTGTACTAGCATTTTTTGCAGTTACCCTACTTCAATAGCATCAGCACACTAATGCATATCTGGTAGCACTTTTGCATGCTTTGCTTATCTAATAAAGCAAAATGCACAGAGAACTCACCTTGTCACTCTGTATACTATGTGAACAACTATTTTCCTCCTAACATTTTTGTTGAGTAAACTTTGACACTTTATTTTGTTCATTCTGTTTATTTGTTTGTTTGATTTTTTAAAAAATCTCTATTGCCACTTCTCTAACCAAAAGCAAGAGCACCCATGGTATCAGTTAGATTGGAAATTTTTTTTGAAAAAAGCTGCATTACACGTAGACTTGGGGAAGTCAGCAACATGACATCCATAGGAGGAGCCATATCACCTGCAATACTCATGAGCACCTGTGATCTCCCCCCCTCCCATAAATAAACAAAATGTGGAAACAGTTTACAACAGGAGTGTCAAACTCAATTTCATTGAGGGCCGCATCAGCATTGCGGTTGCCCTCAAGGGGCCGGGTGGGTATGGCCAGGGTGGGCGTGGCCTACTGGGTGGGCGTGGCTAGAGTGCATATGGCCTATTGGGTGGGCGTGGCCAGCTCTACATCGTTTGCATCAAGGGTGCCTATGGGGACCTGGGCAGGAGTGGGACAGATCTGAGGGTCTCTGGCAGAAGGAGGGTCTCTGGGCCAGGGCCAAGGCAGTGGGGGCCGTTCCCTCACTGCTTCCAGGATTTATTTATTTATTTATTTATTTAGTTATATTTATATACCGCCCTATTCCCTGAGGACTCAGGGCGGTTTACAGGGAATTAAAAATCCAAAATACAAAAATTAAGAACCAAATTAAAAAATATTAAATTAACCCTGTAGTCAGTTAAAAAGAACCCCAAATTAAAAATTCCTCCTCAGTCTGGGCCCGAGAGCTCAAAGAGCCAGGTCTTCAGGCCCCGGCGGAATGATCGAAGGTCGGGGGCAGTTCTCAGCTCCACCGGCAGCTGGTTCCAGAGGGCAGGCGCTCCCACCGAGAAGGCCCTATCCCTGGGTGTCACCCGCCGGCAGTCTCTTACCGGCGGGACCCTGAGCAGACCCTCCCTGTGGGAGCGCACTGGGCGAAGGGCATTTGATGCCGGCAGCAGGTGTTCCCTCAGATATCCCGGACCCAGGCCATGTAGGGCTTTATAGGTGATAACCAGCACCTTGAATTTCACCCGGAGGGCAACCGGAAGCCAATGCAGCTCACGGAGTAGAGGTGTTACATGGGAGTATCGGGAAACCCCCATTACAACTCGCGCGGCCGCATTCTGCACCAGTTGAAGCCTCCGAGTGGTCTTCAAGGGCAGCCCCATGTAGAGAGCGTTACAGTAGTCCAAACGGGAGGTCACAAGCGCATGAGTAACTGTGCGTAGGGCGTCTCGGTCCAGATAGGGACGCAACTGGCGCACCAGGCAAAAGCCCCCCTGGTCACGGCTCCTATATGGTCTTCGAAATTGAGCCGTGAATCCAGGAGGACGCCCAAGTTGCGAGCCCTATCGACGGGGGGTAACACCTCACCCCCCATCATTAAGGATGGAATAACTTGGTTAACCCGAGATGCCGATATGCACAGCCACTCAGTCTTGGCGGGATTGAGACGAAGCCTGTTTCTCCCCATCCAGACCTGAACCGCCTCCAGGCACCGGGACATCACGGAGAGGGCATCACTGGGTTGGTTCGGGGTGGAAAGAAAAAGTTGGGTATCATCAGCGTACTGATGATACCCCACCCCAAAACCACGAATGATCTCGCCCAGCGGCTTCATATAGATGTTGAACAGGAGAGGCGAGAGAACCGACCCCTGAGGGACTCCACAAATGAGAGACCTCGGGGCGGATCTCTGCCCTCCTGTCAACACCGACTGCGAGCGGCCCTGGAGGTAGGAGGAGAACCACCGTAAAACGGTGCCTCCCACTCCCAGCCCCCTGAGACGCCGCAGTAAGATACCATGGTCGATGGTATCGAACGCCGCTGAGAGATCTAATAGGACCAGGACAGAGGAGCAACCCCTGTCCCTAGCCCTCCAGAGATCATTCACCAGCGCGACCAATGCAGTCTCCGTGCTGTGTCCGGGCCTGAAGCCCGATTGGTACGGGTCCAGATAATCAGTTTCCTCCAGGAACAGAGGGAGCTGATGCGCCACCACACTCTCAACAACCTTCGCCAGAAAGCGAAGGTTGGAGACTGGACGGTAGTTGTTTAAAACAGCCGGGTCCAAAGCAGGCTTCTTGAGAAGGGGTCTCACCACCGCCTCCTTCAAGGCGGCAGGAAAGACACCCTCCTTCAAGGAAGCAGTTATTACTGCATGGAACCAGCCTCGTGTTCCTTCCTGAGCCGCATAAGCTAGCCAGGAGGGGCACGGATCCAACAAACAGGTGGTGGTGCTCAGTCTCCCCATGATCCTGTCCACATCATCAGGGGAAACAGGGTCGAACTCATTCCAGATAACGTGCTCAAGACCGCCTGATTCCTCCACATTAGACTCTGCCCAGTCAGAGTCCAAGCCGGTCCGGATCCGAGCGATTTTGTCCGCCAGATGATGACTAAACTCCTCGGCTCGTCCCTGCAAGGGATCCTCTTTCACCTCCTGATTAAGGAGGGAGCGAGTCACCCTAAACAGGGCGGCCGGGCGATTATCTGCGGACGCGATAAGGGCGGCAAAGTAGTTAGACTTCGCCGTCCTTATCGCCGCAAGATAAGACCTTATAAAGGTTCTTAACTGCAATCGGTCGGATTCGGACCGGCTGGATCTCCAACCGCTCTCTAGACCTCGTCTCCGCCGCTTCATCTCCCGGAGCTCCACAGAGAACCATGGGGCCCAACGGGATCTGCGTCGGGTCAGAGGTCGCATGGGTACAACGCAGTCGAGTGCCCTGGTGGCTGCCGTTTCCCAGGCCTCCACCAGGGCATCGACTGGGCTGTGGGTAAGGGTGATAGGTATAGGCCCAAGCGCCCTTTGGAACCGATCTGGGTCCATTAGGCGCCTAGGGCGGAACCACCTGGTCGGCTCCGCCGCCCAGCGGCGGGGGATGGCATGACGGAAAACTAGCCTCAGGAGGTAATGGTCTGACCATGACAGAGGGGTGATGGACGGAGAACCCCCTCCCAGATCATCCAACCACTGTCCAGACAGAAACACCAGGTCAAGAGTGTGACCCCCCTCATGAGTCGGGCCCTCAATAACCTGGGTCAGGCCCATGGCTGTCATGGAAGCCATGAACTCCCGAGCTAACTCCGACGACCCTCCCAGTGATGGCAGGTTGAAGTCACCCAGGACTACGAGCCTGGGGAACTCCACCGCCAACCCTGAGAGGGTGTCGAGCAGCTCGGGCAGGGCTGTTGCCACACAGCTGGGCACCAGGTATGTAAGCAACAAGCCCAACTGAACCCGAGGACCACACCTCAAGAGGAGGGTCTCACTCCCGGCCATCTGGACAATGGTGGCCTCCCGGGGACACAATGTCTCCCGAATAACCACTGCCACCCCACCACCCCTGCCCTGAGCCCGTGGCTGGTGCAGCACCCGGAAACCCGGCGGGCATAACTCGGTGAGAGGCACCCCTCCCTCCGAGCCCAGCCAGGTTTCCGTGATGCACGCTAGATCCGCACATTCCTCCTCAATCCGATCACGGATGAGGGGAGCTTTATTAACTACGGATCTAGCGTTAAAATAGACCAGCCTGAGCTCAGGGGCCTGATCACCCTCATCCCCGGGTAAGAGGGTGCTAACCGGAGGGTCGGAGCGCGCCACCGCTCGAAGATAGCGGGGGCGCGATCCCAGATGTTGATATGACCCTCCTCGCAAACACCTGCTGCCATACCCTATCGCCGTGGGGATTCGATACCCCACCCCCACATTCCCAGCGCCAGCAGCCACCTCCCCCAACCCCGTCCCACCAGGACCTCTAACAGGACCAGACTGAGTGCCGGTTACAAGTTCCCTCCCCATCCCCCCCTCCCTCCCCCTCCCTAACCTCCTAAAATAACCGGCTAAAAATCTGATCAGGGGCCTCTTAGCGCGTCTTAACTCGAGGCCCCTATCCAAGCCCAACCACCTCTCGGAGTCCCAGAGCTTGGGCCCGTCATTAAGGGGAGTATGAAAACAGGCGACAGGTCGCGCCCATGAGGCAGGAACCGCCCTAAGGGCATACAAGTCCGCTTCGGAATAACGATGGATCATATAGCACTCAATTAGTCTCTTGGGGCCGATGTTGAAAATATGGCCAAAGGATTGTTCATTGATGGTACGAAGATGGAAAAAGAACAGGTCCAGTGGGCATATCTCTCAATCTGCAAAGCCATCTCAGCTCTCACCCGAGATGGAGTTCCAAGGGACAACCTCAGCCGTCCTCTCACTCCGGCTGAGGAGTCTAGCTGGAACAGAGAGAGAAAAGGGGAGTCCTAAGCCAGGCCCACCCCAACTGGTCTCCCACACCAGAGAGGTGGTCGCTGACCAGTCCAGAACCATCCTCCCACCACGGTTCGGTCCCGTCCACACTGGATTATCCATAGGGGGATCTTAGTTCCCATCAGGTATGGAGCTAGCCGTAATGCCTGCCTGTCAACAAAAGAAGTAAGGAACAGGCAGGCCAGGCCTCTGTCAATCCTCACAACGCCAGCCCACACCGCCAGTCTGGGGGGGGGAGAACAAGACATTCTCTCCCCAATGTCCATCCACCAGTCCAAGCCATCCTTCAACGGCGGAAAGAAGTGATCCCAGCAGTCATGTTGGGTCCTGGAATTCACTAACATGTCCGCCGGGGCCGATGACCAGGCCCACAATCTGCAACCACCATCCGGGAGAAGAAGGAGGCTCCTCGCCACCAAAGAACGGTGTCGGTCAGCAGATGGTCGTAAAAAGGATCTCCATCCGGTGGGGTCGTCGCCGCTGCCCCTCCGACAAGCAGAGGGTATCCACGGCGAACAGGCAGAGGAAAGAAGGCAGGTGAGGCGTCCTGAGGTGATTGACGCCATAACAGAGCTCAACAGGTCAGCAGAGATTGTCAGCACTGCTCATTCAGATCAACAGGCCGCTAGCTCGGGGGGGGGGAGAGGCTCAGCGTCATGAAAAGTAGCGTCCAGGAGCCGTTTCAAAGATCCCCCAATCCCTAAAGTCGCCTCAATCCGCAAGCAGATAAAAAACAGGCAGACGTCCCGAGTTTCACAGCGAAGCAGCGCTCAGCGCCATAATAGAGCTCAGCAGTTCGGCAGGCAGTTCTCAGTTCTCAGCGCCGCTCGATTGAATCAACAAGCCGCTATTCCGGAGGGGGGGGGCTCAGCGCTACGAAAAGCAGCGCCCAGCAGCTGTTTTGAAAAACCCCCAATCCCAAAGTCGCCTCGGCCAGCAACAGCATGAAATCAGCTCAGCCAGCAGCAGATGAAAAGAAGCAAGGCAGACATCCAGGATTCACAGTATAGCTGCGCTCGGCGCCATCGTGAGGCCGGCAGATCGGCAGACGGCAGATGTTAAAACGCCGCTAATTCAAAGGGGGGGGGGCTCAGTGCCACCGAAGACAGCACGTAGCAGCTGTTTTTAGCTCCCCCACCCCCAGAATCGCCTCAACATACCTAGGGCTTCCCGGAGCAAATTCCTTTGGGGCCCTCGAAGAGCGCCCGAAGCTTAAGTTGCGGCCATTGCCATCTTGGGCAAAAAAAAAAAAAAAAAAAAAATTCATGTGGCCCGTGAAGGATGGCTTCACGGGCCACATGAAACCACTTTGCGGGCCGGATGCGGCCCCCGGGCCTTGTGTTTGACATGTCTGGTTTACAAGATTACCAAATCTCTTGATTTTGGTATTCTCAATTAAGAGATTGCATATACAAATGCAGAAATTTCTCTACATGTCAGCTGTGCAAAATTGGACTATTGTACCCAATTCCTGAAAAAGTGCTAACCTCTAATATAAACACATAAACTGATTTTCTTTTAATGAGCCAACCACGTACTTCTCTGATTCAATATTTAGTTAGTTTGGAGCAAATTTCTGCTCAGAAGACACTTTACTAATTCCCAGTTACCAGATGAACATCATCTCAAACTTGCAGAAGAAATATAGAATGAATGAATGAATAAATAAATAAATAAATAAATAAATAAATAAATAAATAAATAAATAAAAATGAGCAAGCTGCAACTCATAAACTGTACTCATAGATAAACAACCATTAGAAAAATGGAAAGACTCACTTGGGACAGATTATCATGGAGAAAATCTACGTGGTTCTAAGAGTTGAGAACAACTTGATGGCACATAATAAATCAACAGACAAAAGTAAATCAGGAGGGCTTTTTAAATTTTAAATTTAAATTAATTGTTAAACAAGTCATATAACATTTTAGGGTAAACATAAACCAAATTGTGACTTAGCATTAGGTGTGAACCAGGCCATAACACAGAGTCTTATGCTAACTGAATGTTTTAAATTATCACATGTTTATACTAACTGGTTAAGGGCTACAACCAAATAATCCCAAATAATATTTAATGAAATCAGTAGAATTTAGTTCTGATTAACATGTTCAAAATTATACCTTGTTCTGGGGTTCCCAAAGTAATATACTGCAGGAAATTGGATATACTTGAGAGCTAAAAACAAAATTTTAGCAATTTAAAATATTTCATTTGTCTAAGTCAGGGCTTTTCAACCAGTGGTATGGGTACCACCTGTGGTACATTGGCACCTGGCAGGTGTATGTGACCATCCTAGAAAAGTGGTAGTGGGGGAGGGGAATGAGCTGAACCAGTGGCAGCACCACACAAGCCTGAGCGAGAGACGGCTGGAGCTGCAGGGCTGTCAGGGCTCAGCAGAAGCGCCAGGATCAGCACCAGGCTCTAGCTGGAGCTCGGCACTGATCCCCGTGCTTCTGCTGAGCCCAGAAGAAGCGCCAATCAGCTGGAATGTTGTAGCATCTCCAGGGTCTTGTGATTTACATTCAGCTGCTTGGCAACTGATTCATATTTATGACGGTCACAGTGTCCCAGGGTCATGTGAAGGGACCAAAAACTGCTGCAACCACCCAGTAGATGGGGGGACTAAAAACCAAACATCCCCCACACCCACTGCCAATCCTCAACAGAAATGCTCACAACAATGAAAACCTCGGACAGGAGGAAGAGTGCCACCGGGCAGGCAGACAGGTGTTTTGCTTGGCTGTGGCTTGGGGGGCACTTTTTTCAGTGCCATTGTAACTTTGAACAGTCACTAAGTGAACTGTTGTAAGTTGAGGAATACCTGTACTTCATCACTTTTCCCCCCTTTTTTGGTTTTAAGTTTTAGACACCTTGCTAGGTGATTGGTGGTACTTGGATGTTGCCATATCCTAAAAGTGGTACAATGGGTATGGTCCTGGCCTAACCACAAAACGTATAGCAGAAGATACAAAACTGATGTTTTTTTAAAATGGTCAAATATCTCACATGTTACTGTAGAATGAAAAAAAAACAACAACCCATCCCAACATATATGGCTATAAAACAACTCTGGACATGTCTTGTTTAGAACACCAGTGCCAGACTAGTCCCTATTAGATTGGAAATTTTTTGCACACCGTAAAAATCAATAAATGTAATTATTTGGCCTTAAACCTCATGAATTCTGAAGGGGGTTTGAGATTACATAGAGAATAAATGCCATTTTATTCCAGCTCAAAGCTGATTGGAATAACAATATTCACTTTAAAATCATTTCACCAAGAATGAAATCTTTCACAATCAATTCAGAGATTTTTTTTAAAAGGTTGGCACAAAAGTGGAGTAAGGGAAAATGTCTTTTGTCAAAAACTGCAGCACAGCAAGAAGACTCATATGTACCAACATCGGTTGACTGCATTCACAGTGCATTCCTTTATATTTCTTGCATGCACACAACTACATACACAGACATACTCACACTCTAGGGCTAGTTTTTCTGAGTTATAAAGATACAGATAACTGCTTGTTAGCAGCAAAAAGATTCATAAAAACTCTTATCCACCTATGAATCATCTTAGTTTTAAATGCTCAGATATGGTAACTCTACATCAATGTTTTTCAAACTTGACAACTTTAAGCTCTGTATTGGAATGCTGTGAGTTGAACTGGCTGCTGTTCATTGGGAAAGATGATCTTTGGAAAAGGTAAGAGGAGTGAAGCATGATGGGGGAAGGAGGGTGTGTAGAGATGCAGGAAGCAATGCAAGGGGTGCTTCAGGAGGTGGACGAGTGATTGGGAGGCCTGGGGCAGGCCATGTCTGAGCTGGAGAGGTGCCATGGTGCCAGCCTGGGCCTGCACCAGGCCTCCCAGGGCCTTCCCCACCCCCTGAGGTCCATGTGGTCCACTTAATGATCTGCACAGTCACTTAAGAGAGGGAATTGTGATCATTAAGTGAAGCAATCATGTGGGTGCCTCAATACTGCCATGAAATATGGACATAATTTTAGGCTCAATAGTGGTCATAAGTTAAGGACTACCTGTTTGAAAATGTTGAGCTCAATACCACAAATAACATAATTGTTAAACCTTCCCCTATTGTAAAGGGTCTTGATTTGTATTGTTGGAAGTCAGCCTCCCCAGAGAAGGAAATATTAAAAGGGCAGAAAAATACATTTCCTCAAAGTATCTTAAAGAGGCAGAAAAGCATGCCCATTTTTTTCTTAATATTCCCCAAGTCTCCCTCCCCCAAACAGAAACCACCTCTGTAGAAATGCAGATGTAAATAATCCAGGAAGGCTGGAGGCCCCCAGCTAGAAGCTTAGGAAGACAAAGATACCTAAAATCTACATAGCCCACTCAAACTCTAAGACAGGACATAATAGGATTAAACCACAGATGCCAAAGGGACACACTCAGATTCAGGTCAAAATACATGACACAGGAAATACAAAGCCTCAAACAGGAACAGAAACAACCTCAAGAGCCCCAGAGGTTATAAAAACCCACTCCCTATAAGTGCTCTCTCTCTTTTCTTCCAGCCATATTTCTGTCTGGCTCTCCTCTTCAACAAACTGCAACCTTCTGTCTAAAGCAGTCACCATGTTGTTTATTCCCAGCTTGGACTGAACCATGATGAAGACTTTTCCTTCAAAAGTATATTTATTCATTTATTTTAGAAGAGAAGTAGGCAAAGATTTTGATTTGGGGATCCAATGACAAATGTTTTTTTCAAGAATTTAAAAAAAAACTAGTTTCAGAGTAATGAAAAGAGACTATCCACTGGCATGTGCGCATGCATCCCCTTTACATGCAGGATCAAAGGATTGGACTAGGCAATGCAGGAGGATGCAGCACAAACGTAAAATAGGCTTCAGGCAGCAGCATCAGAGAAAACAGCTTGCAAGGGGACATCAATTCTCCATCAGCCAGTGTGACAAGGCCAGCATGTTACTGTTATCACTGCTCATTGTATTTACTTTCCTTCTTGCTCAGCGTCATCTTGCCTGCAGATATACGCACAGAATAAAATTGATACTTAAATCACTAGGGACATTAGGAAGTGGAGAAAATGCATTGTGCTGTGTTGCCATACAGCATTAAGTTGTTTTGATGGTGGGTTTGTTTAAGCAAGTAATTAGATGTAGTTGCTTCTTAAAATGCTAGTTTCAGAAATGTAACCATAATCAGATCTGTTGTATCTATAACACCCTCTGGAAATTAGTGCTATTATATTGATTCCACAGGGCTATTTTTATATATCATGTCTACCTTTTAATTTAGAGTAAGCAATTTTTGCTGCTGGGGGTAAATTTGGAATGCCTTAATTAAAAGGCTTCTTTTAATTAAAAAGTTAAATACTGTAGAAAGTTGGTATACTTCAGGGCCAAACTTCATATTTATTTTTAGGAAAATCTGAGAAAGATTTTTCTGCAATAATGTAAACTATCCTGAGGGGCTACTTAATCTTCAGGGAAATTGGTTTTGTGACTGGTAGCAGGTAGCCATTTTGTTGAATAGGCAAATCTTCCCGGCAAACATTTTCTAGATGTGATCACCATTTAGAAATGTATAGTACCGGTAATAGATTCTGTTACTGCAGTCTGTCTTGATAAAGTACAGTTCCAATCAACCTTGCAGATTATTTTCCTGACTTGAACTGCCTTGAAATTAATGTTAGCAACATGCCAGGGATATTAACAAAGTTTGATACTGTATAAGATTTCACAATCAGCTAAGAGCCACTAAGGGATGCTTATTTGTAAGCAGCATAGGGATGAACTGTATTACTTCAAAATATAGAAAATGGTGTGAATAAAATAGTTAAGTGATCACCATTCTGTATCTTTGTACCAGGGATAAGGCAGTTATGGTTGTCCTGATTTTGGTGGATCATAAGGCTCAGCACCTTCTGACTTAATAACAAAAGGGATTATAGTGTGGCTATCTCTGATAAGCTAAATTCAAATGTCTGTTTTTATGTACACAGACACAAAATAGATGTCAGAAAGAAGGGCTCTGGTTTATCATGTTTACTGATATGCTTCATGTGAATGGTGGAAGACTATCTGAAGTGATGTGTTTGCAAATTCAAGACTTTGATCAAGAATTAGAGTAATTCATTCATGGAAGAGTCGTGTATAAAGAACTATTAGTTTCGCTGTCAGATGATTATCTAGGCTTTTGCAGCCCAAATTTTGCAGTCTTACTATTTCAATACATCAGTTGTTATCACATATTCATAATAAAAACAGTGATAATGGGAGACCTGATGATCCTGAAAGGAATGCAGAGCTATGGGCAGTGGAAAAATACCTTGGCTCTAGGCAGACATTCCATTCAAGAAGGATGACTTTGTGACATTTTCACAACTTTTTTCTTTTGATTGACAGCTTGAATGGCAGAAATATCTGAGGTTTATCCAAGGTCAGTGACAAATCTTTCAGCTTGGCGAGTTGCTTTCTGCACTACTTCCAACAGATCATTCCACCATTAGCTTGATCATCCCCATTGAATCCCTACTCAAGGTGGTCAGATAAGGTTTATCTGGTGAGAAGAATAAAAGCATTGCAAAAAGCATAGAACTCTGCTGTTGGTCATATGACTGGGAAATTAAAAAAAGTGCTTAGGATGGAGAAGTCAGCAACATTCTGAGCCATCATTCAATTACTTCTATCCAAGGAAAGCAATGATCTATTTCCTCCATAGCACCTGCCCAGATCTGACTCTTTTAAAAATCTGGTCATTTTTTTCCACCCTGGCTTCTCCTGCTGTAGCAAATTTAGTTCCATTATGTTCAGTTTTTAGAAAATTGTCCTGCTTACAGAAAGACAGACAGATGAAGTCATGAAACCCTTTACGCGTTTCCTTTGCAAGATTCCACTGAGTTGAAAAGAATAAAAATATGTAGCGGGGGTGGGGAGAGGATCAATTTTTATTTTTCATTGGATTCTAACACAATACATCACAGCCTAATATTGAGTTATCATCTCTTTGCAAAAAGAATTTTCCTTATTTCTTTGCTGCCATTTAGTGAATGTCTGAATTTTTGCACTCCAAATACAGTAATCTTACTTGAATATCATGCAAATATTTTTGTAGCATTTCTTTATTAAAGACAGAAAAAATATATATTAGGAGATTGTAACCCCAAAATGGTGAAGGAGAATGTGAGATGCCAGTAGTAGAGATATCACAGCTGAGTTCACATACTGCATTAATCCATGGGTTCCTTATCAAAATTTGTTGAATAAGTACAGATATACGAAATGACTGGACTCTATAGCATTTGAGGCTAGGACTCCTCTAGATTCTAGAATTTTTTTGGTGGTGGATGTGGTATGTGAACTTGAAATTTAGTTGTAAAACTTGTAAACTAACAATTGCCTCCCCTCAGTAGAATTCAGAAAATTTATTTCTATATTGAACAAATTTATATAGCTGCCCAACCACATAGTGACTCCGGGCAGCATACAGACAAGGTTGTTAACTGCAGCAGACTGAGAGCCCTGAGTGTACTTAAATATACTATTATCCCAAACCATGGAAAATCACAGTTAAATATAACTTCTCCATTTTTCTTTCTCCCTCCCTCTATCTATTTTGTGCAGAGGCAGGGCAGAATTGATGAAAAAAGGAAGGAAGGAAGGAAAGAAAGAAAAAAAGAAAGAAAGGAAGAAAGAAAGGAAGAAAGAAAGAGCATGTTATACAGTAGTTTGATCTACTTGATAGGTTTTTAAAGCACGAATTGTACTAATTCTTAAATGGGAAGGGATAAGATTGAGCTAGTCATATAGAGGTCTCCAGGGGGATTCTACTCTTTTTATTATTTCTACGGTACTGTTTTTGATAGGCTGGACTGTTTTTTTCCTTTTATGAAAAGATGGATGCAAAAAATGAATGAAGCAGTTCTGCTTTCTCCCTGTTGCTTGTCACCTTCTTGAGACTTTCTCCCATTAATGGACCCATCATTTCCTTGACTTTTTTTTCTTGTTTTTTTTACATGTTGAAAGAAGCTGCTTTTTTGTTATTTTTGACTTTTGTCACAAGCCTTTGTTCATTTTGAGCCTTAGCTTTCCTCACTTCATCTTTGCAGGCTCGGGCTGTCTGCTGATATTCTGCCTTAGTTATATGCCCCTCTTTCCACTTTTTATACTTCTCCTTCTGTCTTTAAATTTATCAGAGAGTGCTTTATGCAGCCATGCTGGTTTCTTTTGAGAGCTGTTATTTTTCTTCTTCACTAGTATTGTGCTAGACTGTGCTAGACTCACTTTTCAAAATTTCCCAAGCTTCTTGGCTTGTTTTCCCCTTGAGGATTCTTGTAATGTATTGGGTTTTGTCTTACTAAAGAGTATCACATGGGGTTAATTGCTGGAAGGCTGTTTAAGCAGGGAAGCTGGCTAATGGCTCCCAGCTCCTCAGACAATCTGTCTCCAGCACCACCATTGGCTGCTTCTAGGGCGGCAATAGGTTGCTTTAAACCTATTGGCTGCCACCTAGAGGCCAGGGTATAAATAGCTGCATTTGCAGCCCTGTTTCTCAGTTCAGTTCCTGTAAGCAATAAAGAATGATTTTTGCTGAACTCACTCGCCTCGTCTCGTCAATCAAGCAACAAATCCAGTATATAACACTGGCGACGAGGCTAGGATCCTGCTTCTCCAACAGAGCTGAGAGTCACTAGGGGAGAGGCCGAATGCGCCTGGCGGGAAAAGCAATCCCCCCCCACAGTCGGCCTAGCACAGCCACGCTAGCGACCACGCGCCCAGAGGACCAGTCCCTGGGCATATGGAGGAGCAGGATAAGAAGACATTGAGCCCCAGCTGCAAAGACCAGCAGAAATGGCAAAGGTCGGAAAGCTGGAAGAATTTGATATAGCTCACCCAGAAAGATGGTTTTCGTATCTATCCAGGGTCGAGAACTATCTATGTGCAAATCAAGTTGCTGAGGAGGGCCTGAAGGTCGCTATGCTCCTGTGTGTGTGTGGCCCAGCCACGTTCGACATCGTGGAAAACTTGTTCGCGCCAATGCCATTGGAGTCCGTAACATTCGCGGACTTGAAGAAATGGCTCGGCGACCATTTCCAGCCCAAGCTGTCAGTAATTGCTTGGCGCCACGTATTTGAACAGAGGGTTCAGCAACAAGGTGAAACAGTGTCTGAATTCATCGCGGTGTTGAGGCAGGCCACAAAATTAGATTTGGCTCAGGCCTACCAACAGCTTCCTGTTGACAAGGCCACAGCTGCGGCACAGACAATTGTAACCCACAGGGGGGCGTTTAAGGTAAAACGGCTGCAATTTGGGGTCAGTGTAGCCCCTGGCATTTTTCAAGGTATCATGGAGTGAACACTCAAGGGCATTCCAGGGGTTTACCCCTATTTTGATGACGCGCTCCTTGCTGGTGAGTCTACTGAGGTGCTGGCAAGGAGGCTCAGAGCTGTCCTTCAGAGGCTGTGCAAAGCAGGCCTCAAGCTTAAAAAGAATAAGTGTAGTATTGGAGTCCCTTCAACTGAGTTTTTGGGTTTCTGTATTGATGCCAATGGCATCCACCCTGCTGAGTCAAAAGTGAAAGCCATTCAGATGGCACCCAGCCCCAAAACGAAGGGAGAGCTTCAGGCATTCCTAGGCCTCCTAAATTTTTACCATGCGTTCCTTCCTAACAAGGCCGCAGTGGCAGAGCCGTTACACCAGCTCTTGGACAAAAATACTGCGTGGAAATGGACTACTGTTCACGAAAGAAGCTTTCAGGAATTGAAGGCTCTATTATCCGTCAGTTCAATGTTCACTCACTTCAAGGAATCAGTACCGGTATGCCTTGCGTGTGATGCATCCCCATATGGGGTGTGGGCTGTCCTAAGTCACTTGGAGAGTGATGGGACTCAAGTCCCAATTGCTTTTTATTCCAGGACACTGTCCTCCACAGAGCGTAAGGAGGCATTGGCTATAGTAGCTGGAGTAAAAAAATTCCACAACTACTTGTATGGCAGGGACTTCATGGTCTTCACAGACCATAAACCACTATTGGGGTTGTTCACTACAGACAGAAAGACACCCCACATCTTATCCCCTAGAATGTTAAGATGGTCCATTTTTTTATCGGCTTACAGCTTTAAGCTAATTCACAAACCTGGCAAGGATATGGGCCATGCAGATGGCCTGAGCAGGCTTCCACTGCCTCATATCGAACCAGATCTGCCCCCAGGGCTCACGTTTTGTCCATTCAGGACTTGCTGGAGTTCTCCCTCAATGTGGGGGACATAGCTGGCAGACAAGACTCTAAGCAGAGTGCTATCTTGGGTTCACATGGGGTGGCTAGAGAAAAGCCAGGGGCCTGAGTTCCAGAGCTACTTCACAAGGAGACATGAGCTCTCAGCTCATAAGGGTTGCATTCTATGGGAGAACAGGGTCATTGTTCCTACCTCATCAAGGGACAGGGTATTGCAATCGCTTCATGAAGTTCATCTGGGTATTGTTCGCATGAAAGCTTTGGCACGAAGCTATTTAGATTAGATAAAGCCATTGAAGCTCAAGTACATGGGTGTTCTGTACCAGCCTGCTACCGGCCTTGCAGAAAGGCAACCCCTGTACAAACGGCAGAGGCTGGAATACGTCTGCCAAATTTATTACACAAACAAACAACAAAACATGAAACAAGATACCGGAGCTTTGATCCTCTATCGGAGCGGTTGCTTTCAGCAAACCAGCCCTCCCCCAAACACTCCCTTTATTAGAGTTCAGGGCGTGGCCTCTCTTTGCCTCCTTCCGAGAAGTCCCACAGCCTTTCTCTGCTTGCTCCTACTTGACTGCCTCCTGCATCGGGCGTCCTTGAACAGGGCCAGCTGTGGGTCATCTTCATCCACACTGTCGGGCTCACACAGCTGGGTCTCCACCAAGTAAGAGGGGCCTGGCTGGGGGCTCTGCGGAGCCTCCAAGCCATCATCAGCAAGTTCTTCTTCAACACCCCCCTCCTCCCCCTCGTCTGAGTCATCCGACCCAACTGCCGAACCCACAGGCTGACCCTGAATCACAACAATGGGTGTTACACGTGTCAGCACTCTAGGCCTGAAATGCCGCATGCTCCTGTACATAGATGGGAGGAGACACCCCCCCCGGTCGAGGATTCATATAGACTTCGCTGGGCTCTTTTAGGGACAGCTATTTCTTATAGTGGTCAACAGCCACTCTAAATGGCTGGAAGTTATACCAATCACAAATATGACTACTGCTAGGACCATCCAGGTGCTTCGGAAACTCTTTACAATGCACGGGCTACCGGATGTCATAGTGTCCGATAATGGGGCCCAATTCACTGCAGTAGAATTTCAGGCTTTCCTCAGGGCAAACCTCATTAGGCATGCGACATCTGCTCCATTTCATCCATCTAGTAATGGGCAAGCTAAACAAATGGTGTGTACCACGAAAGAATCACTAAAGCGCATAGTGACTGGGGACTGGCACCACAGACTGGCCGACTTTTTGCTCTGCCAACGTTCCACAACACTGTGCACGGCAGAGCTGCACTGGGGGAGGCGACTAATCATGAAACTGGACAGATTGCATCCAGACCGGGTGGCAGCAGAGGCCTCTTGCCCAAGACCCCCGAGGGGTTTGCAAGTGAGTGATGGGGTGTGGGCCCAGAACTATGGGCATGGGAACTTGTAGGTGCGAGTCGGGCCCTCTCTCATATGAAGTGGGCCTAGAGGGCGGGTGAGTCATTTGTCGCCATATTGATCAGCTTAGGAAGTGTTTTCCAGAACGGCCACAAAGCGAGGACTTCATCCCAGGTCCTATCCATGGACCTCAAAGTGGCAGTCAGGCCAATCAATCCATGTGCTCTGAGGTCCCAAGCAGTCAGAGCAATGGGGAGGTGGTCGTAGAGGGGCAACATGGGGCCCCTGATGGAGCAAGTCAACCAAAACAATACAGCCACTGTGCTAACTCTGCGGAAGGATTAGACTCTTGGGTGGGCCGACCTGGAATGGCCAGCCAGAGAATTCTGAGTCAGCCAGACTCGCTTGAACTTATGGACCCTGGTCTACCCAGCCTGGCGGGCAAGCTGGTAGACTGGGGAGTGCCTGGCTCTCCCAGGCGTTCCATGAGGGTTCACAAGCCTCCTGCGTATTTACAAGATTTTGTTCCAAAATAACTGAGCTATAATGTTGTATGTGTCATTGAATTGCTGCTAGCCAGGAGAGCCTCTGTATTAGCTAACGGAAAAAAGTGTAATTTTACATACTTCTTTTTGTATCTCTGTAAAACTTGTAATTGCTGTAATCATTCCTTTTATTATTATAATGTGTGTACATTCTAGGGGGGAGGGGTGTAATGTATTGGGTTTTGTCTTACTAAAGAGTATCACGTGGGGTTAATTGCTGGAAGGCTGTTTAAGCAGGGAAGCTGGCTAACGGCTCCCAGCTCCTCAGACAACTCGTCTCCAGGGCTGCCATTGGCTGCTTCTAGGGCAGCAATAGGTTGCTTTAAACCTATTAGCTGCCACCTAGAGGCCAGTGTATAAATAGCTGCATTCACAGCCCTGTTTCTCAGTTCAGTTCCTGTAAGCAATAAAGAATGATTCTTGCTGAACTCATTCACCTCATCTCGTCAATCAAGCAACGAACCCAGTATATAACAATTCTCATCCATGGAATCCTTCCCAAGCTATCTCTAAGTTTATTGAAGTTAAAGTCCAAGACTCTAGTTTGACTTTGTTCTATTGCTTGTGCTTGCATAAAGTTAAATTCCAATATTGCATGATCACTCCACCCCAAGGTTCCTGAATCTTCAATACCTTCTATCGTTTAATCTTTCTTAGTGAGAATTTAGCCTAATATGGCTGATCCACTAGTTCCCTTCTGTACTTTTTGGGAGACAAGATTGTCTGCTAGGTTTGTCAGGAATCTGTTTGATCTTCCACTTGGTGCAGAGTTTGTCTCCCAGTAGATGTCAGGGTAGTTAAAGTCCCTCATTACTATTATGATATGCTTCCTACATATCTTAGTTAAGTGACTAACAAAAAGTTCATCTATTCCCTCTGTTTGGCTGGGTGACCTACAGTATACACCTATGGCAATGTCACTTTTATATTGACCCAATTGCATTCAAGACAGTTTTCATCATTTTTGTGCTCTATTTCTGTAGAGATGTAGTTATTTCTTACATATAGTGCAAGTCCAACTCTTCATTTATTTGGTCTGTTTCTTTTAAATGATTTAAATCTCCCTAGCTGTATATTACATTTGTGGGTTTCATCCTACCAAGTTTTCGTAATGGCAACAATATGGCGATATGGCAATATGACAAAACATGATAGCAACTCCCAGTCAGGCTGTGCTTCACGAAGGACTGTCTTTGAAGAAAGAGGGTTGACTGGGGAAATAAGGAGGAACACCTAAGAAATGCCACTGCTGTACGTATTTGGTTTCTGCTGTCAGAAGAAATTGCCTCACTTTGTCTACTAGTCAGGACATTTTGTCAAAGAAAAGAACAGAGGATTTACTTTTATCTGAAACTGAATCCTATTTCCAAATATTTCCTTTGGCTTTGTGTATCTCAGGAGACATGTGGAGATCTCTTCATTGATAAATACACTCAGTGCTTAAGAAAGAATGTCAGAGAATCTGAATTATATTAACCAGAAGAATTGATTGATTCTGCACTTCCAGGGAAGTGCAAATTAAAGAAGTTCCCATTAAAAATGGAGCCAATGACTGTGGCAAAATGAAAAATGAGCAAATAGACTGGTTCTTCAATATAGTTCCTCTCCAGATAAGGGGAAGTTTTGAGATTACCCACAAGTGTTCCATACAGTTTCTCCTCATGAAGAGACTGCAAGAGGGCACTCTGTGGTGGATTTAAAGCTCTGGGAGAAAAGGGTAATCCATCTTTTTGCTCAAACCACACTTGCTGCCTAGAAAGAAGTATGCAAACACAAAAGTACTTTTGGATGTTAACTGCTTTTAGCTATTTCAAACCTATGGACCAACAAGCTTTAGTTTAGAACACTAGGTGAGTTTCTTTCAATCTTAGCAAACTAAGTTTTAAATATAGGTTTAAGGATTAAAATCTTTTGGAATAAACAGCAAGAGTGATTAGAACTTTGATTTTTGGAAAATTACCAATGAATTAAGGGTCCAGATGGATTTTGAATAAGATTTTGGAATTAATTATAAGAATGCTTCTCATGGGAAAATGCTTTTCTTATAAATTTTCTCAAAAAAATATACATGAAAAGATGTAACTTTGAAGGATGGACAGAAGAAGGAACCAGAAAGAACTAAAGATTACAAATAAAGGAGAAGAACATTTGAATTACAGTACTAATACAGAATAAACAAAAATATTTTAACATTATACATATCAAAGGGTATTTTTGAACAATGGACCCAGAAGTTAATTTTAAGAGTGTCTGCCTCTACAGACAGACTGTGTTTAAAAGATTGAGGCTGTTCTAAAAGTAGGTTTAAAATTTTCCTTTCTGATATGGCACCTGCATTATGGAATCTTTGGTCTTTTCATTGCTGAGTTTTCGAAGGTTCCTCAAGACCTAAATATGCCAGCAGGTCTGGGGTCCACATGGAATGGGTGAACTCATGAGGTGACTCCATTATTATTAGAATCCCTCAGTCTATTATTTCCCTTTTCTGTTTCAGTTGGGCCTTGTAATTTTTCATGCTTTTGAAATAATTTTTGTTGTTAGCTGCGAAGTCGTGTCTGACCCATCGCGACCCTATGGACAACGTTCCTCCAGGCCTTCCTGTCCTCTACCATCTTCTGGAGTCCATTTAAGCTCACGCCTACTGCTTCAGGGACTCCATCCAGCCACCCCATTCTCTGTCGTCCCCTTCTTCTCTTGCCCTCAATCTTTCCCAGCATTAGGCTCTTCTCCAGTGAGTCCTTCCTTCTCATTAGGTGGCCAAAGTGTTTGAGTTTTAGCTTCAGTATCTGGCCTTCTAAAGAGCAGTCAAGGTTGATCTCCTCTGGGACTGACCGATTTGAGCGCCTTGCACTCCAAGGGACTCGCAGGAGTCTTCTCCAGCACCATAGTTCAAAGGCCTCAATTCTTTGGCGCTCAGCCTTTTTTATGGTCCAGCTTTCACTGCCATACATTGCAACTGGGAAGACCATAGCCTTGACTATACACACTTTTGTTGACAGGGTGATGTCTCTGCTTTTTAGTGTGCTGTCTAGATTTGCCATGGCTTTCCTCCCAAGGAGCAAATGTCTTTTACTTTCTTGGCTACAGTCCCCATCTGCAGTGATCTTGGAGCCCAGGAAAATAAAATCTGTCACTACCTCCATTTCTTCCCCCATCTGTTTGCCAGGAATTGAGAGGGCCGGATGCCATGATCTTGGTTTTCTTAATGTTAAGTTTCAACCCAAGTTTTGCACTCTCCTTCTTCACACGTAACACGAGGCTCTTTAGTTCTTCTTCACTTTCTGTTTGAAATAATTATTATATATTAATCTTAGGTAATTATTCTTTTTTATACGTTTACTGTTTTATTTGACTGTGTTCATAGCCCAGATGAGAAGGGCAACCATATTAATTTGATTAATCAATCAAATAAAATGATAAGTTGCCAGAATGATATGGAAAAAAATTAGACTGCTGTGATCATCTGGTATTCACATATGCTAGGGAGACATCCTGGCCAAGGAAGATCCTGGAAATGCTGCTCCTGAACTCAGACAGACGGGAGGAAGATCAACACCCATCATGCACTGATTCACTGGCATGTCTCTTTTTCCACAGGTCAGGTCTGTCCCTTGAGCTTGACAATACCAGGTACTCTTGGATGGCATAATTACTTGCTTTCTGTGTGGTTGTAATGAGGTTTTAGTACAGTTTTAATAATGCTGGGAGAAGGATGGCAGCATTTTATACATTCTTTGACCTTTGACTAGTTTCAGTCCTATTGATCTTTTTGGATTACTTAGCTGACATGAGGATTAGAAGCCCTGTGCTATGAAGATGAATGCTGAGTCCTAGCCTAGATGATCTGGCTTTTTAATTTCATAGATGAAATCCCGCTTGGGCTTTTAAAAAAGTAGAAGATGCCATTTCCCCCATTTTAATAAAAGCTTGTCAAGGAACCTAAAATAATCAAATCAAATCATTATTAGGGTCATAGCATCGGAATCTGAAGTAAGACCAGCTCTACAATTTTAATTTTTCATCCATGGTCCTTATGAAGACCCCCAAATAAAATAAGGCCTGAAGTTTCTTGCCTACTTTCAGAGAAAAAAAAACTTCAGCAATCTTCCAGTTTCAAAATTAAATATTCGGAAGCTACTGGCTGCTCCTCTGACATCTCCTGTTAATGATGAAGAATTACCTATTACACTAGGAGTGGGATGGTTTGACAATTCCATTACATATTACTAATAGTGCTATTAATGCTTGGTAGCTTATCATTACAACAGGATATGTGCACATGTCCAAATGCTTTCGGGTCTGGAGAAAGTAAGACAATAGGAAATGTGAGTATGTTGTGCAGAGGATAGAGCCTCTGGTTTCAGTATTTATTGCCACCTGACAGCAGAATAGAATTGACATAGGATGAAGGTGGGTGGACTTAGTTCTGCTACTCTAGATACTATCTTATTACTTGCTGAAAAAAAGAAGGAACAGACTACATAAATGTTGATTATGCTGTCATGGATGAAGTATATTTTAAAGGAGTCTTAGGAGACACTCCTCAGGAGATTAGAAAAACTGATTATGCTCATCTGCCTTCTACTTGATGTATCATTTCCATCCTTTGACCTCTAAATCTACCTCTTATGTTGGTCTTGGGCAGAAGAAAATATGTAATAATTTTTCTTATGAGTTTGATGAAACCTGCATCTATCAATAGCTTTGGCTTCCTCACCATGACAAGACACCCGATGTTGTTAGTTCACCAGACTTATCAAGTGATGGATGTCTGAAAGAAAGATATATTCAAGCTTTTGATAATACCAAGGGCAGCAACTTCATTGCCTAACAAATCTTCAGAGAAGTAACTGTAAGATGATTCTGTACATGGATGCTGCCCTAACAAAATATGAAGGATATAGCAGTAAGAGATAAAATGAAAAAATATTGTTTCTTTACTAGGAGAGGGACCCATGGATAGAATTTCACTGAACTTGTGGATGATGTTAGCCAACATCATTTCTTCAGCACAGAGTTACTGGACTAAGGCCTCTTCCATACTTGTACCTAACTAAAGCTTGCACTTACAATATTTTTTCTCCTATGTCCCCATTACATTAAATCCATTTCTTCTCCATCCCACAAATGAGATAACTTTAAGTTATAGCTCTATTTGTGTGTGAGGAGTGAGCTTATTCTGCCACTCCCTGGCTTCCTTGATCTGTTGTGTTGATTACCAGTGGTCAGCACAGATTATGAATATGCAGTATCTTAATCAGAATAGAGCTGGAAGGGACCTTGGAGGTCTTCTAGTCCAAACCCCTGCTCAAGCAGGAGACCCTATACCATTTCATATAAGTGGTTGTCTAGTCTTCTCTTAAAACCCTCCAGAGATGAAGCACCCAAAACCTCTGAAGACAAACTGTTTCACTGGTTAATTGTTCTCACTGTTAGGAAGTTTCTCCTTAACTCCAGGTTGCTTCTCTCTTTGATTAGTTTCCATCCATTGTTTCTTTTCTGGCCTTCTGGTGCATTGGAAAATAAGTTGACACCCAATTCCTGCAACTGTTCTTCATATGTTTTTGTCTCCAGGCCATGATCAGTATGCCATGAGCTTCTCAGGGGCTTAGTTTTCATGTACCATAGGAAAATAATACAGCTTATGGCTTGAACCAGAGATGGAACCCTGGTGCATTTTATATAGGATGTGATCCCCTTGACCTGCGAAAGATGAAACTTTGTCCTTAGATCAGTAGTTCTCAACCTGTGGTCTGTGGACCCCTGGGGGGCTGCGCTGTCATAATAGGAAGTACTTGAATAAATGTTATGATTTAAATCTTGAATTAAGTCTTGGTATGTCCGTGGCCATGGGCCATGGCCACAAAAGGTATTTAAGAGGGGTCTGTGGAGAAGAGTAGGTGAGAATTACTGTTAACTACTTTTAGGGGATTGTACTAACCACAATTAATTCAGAAGTTATTTCTATTGTTTGTGTTCCAGTTTTTATTGTTACGTATCTCAGTTTCTTTATATACACCTACCTAAGTATATAAAATCCTATCACAATTTAGTAGATTAAGTATTAGAAACAAGCCCCAGGCTCTTGATTCAAGCGGATTGGTTTTGCCTTGAAAAATGTCATATTGTTTTATACATTGAATACCATTGTATTGCCAAACTGCTTTCTTCATTTCTAATCTATTTGTATTTTATGGATCCACTGGATGTCACCCATTGGAATACCATTTATCTTTCTTCTTTTGACACATTTATTTCTGTCCCTTTTTAAAGATCACTAAAAAAAAGCTCATTGCCCACCTCTTCCTCTCCAAAACCTTTCTTAGTGTAAAAGCCATCCATCTAGCAAAGGCAATTATGAACCTCTGGAGTGTGTGGTATTCCTTTAAAACCAATTCCCTAGAGTGATAAATATGAAGAATATTTCCCAGTCTCTCACAAAAAGTCAAGTGTGAAAGCAATCAAGGCCACTTCTGTGTTTGTATGCTAAAAGCATTTCCTGTTCATGAATCTATTTACAGAATTCTTCTCCTGTTATTGAAGGGAAAAAAAAATCTAACTAGTCTCCCAAGTGGCAGTTGGCCATGAGAATGAATTGGAAGGACAATTTATCTCCTCAGCCACTCTGAAGTTTTTCAGCTTATTGGAGATCCCTTGTCTAATGAAATTAATTGAATACATCTATACTCTGGATACTTCAGCCTGAAGTTCAGTTTTCTCTATTATTTATAAGTTGCTCTGAAGCCACTTATCATTCCAAGCTGGCAAATATCAATGAATAATAATGTTAAAAAAAGTGTCATGTATTCCTGTTGAATGAAATGACATAGCTATTTCCAGAAAGCATGCTTCTTATAAGTTGTTGCATATAAGCATGTCCTTTTTACAGTGTTTCTTTAGAGAACTTGTGGTTGATTCCCCCAGGGTTTAGATAGCAGGAGAAATCAATTATGAATTTCTTCTGTAATCATGACTTTCAGTATTTTAGTTAGTACTAAAGTCTGGGAAAATTCGGAGTCTTATTTGATGGGATACGCCTTAGATTTGACCAAATCTCAGACCATATTGGCCAATTCAGAGAGATCCTGATTTTCCTGAAGCAATCGCAATGTCCAGCTATTATAGGAAAGCACCAAGTATGTCAATGCACCAGAACGAATCAAGAAATGAGGGATGGAGAGTAGCTGAGAGAAAGGAGAGGAATTGAATTACTGACAATCTACTTTGCCATCAAAGGAAAGAGTACCCAGCGGCTTTGCAATCAATGTACTTCGAGGAAAGAGTGTTCCATTCTGTACAATGTTATGCTGCTTAGAGCTCTTGTCTCTTTGCTGATTCTGCTTTTCTGGGCAGGAACATTCTGAAGGACTCTGGAAGAGCTAAGTAAGAATTTTGTGTTTCTTTTTAAGTCCCTAATTTGTTCCAATCAGTCTGTGTCCTTGTGTTGCTTTCAGGTGCAGCTGCTTATCTACTTTTATTTCTTTTCCAGGGTGCTCTCAGACAGAAAGCACAACACAGTTAGTTTGCTTTTGCCTTATGAGAATTATTTAGTTGTTCTCAAAACCAGCTTAATGAAAATGAACTTGGCAAAACCTCAGGCTTTTCTGGTGCTAATACAGTATAATCTAAGCCTACTGAAAATTCTGTGTTGAAGTTTCTTTACTGTTAAGTTCCAAGAGAACAAACAGTGAGAAAATATCTGGACCACAACTCTGGGACAAATGTTCATGACAATACCAGGGGGAGGAGGAGGAGGAGAAGGAGGAGAAGGAGGAGGAGGAAGGGGCTTTGTTTGAAAATTCTCTAAACTGTTATATGATAACAGCTTTATGCAGTGGAAAGATTGCAGGGGGAGAGAAACTTTAGAACTGGGATTCAGCTTTTAAAAGAAATATTCTTGATGCTCATACTTTTGTGAAGTAAAAATGAAAAATAACCTTTATTTAGAAAAATAACATAGGGATAGGAAGGCCCAGGTTACTTCAGTCTTTCCACAGCTAAGAGCCTATAGTGCGCTCTATCCTGTCATGGAGAAAGAGTTAGTCAAATGAACATCTGAAATGCATAGTCAGAGTCAAAAGAGAAAAAGAGCTGAACTGGGATAGGAAGGAAATGGTGAAAACCCTGAGAAATATCTTGCTAATAGGACACTCTTGACAATACTGATGACAGCTAACAAAACAAATAACAAACAACCTTAGCTCTAGAGGGAACATATTAAACATGTTGGGTATTTAATATGTATTGCTCATATACTGTACTATATATTAACTATTCTTGATTAATCAAATTAGTTTTTCTTGTCCACTTTTTTTTTGTCCTGTTGTTGTTAGCTGCGAAGTCGTGTCTGACCCATCGCGACCCCATGGACAACATTCCCCCAGACCTTCCTGTCCTCTACCATCTTCTGGAGTCCATTTAAGCTCAAGCCTACTCCTTCAGTGACTCCATCCAGCCACCTCATTCTCTGCCGTCTCCTTCTTCTATTGCCCTCAATCTTTACCAGCATGAGGCTCTTCTCCAGTGAGTCCTTCTTTCTCAATGGCTGGCCAAAGTATTTGAGTTTCAACTTCAGGATCTGGCCTTCTAAAGAGCAGTCAGGGTTGATCTCCTCTAGGACTGACCAGTTTGATCACCTTGCAGTCCAAGGGACTCGCAGGAGTCTTCTCCAGCACCATAGTTCAGAGGCCTCAATTCTTTGGCGCTCAGCCTTTTTTATGGTCCAACTTTCACTGCCATACACTGCAACTGGGAAGACCATAGCCTTGACTATACACACTTTTGTTGACAGGGTGATGTCTCTGCTTTTTAGTGTGCTGTCTAGATTTGCCATGGCTTTCCTCCTGAGGAACAAGTGTCTTTTAATTTCTTGGCTACAGTCCCCATCTGCAGTGATCTTGGAGCCCAGGAAAATAAAATCTGTCACTACCTCCATTTCTTCCCCATCTATTTGCCAGGAACTGAGAGGGCCGGATGCCATGATCTTGGTTTTCTTAATGTTAAGTTTCAACCCAATTTTTTGTCCTATCCCCTTTTTAAAACTGACCCTGCCAACGTTTTGGTATGCAATTCACAATGCATTTCTTATAGACCAAAGTTGCCCCCTGCCCCAAGATGGTAGAAATCAGTTTCCAAATCACTAAATCAGTTGTGTGAGTGAATGAAATAGTTGGCACGAAATGCTTGAAGGAAAGCACCCCAGAATGCAGGAGAAAGAAAAGAGGCAAATTATTTTTCTTGGCTTTTCAGAACACTTTGCCTACTTCTAACCTCATTTGTTGTTTGCATTCATTGCAGCGACTATGTCTGCCTGGACATAAAGTAATCTTTTTTTTCTTATTTTGTGCTTGGTGTTTTTTTTTTTTTTTTGATTTGATGCTCCTGTAAATAGTTCTATAATGCATCTTTTATTTTTAGTCCCGATGAAATGCTGTCTCCCTGTTTGTCTTGTTTGACAAACACTAAAATCAATTAAAGTGCAATTCTATTACAATTGTCTGTTCCTGAGCATGGGACTTTTAAAATATACAGCGAATCAATACAGATTTCACATTGGCTTACCTGCTGAGCAGGGGTGAAAAGGACACTATAGAAATATGGATTAAAGAGGTTTTGTCTGTATTTTTGTATCTGTATGTACCTTTAATTTGCAGTAAGTTGATAAATTCATGAGGATTAGACTGAATTAAAACTTTGTTGTTCGTAGCAAAGACCTGGCACAGCATTGTCCCACTCATTCTCTCTCTAGAGCAAAAGGAATGTAATGAATTTGAGGTTGGAAAAGTAAAATGTGAAGGTTCTGAGAATGTTTTGAAGCATTTGATTGAGTTAGATCAGAAAAGACTGTCAACATTTGCCAAACCAAAACTACTGCAGATGAGTGGCTTTTCTTTGCCATCTTATTTTTTAATAAAGTTTTCTGCAGAAGATATTACTAGGGAATACCTTTATGAAATTGAAAGCAGGATTGGATTATCCTAATTTGGACCACAGTGTGGAGGAAATTGGAACATGTCTACCATTTCTCTAGAAGTGTAATGTTTCTTCTCTACCATCGATTCAGTCATGCAGGTCATCTAATGAGTTAAAAAAAAGAGAACTTTGGCTCAATGGGCAGAGCATTTGACCTATGTAAACCATCCTTAGATACTTAATTCCTAACCATATAGCTCAAGGCAGTTGTGAATGAATAGTTCACAGTTTAGTTTAGAACAATGGTACTCTCTAGTCAAGACTTTTATCTTTTGCTCCTTAGTATGAATGCTGTGTGGTAACAAAAACAGGCAAACCTTCCCTATGTTCCCATTAATTGAAGATGACCTTTCAGAATGAAAGGGACCATATTCAAAAATTTGTATAAGTAAACGTAGGAATGCCATCAAGCAGAATGCTAAGAGAGAAGGACACATCGACTTGCCGATCCACTTGATACAAATCTACAGTGAGGATACTGGGTTGTTATTCATTCAGATGGAAAAATGCCACTGGATAGTAGTCAAAGGAGGAAAAGTAGTTAAGACAGATGAGGTGGAACTACCAGCAGGCCACATAGTAGACATACAGCAGTGGTGATAAATGTAGCAGTACCAACTGATAGCAATATCAGGAAGAAGTATGAGAACCTGTAGGAGTACCAGGGCCTAAAAAGGATATGGAAAGTAAAGGCCAAAGTGGTCCCAGTGCTCGTAGGACTGCTAAGCTGGGAGACTAGCTCCAATAGACAGGGGTCCCCAATCTATGGTCTGTGTCCTGGTACAGGGCTGTGGCCTATTGGCTACTGGGCCCCAGGAATAGCTGGTGAGCCCCTGCACTTGCAATAACACTGCCATGCATTTGCGCATTTGTGGAGACACTAGCACTGTTCGTGCATGCGCACAGGCACCAGCATATGTGCCATGGGTGCCCGTGGCCCATTTGTGTATGCATGCACACGCTAGTGCCTCTGTTGTGCCTGTGCCCATTTGTGCATGCATGTGCGGGGCCATGTGCACGCACATTTCCCCGCTGCTCCCTTTCCTTCTGGGCCGTCAAGCCGGAAAGGTTGGGGAGCTCTGCAATAGACTGCAGGAACAACATCAGAACTCTCCATCCAGAGGAGTGCAGTGCTAGGAACGGCTAAGATACTGCACTGAACCCTCAAACTACCAGGCCTCTGGTAGAGGATCTGAGAAGACACATAACACTCACAGAGGTGGGAAGGGAATTTTATATGATGGGATAAAGTATTAATACACAAATAACAACTTCCTGTATGAAATTAGTCATATGCTGCTTCTGTTGGTCAATAAATGGTAAAAATACATAGGAATACATATTAGTAATCTCTCACCTCCCAGCATTAAAGGTGTAGAGGAATCATAGAACCTCCAGCCTGGGACCATGATAACTTGGCTTTTAGCCTAAGAGCTTAAAATAAGGAAACCAGGCACACCTTGTTTAGTCCTGATTTGCACAATCAGCCAAAGAATGGTGTAGAATATGATTTATGGCTTTCACCTACATGGAATACTGATGACAGAGAGAAAAAAACTATGTTTGTCTTAATCTGTTTTATGACAGAATCTGATAGCCTCTCTTCTAAATCAGGAATTTTTCAGCCTTAAACATTCAACTTGCTTCTCTGATTTCATGCTTTCAAGATGCATGATGCAATAATAGTCTTTAATAACTTGAGTGACCATGGTAGCTCTGAATGACAGATCTTGTAGTCAAACATATTTGAAGGGCACCACATTGGGGAAGTCTGGCCTTGAGAAAGCTTAAACATGCTCATGATTGCCCCATCTCTGAAGCGTAAGTTGATGCATAATTGTGAATGAGAATTCTGTGCCTCTGTTTAAAAATTATTTAAAAAGTAAACAAAATGTTAGATTGTAATGTAATTTATATTCCTGTTAGTTTGGGAAGTTATACTCAACAGTCCTATATTTCTCCCATTTCCAAGAAGAATCATTTCTCCACAAGGGTCTTGTCTTCCTGTACCCTGAGATACCATAAAACTGCCTCATTTGTAAAATATACATATTATGTTGACATATAGAGATTACGCAGTGGTATCTGTTAAACTCTTTTCTTGGATTTCCCATTCCCAAGCCATAGTTCATGACATGGGCTGTGCTTTATACAAAGGTCTCGTGTTCAACCTCTGCTGTCTCCCATTGTAAAGGTCTCCA
Organism: Vipera berus; assembly: GCF_964194415.1. Lineage (NCBI taxonomy): Eukaryota > Metazoa > Chordata > Lepidosauria > Squamata > Viperidae > Vipera > Vipera berus. Next base: position 302,028,718 of record NC_138202.1, on the reverse strand, counting down.
ACTTGAGAAAGCTTTGCTGCCCTGAAAATATAAAGGTAAAAGTAAAGGTTCCCCTGCACATGTGTGCTAGTCATTTCCAACTCTAGGGGCCGGTGCTCATCTCCGTTTCAAAGCTGAAGAGCCAGCGCTTGTCCGAGGATGTCTCCGTGGTCATGTAGCCAGCATGACTAGATGCCAAAGGCGCACGGAACGCTGTTACCTTCCCACCGTAGCGGTCCCTATTTTTCTACTTGCATTTTTACGTGCTTTCGAACTGCTAGGTTGGCAGAAGCTGGGACGAGTAACAGGCACTCACTCTGTTACGCAGCACTCGGGATTCGACCTGCCAAACTGCCAACCTTCTGATTGACAAGCTCAGCATCCTAACCCACTGAGCCACTGCAAATATGGTAGACTTCAATGATAGGATTTAAAACATTGGTATCCAATGCATCTGGAGCATTCCAGATTGGGAAAGCGGGTATATTATTGTCTTAGATTAAAGTCTATTCCTGGCAAGGCAGCTTAATAAACAGGAACATTTACAGCACACAAGTTATCCACTTCCTTTAATTGCTTGAAAAGTGCCTCCTGGGCAGTGCAGAAAGACCTAACCCAGGGATCTTCAAATTTGGCAACTTTAAGACTTGTGGCTGGCTGAGGAATTCTGGGAGTTGAAGTCCACAAGCCTTAAAGTTGCCAAGTTTGAAGACCCCTGACCTAACCTCTCTGTCCACTTCCAGCTGTTCTTAGCGTGACAGAAGATGGTGGAGCTCATAAACTTTGTCTTGGTTGACAGGAAGCCTGCAGAGTTTCATTCTTGTTGTTTTTTCAGTCTGAAGAGTTTTGCTAAGAGAAATTAACAGCAACTGTCTGGGAACAGAAGTTATGATTGCAATCATTATTGTGAGAGTAGACATTTAACACCTCACCCACTCCTTTGCAACAGAGGTTAGTAAATTCTAAAACTGATAGACAGACAGAAAATCTTAAAGCATGTGCTGTTAGTTCTTGGGTAGCGATTCTCCTTACTGAAAGCCCATTTTGATAGGGGCATTTTGGGTACAACTGTTTAACTACTACTATTATGAGCTTTCAGGTAGTGGCATTTGAAGAAATTAGGAGAAACCCATCTCCTGGCAAGCACTAAGAAGAGGCTGCAGCACGCATCACTTTCCTCATACTCTCTCTCTGCTTTTCAGTTCCATGGTAGATGCAAAAGCAAATTATTGCTAGGCACAGCAAAGGTCAGAGTTGCCATCAGCTAAGTGAAAGAGTCAGCGGTAATAGTCAGGCTGACATTTTCCACTGCTTTCTCAGCCACCAAGAGAAGCTGCTTTCATTAGCAACTGGGCTGGGATTTTTGTAAGAACACTTTATATTTCACTTCAGGGAGGTTTATGGCAGAATAAAGAAGTTCCCAGTGATCTATTGCTGACCTGCACACCAAAGGAAGGGAAAGCAGCCAGTGTAATTTGTAGGTATCCTCAAAATCAATGGGATGCAACAGCAGGTCCAGAGTGTATAGACTCACACAAGCTTGGGAAACCAACTGCGGCCGTATTTTTTCCATTTAGGTTGTGTATGAAATATAGCACATGGAAATGGAAACACACCTTTGATATTTGCCACCAATATTCTATTGCCAACTATCAGCTTATTTCCATAGACTATGCACCTCAATATGTCCATGAATAGTATAACTTCCCCATGATCCTCCACGTAGTCAGCAATAGCAGAAAGATACTGTAACCTGAGTATTTCCCCTTCTCTTCCTTCTGCTTTTATTTGTCAGAGAATAACCACAAAGTGCCATATCCCTGGTCTGTTGTGCATAGCCAATCAGAATTCTGGCTGACTCAACTAGGTCAGTGACAGGAGTCCAGCAATATCATCACTGGCATGAAAATGAGTAGGATGTGGGAACAGGCTGAGAGAGAATGGGCAAGGGCTGTGGGAAGAGGACTGAAAGAAGAAACCGCTCCGCTATTCTTCTCAGAGCTCAGGATGAAAGTCAGAAGTTGGAGGTGGGATGGGGATAGAGATCACACATAATACTAACTGCTCAGAGACTAAAAGAGGTACTCAGGTAAGACATACAGTACAACTGTGGTCCCCAATCTTTTTGGCACCAGGGACTGGTTTTATGGAAGATTGTTTTTCCATGGATCGGTACCCTTCCATGGCCCGGGGATTGGAGCCCCCTGACATACAGAATCTCCATTCAGTGTGCATCTCTTACTGTCCCAGTAAGGCTCTTTCAGATTAATTAGTAATTTTCTCAGAGATAGCATGTCCCTCACAATCATGTATATCTGTGAATTGGTGTGTTCAGGCTCTTGCCTTCAGCTCCTTTCTGGCAACAATTTGAAAAAGTTCATCAGGGAAAGTTTTATCTTAAGGAAGATGAGATTTCCCCACTGAATCAGCATTCAGGTATAAACAATGGGATGTCACCATGTGACCTGCTTCAGAGACCAGTGTTTTTCAGGAAATTACTGGATGTTAAGACAAAGATCATTATGCAAGCGTTGTCAAACCTGGCCAGTTGGTTACCCCAAACTGTAATTGGTTCCATTGCCTTGCTTTCCTTTAATTCACTCACATAACACAAAATGGAGCACTCTATACTGTTGTGTAAGCCAGCAGGGAACACCTCTATAGTATACTCAGTAGGCTGACATAAGAACATGGGAAATTCCATACCAGTTATCCAAGTTATGGCTGATGCTGGTGCAGCTGTGGTATAGTATCTTCTTTTGAATATAGCTTTACATTCTCCTTGTCTGCTATTTCCACAATCAGAAGTTCATTCTAGCAGAATAAATTTGTAACCACAGACAATTCTTTCTTCACCCTTAGGCTACATTTGATCAATCTGTAGGAGCCTTTGCCAATGCTCGACTCCACTTTTGAGCTGGGTTGCCAAATTATTGCAATTGTTGGAATCCAGGTTGAACTGTATCCATAGTCTTTTCTAAAAAACCAAGGGCAGAACTTAGCTCAATGGAGATGTCTCTGTAGTTAAAGAACCATTAAACCATGGGAGAGATATACTATACAACTGATTCGTCATGTCATATCATGATGTATATAACATGTCATATATGATTACCAAAGCTGGATGAAAACTTCCTGAGCAATATCAAATATCAAGATAGGTGGGGTTCAACCTGAGATTGATCCAGTACTTATGTCCATTCACATTCTGGTAAAAATAACTAGCTTTCCTATAAAACATTTATTTATAGGAGTGCTCATGGCAACTGTGCTCTTGAGATGTTTTTGGTGGTAGCCTCCTCCAGACCAATAGCATTATGCAAACCAGATACACTTTGTGACAGAGACAGCTTCTGCTGCAAACTGCAGCTGATGCATTCTCCTTTGCATGTTATCTCCACTCTCCATGACCATGACCCCATGATTGAATTTTGATTGCTTAGCTTGTCTGCCAATGAGTCAAGTTCAACATCTTGTCATGAAGTAACACTCAACTGTGCAAACTTCATGGGAGTTATAAAGTTCCATATAAAACCTATGCAGATGCATAGCAGTGTTCCTGTGACACATTAAAAAGGCTGGGACTTTATGTGCTTCGTTTCTGTTACTGTTTTGACTTCTGATCTCTCCTATGGATGGCCTTATCTCTCAGCGTACCATTTGTTGCTTACACGGTTGCATTGTTTCATTCCTTCCCCCTTGAAATCACACTCTCAGCCTTGACCTGTTGCATCAGAAAGAGGACTGTGAGCACCAGCTGTTGTATTGGCATCTTTCAGTCATTTACATCTTATAAAATCTGTAAAAAGAAGTCTTGCCACAATTTACCCACGTCCTGGCCATCAGTACAGATCATTGCCCTATGCGGAGCATGGCATAGTTTATTAAAAGCATATTAACCTAATATAGAATGGGGTGGACAGATTATTGTCTGGGATTCACAGAAAGAATATTTAACAATAATAAATAATTGCCCTCGAGATTGTAAAATGCTGATATGCAGAGCTGAACAATAAAAGAACAAGATCCTCATGATACCTTGAGATAATCTGTCAAGGACCTCTTCTGGCTGTCCTTTTCTTCAGAGATTAGAAGAGTGATTTCTGTCCCTCCCAAGAATACTTGCATGACAACTACTTTGTCATTATTTAGGCAGGAACTGAGAACTATTCTATTTTCTCAAGCTTTTAGCCGCATTTACATTTTAACTGCCAGGCTTACTGACACTTGATTTGTTGCTGCTCATTATGCCATTTTATCGTATTTGATTTACATATGCATTGTGCAGGACCATTGATCTTAAAGTTCCAGAAAGAGCTTCAGAAGTTAATACTGTGGTACAGGCAGACTTATACAGAGTGGGGAAAAAAACCTTCATGTATAATCTGGGGATAGATTTATAAGGAATACTTTGCTATCCTGTCATATTTTGTGGAATTTTTTTTAGCCTTACCTTGTCTGTTTAACAAAATGAAGTTTTCCCTTTACAGCTAAGCTTCAATAAGTGGCTCCCTTATTGAAAGGAGCATATTCAGTGCCCTCTCTTTGGAAGCAGATGAAAAGCATGTGCATATTTTGCACCTCATTTAGATCAACTGCAATGCTTTGGAATCCTTATTTGCATTTCTCTCTTTATACATCCTGGTCCTTTGCTCCCATGGCCATCTCTCTATCTCTGTCTCCTCCAACCACCCCCCTACCCTCACAAATATGTGCTTCATTCTGCTATGCTTGTCTCTCAAGGTAATATTTCTGACGCTTTCACTAGTTAATTAGAAAACACATTTTTAAAAATGACATCAGTTGGTGCTCACTATGTAAATTTATTTGGGCATTTTTATAGCCTTGAACATTCACTGATCTCATGATGGGAGGGAGCCCCCGGAGAAGGAATTATGTGTCCTGTTCAGAAACAACAGCAAAACTTGAGTGAGTTGGGGAGAAAAAAAAGCAGAGGTGGAGAAACACCTTGTGAACTGAAGCTTCCAGAGAGAGAATAATCTTATGAAGTACTTCTGAAACATTTACATATCACATTCACATAAAAAAAACCCTTTAGCTCTCAGGCTAATAACCTGCTTCACAATATGTAACTTTCAATTTTGTATTCTTCAGAATTTTTGGATTAGAATTTCAACCAGCTTGAATAGAACCAATGGGAGTTATAATCCAATACTTCTGGAGGCCCTCACTTTCAGAAAATTATGTTATATTACACATGACTGATAGAAATAATGTAAAGATTCCTTGCTTTTTCCAGAATTGGGTATCTATATAAATTATTTCTTCTTCTTC